>NC_000081.6:88914950-89214950 GCF_000001635.26 Mus musculus | reverse complement strand
GGTTTAATCCCAAACATTATATAAATTAGTCATGGTGGTACACCCTGTAATCCAGGCACTTGGGAAACAGAGGAAGGGGAACAGAAGTTTACAGTAACCCTCAATCTATAAAGTAATATTTGAGATCAGACTGGGTAAAATTAGATCCTGTCTCAAAAAAGTAAACAAGTAAAGAGTTGAAAGAAGAGCAATTTCATGGCTACATCATTGTGAAGATTACACAAGATGATACAGGTAAGACACTTAAAAAGTGTTTGGGCCTGCCAAGCATGGTAGGACTGGGACCAGTCATTATTGTTATTAGTTTAAATATTTTAAACAGCACCCTTTCCATAAGGAGAAAGAGAGAGGAGGGATGCAGAGCCAAACTGCCGTAAGTACAAATTCTGGCTCTCTTACATCAGTCTCTTTATCTCTCAAACAGGGAAATTATAGCTCCTATAGTCTATGGTTACCTTAAGGATTAGATGAGAAATTCCCATATAAATTAAATACAGAGCTGGGCATGGTGGTGCATGCCTTGAATCCTAGCACTTGTGGGGCAGAGGTAGGGAGATCTCTGCTAGCTCTAGGCCAGTCTGGTCTATATAGCAAGTTCCAGAACAGCTGAGGCTACAGAGAGAGACCTTGTCTCCAAATAAATAAATGAATCAATCAATACTAAATGCAATGGCACACAAGAAATACTCAGCACATTTATCATGTGCACTAAGTAAAGAGCTATTCCCAACGCTTTAAATATTATCTCCCTGCTCAAAATTGTATGTTCAGCCTAACCTCTCCTGTTTCACATCTGTCGGTTAGATACATTCTCCCTAATGGCCCCTGGGCTTCTTAGAAGTTTCCCACTAGTCTCAGCCGAAGGAAAACCTTGCTTGCTCTCTCTAACATGTAACCATTCCCTCATATCTATCACTGCCTCAACCCAGCTTCTCCATTTAATTAGACGATGCTACTACCCAGCCATTTCACTTCTACCGAGAAGTCTGGGACTCTCTCTGAGCTCTCTCACTCTCTCATACCCCTCTTCAATTGTTACTTACGGCTCTAAGAAGCTTCAACAGCTTTTCCTCCAAAATACCTCCCTAAATTAACTACTGAGGTTTGAACCACAACACCCCCTCCTATCCAGATAGTCATAATGCCCCACAACTCAATCTCCAGCCTAGAACCACCCCCCTCACCCCCCACCCCCCTCAAGCTGTAAGGCTGACTAGAAGACAAACATTCTCAGCCAACCTAGACACACCAATATTATCTAGTTCCTGCAAGAGATCTGGGCCCTTTCCATCTCCTCCCGATGTCCGTGTTGAAAGGCTCTGGCCTGCTCTCCCACCCTCCTCCTTAAAGCTAATTTCTTACTGGGCAATGGTAGCATACTTTAATCCCATCAGTTGGGAGGCAGAGGCCAGGTGGATCTCTGTGAGTCTGAGGCCAGCCTGGTCTAGGTCTACAGAGCTAGTTCTAGGACAGCCAGGACTACGCAAAGAAACCCTGTCTAGAAAAAAAACAAACAAAAGATAGCCTCTTTTTTTTTTTTTTTTTTTTTTTTTGTTTGTTTGTTTGTTTGTTTTTCGAGACAGGGTTTCTCTGTATAGCTCTGGCTGTCCTGGAACTCACTTTGTAGACCAGGCTGGCCTCGAACTCAGAAATCCGCCTGCCTCTGCCTCCCAAGTGCTGGGATTAAAGGCGTGCGCCACCACTGCCCGGCGATAGCCTCTTTTTTGCCTCCAAGAGCTTATTTAGCTCACATGAGAACCAGAGAGGTCAAAGGGCTGACCCAGAACATAAGAACATCAAGAGATGAACACATCAGACTTGGTTGGGAAAACTTTTAATCCCAGGCAAAGGTAGGCAAATCTCTGAGTTTCAGTCCAGCTTGCTCTACATAGATAGCCAAGACTCCATAGCAAGACCCTGTCTCAGAAAAACAGAAAGGGAGAGAGGCGTGAAGAGATAAGAATGAGGACTGAAGCTGGGTGACAGTAGCCCTCGCCTTTGATACCAGCACTAGGGAGGCAGAGGCAGGCGGATCTCTATGGAGTTTAAGGCCAGAGTTCCAGGACATCTATGGCTACACAGTAAAACAGTCCCGGAAAGGGGGGGGGGGGGATAGGGAATGGAATGAGATGGTAAGAAGCCAGCAAGCAGCATTGTCAGGTAGGACACAGATGAAGGTGTCAGTGAAAACCTGAAAACCTGTCTGGAATAAGGCCTAGGGACATGGTTGAGGATGGTGACAAATTGCGGGGAGGGGCTACAGCAGAAAGCGAGAATTGGGGAAAGTGACTGGACTGAGAGCTGATAGCGAACAGCAAGAGCTCCGTAATAGATTGGAAACAGCCTTCACTAAGTGAGTAGTCAGCTGTGAGGATACAAAGTAGCAGGTGAAGAAGTTCCAGAAAGAAGAGGCGCATGGGAGAAGCAAAAGATGATGGGGGGGGGGGGGGAGTGGGAGAAAGACAGTGGGTGATGATGACAACTGGGGAACGACCCGGAAGAGGAATGGGATGGAAATAAAGGACAATAACAAAGCGAGCGCTTGGCAGTGGGCACTGGTAGGAGGAGATGAGCGAGCGGGGAGGGAACGCTTGATAGGTGGAAAGGTCACCACCAGCGGGGCCCCTGATGAGGAGGGTGGAAAAAAAAAAAAAACCCAAAGATGAGATAGGGAACACTGACAACTCCCCAGGCCCTGTATCCAAGGTCCGCCCCACCTCTACAGCCACCGACAGAGGTGAGGGACCTTGATAGGAGCAGAGGTGGACAACTGGGAGGGAGAGAACCAGGCGGCCACTAAGAGGCTGAGACTAATTCTGAGAGTGGGGAAAAACTGACCACTGACAGGCCAGGAGCTGGGATAGTAGCTAAAAGGGATGTTGACTGTCAAGAAGGGTGAGCGCTGAGGGAAGGGAAGGGATGGATGGATGGATGGATGGATGGATGAATGAATGACGGCAGTGGAGAGTGCTGGCTGACCGGGAAGCAGACTGATGGAGGCGCTGACCCCCTGACGAAGCGCAGGGTGACAAAGGCGCTGCTCTACTGACAGGGCGCTGACCGCACAAGCTGAGTGACAGCAGGACGCTGACGGCCCGAAGGCGGTGGGGGGTGGGGGTGTCCCTCCTGTCCCCGGGCCGCAGGAAGCGGTGGGCGCGCGGCCGCACTCACCTGCCCAGCAGGCTGGGGGTCGCAGCGACTCCTCCTCCGAGGGAGGCCCAAGCGAGGCCAGGACGCTCGCAGAGGTGAAGTGCGGACGGCCTGGAGCGGGCCGCACGCACATGGGCCCGACCCCGCGGCGCGGCGCCTTCGGACTCGGGCGCAGCCGGCGGGAGGCTCGGGACCCGCTCGGGACCGGCTCGGGGCCGCGGGCGAGATCGCTCCAAAATGGCGGCGGCGGCGGCGGGGGCGCGCGCGAGCGAGCGAGCGGGCCGGCGGGCGAGCGCGCGGACGGGGGAGGGGCGGGGGCGCGCCCCGGGGGCGGGGCCACCGGAGGAGGCACAGAGTGGCGGCCGCGGTCCAGGGTCTGTCTGGTGGAGTCGCGCTGGGGGAACGTCCTGAGGCGTCCCCGTGATCGAGCTGGCTGTGCTAAATAAATCCTCTGGGCACCTTCAAGTCCCCAGAGCGGTGCGCGCGCTCGTCTCCGCTACGTCCTGTTTCTGAACTGGACTGTCCGCTGATCTACTTGGTTTGTTTGTTTTTTTGGTTTTTTTTTTCCTTATTTATTTATTTATTTAATGTAAGTACACTGTAGCTGTCTTCAGATGCACCAGAAGAGGGCATCAGATTTCACTGCGGATGGCTGTGAGCCATCATGTGGTGGCTGGGATTTGAACTCAGGACCTTTGGAAGAGCAGTCAGTGCTCTTAACCGCTGAGCTAGCCCTTTTTACCTTTTTTTTTTTTTTTTTTTTTTTTTTTGGTTTTTCGAGATAGGGTTTCTCAGTGTAACAGAGCCCTGGCTGTCCCGGACTTGCTTTGTACACCAGGCTGGCCTCGAACTCACAAGAGATTCTCCTGTCTCTCTGCCTCTGCCTCTGTGTTGAGATCAAAGCCGTTTTGTTTTGTTTTGTTTTGTTGTTTAGTTTCGTTTTGTTTTGTTTTTTTTTTTTCTTTTCTTGGATACCGATCCTTGTTGTCCAGGGCTTGTGTACGTCACATACGTGGCCATCTAACATGGGTTGAAATGAGTTCAAATTAAATTAATCTCTAAAATGAGACTGATTTCCGGTGGCAGTGTGAGCCATGGGAAAATATCAAAAAAAAAAAAAAAGAAACATGTAAGGAATGTGTCAACACATGCTAGCTATGAACTCACTCACTCTCAGTGGCAAGTTCACTACCGCTGTGCGAAAGTATAAGCCGGCGTGGGTGGTTGCACTTGGGAGACCAAAGCAGGAGGAGTTTCAGGCAAGCAAAACATACTGGCGCACATCTTTAATACCAGAGGCAGGGGGGATCTCTGCCAGTTCGAGACTCGCCTACTCTACTCTACTCAGCGAGTTCCGGGTCAGCTAGGACTACAGAGTGTAAAAATGTCTAAGGGGGAGACATTTCTGGGCCCTTCCAAGATTTTTTTTTTCTTTGAAGTGGTGCTGCTGTGTTTCCCCCTTTTCTCAGCAGAGGGCGCCAAAGAGACACTGTTGGAGGAAAGGAAATCGATTTTTTTTGTTTTGTTTTCTTCCCCGGTTTGGAAAGCAAAATTGGAGGCGCCTGGGTTCGCGGTGTGGTCTCTTGCAGCACAGCTTTTCCCAGGCCATCCTGACTGAAGTGATACCCTGAATACAGAAGCCGAATGTGCTGCAGAACTGGGGCTTGTGCGGAGATACCAAACACAGGGGATGACCCACTAGTCCCATTACCGCAACAGCGAGCAGGTGCAAGCCTGGCCCTGACCTTTACACTATTTTTAAGTCCAGGCCAGAGTTCACGTATCAGAAGCAGCTCTGAGCACCCTCTTCCCAGACACACACACACACACACACACACACACACACACACACACACCACCATTTTTTGTGGGTACTGGTCTGACATATAAACTGAGGAAACAGAACCGATGAACTGAATCTCCATCCTTTAGCTCCCCCCCACACACACACACACTTTTTTTTCTTTCTTTCTTTTTTTTAAAAGATTTATTTATTATTATATGTAGCTGGCTTCAGATGCACCAGAAGAGGGTGTCAGATCTCCTTACAGGAGGTTGTGAGCCACCATGTGGTTGCTGGGATTTGAACTCAGGACCTTTGCAAGAGCAGTCAGTGCTCTTACCCGCTGACCCATCTCGCCAGCCTTTCTTTCTTTCTTTCTTTTTTCTTAATTTTGAGCTGGGCATTTAGTCCCAACATTTGGGAGATTGAGGCAGGAGAATCGGTAGTTTAAGATTAGCTTTGGCCACTTACTGAGTTCAAGGGCAGCCTGGGCTATTGAGACCTGTTTTTTTTTGGGGGGGTTTTTTTTTTTTTTGGTTTTTTGTTTTTTTTGGTTTTTTGTTTTTTGTTTTTTGTTTTTTGTTTTTTTTTTTTTTTGGTTTTTCAAGACAGGGATTCTCTTTATAGCTCTGGCTGTCCTGGAGCTCACTTTGTAGACCAGGCTGGCCTCGAACTCAGAAATCTGCCTGCCTCTGCCTCCCGAGTGCTGGGATTAAAGGCGTGCGCCACCACGCCCGGCTAGACCTGTCTTAAAAGACCTTTTGTTTGTCTGTTTTGAGGGCATAAGATTTTGATAAGTTGTGCAAACTGGCCTTGAACCTGTGGCCTTGCCCTACTCTTTTCACACCCACACTGAGTTCATCAGCAAATCTCTTGTTCTTCTTGTCTGTATCTAACCTGTAAGACCAGTTTCTCTCCTGTGGCTGTAAACAGTGTAGACTGGCCCCCTACTTTTATCCTGGACAACTTGCTGCAGGCCCTTCAGCACGGTGTTCAAAGGGATCCAATTAAAATAAGTCAGATCACATCTCTGACCTCAGGGGCTTGCTGTCTCACCCAAGATGAAAGCAAGAATCCTTGGTGCTGCCCACAAAGTTGTTTGTGATGTGATCTCACTTTATCTGCTTATATTATTTCACTTAAGTCCTGATAACCTCCTGCCCCAGGTCAGCTGCTCAAGTGGCCTCTGTATCTTTTCAGGCATCTCCCCCTTTATTGCTATGCTTGCTAACTTGTCTCATAGATACTTAATCATTGCGGCTGCCTCCTCCTCCTCCTCCTCCTCTCCCTCCCCTTTCCCCTTTCCGTTCCTCCTCCCCCTTCTCCACTGAGGGCTTCCCTGGCTGCTCTATTCCAAGCCTCAGGCTTACATCATACCAGGTTATAGCCTTGTCTCTCATTTGGTCTTTCCTCCTTCCCAATGGTATCACAACCCAAAAAGGAGACCTGAAACCACACAATGATTTCAATGGAGAGAGTTTGATATGAAAATTATCAATTACAAGAATATTCTGGCCGGGCGTGGTGGCACACGCCTTTAATCCCAGCACTTGGGAGGCAGAGGCAGGCCGATTTCTGAGTTCCAGGCCAGCCTGGTCTACAGAATGAGTTCCAGGACAGCCAGGGCTATACAGAGAAACCCTGTCTCGGAAAAAAAAAAAAATTCTGAAGAACTAAAACGATATTCAAGAGGGGGCGGGGGGGGGGGGGGGGAATCTAGGAAGGTACTTTCTTCTCCCAACGGGAGTTCATTCTTTCTTGGAGAAGTTTGACTGCATCCTAGTTGAAGACAGAGACATTCCCTGGGCTGTCCTGAGTTATTCTGGTTAGAACAGCTAGCATTAAAATGGTGACACCATCATCCAACGGCTTGTACTTTTTAAAAGAGGGGGAGATGAAGAGTATGCATAAATACATAACAAATAATGAAGGATATGCAAAGCTACTACATTCCTTGCTTCTGTGATTAGTGATAATACCCGTGATACATAATCAGCATGTGTTATAGTTAATCATTTACGATGTACACAAAACACCTAGCACAAAGGTAAGTATTAAAGGATCAAAGAGTGAACTTTTTGCTAAGAAAATGGAGCAAAAAATTGTTCGCCAATAAAATGGAGACAGCAAAGCTGTCATACAAAATTAGTGCCACCTCAGAGCACTGTCAGAACAGGCCTAGTAGTGGCCTGAGTTGTCCTTCCCTCAAGAGACTCCAGGTTTCTGTTCCGAGAAAGACCCAGGCACCGAATCTCCAGAAAGGATGAATGCAGGCAGAACTACATTGCATACACATAATCGAATTGCTATGGGCCAAAGACAGAAAGATAAAAGTAGCAAGAAAAAAAAATGACTCACCAACATTAAGCAGAAGCAACCATAAAGTTTATAGCTAAGGACTCATACAAGACCACAAAAGTGATAAAATTACAGAGTGTGAAGGAAAACTAAAACCTGTTAGTGAAGGAACTCTACGGCAGAGATAGGCTGAGCTCTGTGGGTTAAAGGCCAGCCTGGTCTGCAGAGTGAGTTACAGGACAGCCAGGGGTACACAGGGAAGCCCTGTCTCAAAGAAGGAGGAGGAGGAGGAGGAGGAGGAGGAGGAGGAGGAGGAGGAGGAGGAGGAGGAAGAAAAGAAGGAAGACTGGGGAAATAGCTTAGTCAGTACAGTGATTACTGGATAAGTACGAGGACCTGGGTTCGATACCAAAAACCCACATAAAAAGCCAGTGGTGGCCGGTCGTGGTAGCGCACACCTTTAATCCCAGCACTTGGGAGGCAGAGGCAGGTAGATTTCTGAGTTCGGGGCCAGCCTGGTCTACAGAGTGAATTCCAGGACAGCCAGAGCTATACAGAGAAACCCTGTCTTGAAAAACAAAAACAAACCAACCAAACAAACAAACACAAGCCAGTGGTGGTGGTGCACACCTTTATTCTCAGCATTCTGGAGGAAAAGGCAGGCAGAGCTCCGAATTCAAGACCAGCCTGGTCTACAGATAGAGTTCTAGGACAGCCAGAAATACACAGAGAAACACTGTCTTGAGAAGGGGGGCGGGGGGGAGAGAAGCCAGGTCTAGCGATTGGGGGAATTAACTTAGCAATTAATAGCACTAGCTGCTCTTCCAGGGAACCTGGATTTGATTCCCAGCAACCATGTGTCAACCTACAATCACCTGCAATTCCAGTTCCAAGGTCTACTGCTGGCCTCTCCTCACACATAAACAGTTTGTTTATTTGTTTGTTTTTTTGAGACAGGGTTTTCAATTTAAAAAGGAAGGAAGGAAGGAAGAAAGAAAGAAAGAAAGGAAGGAAGGAAGGAAGGAAGGAAGGAAGGAAGGAAGGAAGGAAGGAAGGAAGGAACATGATCGTTCGTGAGTATGATGGAGGAGAAAGTTTGTTGTAGATAAAAAGTAGAGCAAGCATAGCCAGAGGCAGGGACATCTGGGAGAGTCAGAGCTGACAAGACAGACAGACAGAGCTGAGATGACCGAGCCATGGGGGGGTGTGGGGGGGGTGAGAGGAAAGTGAAAGGAGCCAGGTGCAATAGCCAGAGGGTCAAAAGTACAGGAAGGGCAAGAAACCAAAATGGCTGCACTCTATGGGGAAGAGCCTCTGGGAGAAGGACAGCACCCCTGTGCTGGTGAGCTCAGGCTAGAGGCTCGGGTATGCCAGACGTAAGCCTGTAACAGGTGGAGACTGGGGGATGCTGAGAAAACATGGAAGCCAGGTCCTCTTTTGATATATTAAATAGGCCCCTCAGCCATTTGTCTGGGGTTAAAACTTAGCAGGTTTGTCTGTGTAGCCCTGGTGGTCCCGGAACTCACGATGTAGATCAGGATGAACTTGAACCTGGAGATCCTCCTGCCTCTGCCCCCAAGGGATTAAAGGTGTGTATCTGGCTATATGTGTTCTTTCTTAGCAGAAATTTTTAAAATGATGATTGGAATGCAGAAGAGACTATTGGACTGGGAAGGATGCCAGGGGAGAACAGGAGGAGTGTAGGCATGATCTTAACATGATCTATATATCATATGTGTCATATATCATATATATCATATGTATCATATATATCACATGTATTACATATACCATATATATCATAGTGAGACCTCTAAAATTACACTGAAATGGTGCACACCTATAATCTCAACATTTGGTACGTATAGGCCATAGGATCCTAGGACTTCAAGGTCATTTTCATCTAAATAGCAAGACAAAGGCCAGCCTTGGCAAGAAGACACCCTGCATCAGGAAAAGGAAGTCATTACTTTGTACAATTAATACATGTCAATAAAAACTGCATTATAGCAGAGCTACAGTAGTAGCTAAACTAGAGGTCATCTAACCCCGCAAAAAGAAATGAAGTGCTCCAGAGCAAGATTCAGTAGCATATAAAAAGAGATTGGGGGGGGGTTGCTGGAGAGATAGCTCAGAAGGAAGAGCACTGACTGCTCTTCTGAAAGTCCTGAGTTCAAATCCCAGCAACCACATGGTGACTCACAACCACCCATAATGAGATCTGACGCCCTCTTCTGGTGCATCTGAAGTTAGCTACAGTGTACTTACATATAATAATAAATCTTTTTTAAAAAAAGACAGAGAGAAGCCGGGCGTGGTAATACACACCTTTAATCCCAGCACTCGGGAGGCAGAGGCAGGTGGATTTCTGAGTTCAAGGCCAGCCTGGTCTACAAAGTGAGTTCCAGGACAGCCAGGGCTATACAGAGAAACCCTGTTTCGAACCCCCCCCCCAAAAAAGACAGAGAGAGAGAGATTCTGTCCCAAGAACAATGGGGTTTATCCCTTTGTTTGTTTAGCACACAGAATTCAACCACAACACTCTACTTCAATAAAGGAGAGAACCACACATGATTATCATAATAAGGCAGGAATGGTATTTCATACAACTTAAATAACAAATACTCTTCACAAACTCTTTGTTCATAACAAATACTCTTCACAAACCGGGGATGGATAAGAAATTCTGAAAGCTTCGGAAAGGGATCTATGGAAACCTCTGCATACTAAGTATAAAACATACTTAATGATGCTAATATCTTTCCAATAAGATTGGAGATGACAGGAATGTCTTCTTTCACCACCTTGAGTCTGTATTGCACTGACATTCTAAATAGAGCCATAAAACAAGAGAAAATAAATGGGCACATGCATATGTGCGCACGCTCGTGGGCGCATGGAGGCTGGAAGACAACCTGGGGTTCTTCGCCTCAAGACATTATACACTTTTTTCTTTCTTTTCTTTCTTTTTTTGTTTGTTTGTTTGTTTGTTTTTCGAGACAGGGTTTCTCTGTATAGCCCTGGCTGTCCTGGAACTCACTTTGTAGACCAGGCTGGCCTCGAACTCAGAAATCTGCCTGCCTCTGCCTCCCGAGTGCCGGGATTAAAGGCGTGCGCCACCACGCCCAGCTGACATTATACACTTTTACTTTATGTTTTTAAGACCGAGTCTCTCACTGGCCTAGAACTCACAAATACGAGGGGCTGGCTAGCCAGCAAGCCCCAAGGAACCAGCTATCTCCCTTCCCAGAACTAAAATTACAAGAACATACCACCACACTTAACCTTTTTTTTTTTTCAGATTTATTTCATCTTTTATTTCTATGTACTTATGTTTGCATGCACAAGTTCCTTCAGATGACCTTAGAGGCCAGAAGGTGTCAGGTTCCCTGGAGGTGGAGTTATAGACAGTTGTGAGCTAGCTGGCTATATGATGTGAATCCTAGGAACTGAACCTGGCTCCTTTGCAAGTACTCTTTTTGTTATTTTGTCTTTTTTTTTTTTTTTTTTTTTTTTTTTCCCAGAGCTGAGGACGGAACCCAGGGCCTTCCACTTCCTAGGCAAGTGCTCTATCACTGAGCTAAATCCCCAACCCCTGCAAGTACTCTTAACCACTAAGCCATCTCTCCACTGCCCCATCTTCTCTCCTTCTCTCCCCCCCCATGACTTTTTGGGGTTCTTTTGTTTGGAGATATATATGTGATATATATATAGTGTGTGTGTGTGTGTGTGCTGCTCTCCACAGCAGTAAAACCCTAGCTAAGACACAGCACATTTAGATAGATATAGATACAGATGTGTTTCACGTGTGTGCACGAGGTCAGAGGAAGCCATCAGAACTCCTGAAACTGAAGTTGTTGCCAACTGGGAACTGCCCTGTGGGTTCTGGGAACTGAAGCTCGGTTTTCTGCAAGAGTTGCAAGTGCTCTTAACTACTGAATCATCTATTCGGCTCCCTATTTTTCATCATTTTATTTCATATATGAGTGTTCTGCTGGGTGCATCTGCATGCGGGAAGAGAGTATGAAATTCCTTTATAGATGGTTGTAAGCCACCATGTTGGGTGCTGGGAATTAAAGTCTGGACCTCCGAAAGGTCAGTGCTCTGAACCTCTGAGCCATCAGGTCCTCACATTTACAAAGTAACCATTTTCTGACTGAGCTATTTCTCCATATCCTCCCATTCACATGTTTGTTTGTTTGTTTGTTTGTTTGTTTGTTCGTTCTGAGATAGTCTCTCTATGTAGCCATGGCTGTCCTGGAACTCACTCTGTAGAATAGGCTGGCCTCTCAAATTCATATAGATCTGTCTGCCTCTGTCTTCTGATTGCTGGGATTAAAGGCATATACAGGTGCCATCACTATTGCCTTTTCTTTTTTTATGTATACAAACTAGAAAGGAAGAAGTCAGGCTGAGTGTGGTGGAGCATATCTGTCATCCCAGGTCTCAGGAGGATCACCAGTGGAGGTCACTCTGAGCTACTGTATAAAACCCTGTTAAGTACATTTAAAAACAAACAAACAAAAAACAAACAAATCTCTTAAAAAAAAAAACCAACCCTATGGGGCTGGAGAGATGACGTAGTGGTTTGAGTAGGTTTATGCCTCATTGATTCACGTGTTTGCTTAGTCATAGGGAGTGGCACTATTAGGGGGTGTGGCCTTGTTGGAGTAGGTGTGGCCTTGATGGAGGAAGTGTGTCACTGTGGAGCTGAGCTTTTAAGGTCTCATGCATAAACTCAAGCTATGCCCAAGGTAGAACTCTTGGCATCTCCAGCACCATGTCTGCCTGGATGCTGCCATGCTTCCTGCCAGGATGATAATGGACTAAACCTCTGAAACTGTAAACAAGCCCAATTAAATGTTGTCCTTATAAGAGTTGCCTTGGTCATGGTGCCTCTTCACTTCCCTGTAAGCCCCTACACTCATTTGTGTGTAATTCTTCCAAGGTGCATATGGTCCATAGAGGTTCTAGAGCAGTGGTTCTCAACCTTCCTGCTGCTGCGGCCCTTTAATACGGGTCTTCATGCTGTGGTGACCACACACACCCCCACCACCCATAACATTATTTCATTGCACTTCATAAGTGTAATTTTGCCACTGTTACGAGTAATATTATCTGATGTTTGGCCCTGTGAAAGGGTTGTTCAGCCCCAAAGGGATCTCAACCCACAGGCTGAGAACCAGTGTGCTAAAGTATACAGGATGGGAAAGGTTAACTGAAGCAGGGAACTCCATATACATAGATTCCAGGTCAGATTCTGGGATGGGGTGGAATTTTTCAGCTGCCCAGGGGGGCACCATCCTTCTGTAAGCCCAATGACCTCCTTGGTTCACTCAGTTGAGACTCCACAGTACTACTCACTCACCCACCAAGGACTGACTAAAATAGTGTCTCCCTACATGTGGTGGCTTGAATAGGTTTGGCTCCTGTGGACCTGTGTTTGAATGCTTGACCCATGGGGAGTGGCACTATTAGGACGGTGGATGGCCTTATTGGAGTAGGTGTGGCCTTGGAGGAAGTGTGTCACACTAGGGGTAGACTTTGAGGCCTCAGTGTGAAGCTTCACCCAGTGTGGCATGAGAACCTTCTCCTGACCGCCCTCTGCCGGCCTGGTCAGATCAAGGTGTAGAACTCGGCTCCATCTCCAGAGCCTGGATGCTGCCATGCTTCCCACCGTGATAATAATGGACTGAAGTGCTGAACCTGTAAGGCAGCCCCAGTTAAATGTTGTCCTTATAGAATTGCCCTGGTCTCTCCACAGCAGTAAAACCCTAGCTAAGACAGCACATTTAGATAGCTATAGATACAGATGTGTTTCACGTGTGTGCACGAGGTCAGAGGAGGCCATCAGAACTCCTGAAACTGAACTTGTTGCTGACTGGGAACTGCCCTGTGGGTTCTGGGAACTGAAGCTTGGTTTTCTGCAAGAGCTGCAAGTGCTCTTAACTACTGAATCATCTATTCAGCTCCCTCTGTAGTTTCTCTTTTTTTGTTGTTGTTAAATTCTAGTGCAATGTAACATCATCTACGGTGAAAGCCATCTGACGGCTCAGTGAGTAAGGGCGCTGCCCGCTGAGCTTGCACACCGGAGTTTGATCCTTCGAACCCACACAGAAGGACTCAAAGTCAACTCACAGAATCAACTCCCAAAAGTTGTCCTCTGACCACCACATGCACACTCTCATAGGCGCATCCCTCCCCACTAAAATAACTTAAAAATGTAAAAAAGAAAAAAAACAAACAAACAAAAACCTGAACTAGCTCAGCAGGTAAGGGCACTGGCTGTGTTCAATGCCTGGAACCTACATGGTGGAAAGAGAGAGGATTCTTGAAAGTTGTCCTCTGACCTCCACATGTGAGTGAGTTATGTGGCATGTATGTGCACCCTACCCTGAATAAACAAATAAGTATGGTGCAAAAAAAAAAAATCAGAATAATGGGGCCTGGGCATGGAGATAGAGTCATGAGCTTTTGAGGGTGATGGCAACTTTTTCTATCTTCTTAATGCTTGGGCTCCACTGGTTTGTCCATTTGTCGGTTTGTCCATTTGTCAGCATACATTGAAGATTCATGCATTTTGATATATATACGATTTGCTTACAAAGAAAAAAATATCCTGGAAAGAAATAGTAGTTAAGGATGAACCCACGTTCACTGCAGTTGTTTGCTATTGGCTTTTAGAAATGGTGTCGCTGGAGTCCAGGCTGGCCCTGATTCAGCCTCCATAGTGCTAAGATTTTTATAAGCATGTGCAGCCATACCTGGCCAATAATATGGGTCTTAAAATGAGTGTGTCCAGAGGCTGGAGAGATGGCTCAGCAATTAAGAGCACTGACTGCTCTTCCAGAGGTCCTGAGTTCAAACCCCAGCAACCACATGGTGGCTCACAGTCATCTGAAATGGGATCCGATGCCCTCTTCTGGAGTATCTAAAGATATTGACAGTGTACTCATACATAAAATAAATCTTTTTTTTTTTTAAATGAGTGTGTCTATGTCTTTAACTCTCTTTTAGATTGATCTAAATGGATATCCAGGCATGATGGTATATGTCTGTAATTCCCATACTCGAGAGATTCGGATAGTAGGATTTCGAAACCGAGGTCAGCTTGGACTATGTAGCAAAATCTTATCTCAAAAAAATACAAATAAATACATGAGTAAATACACAGTGGTGGTGGTGGTGGCAGCAGGTGCCTTTTAATCCTGGCACTCCAGAGGCAGAGGCAGAAGCAGGAAGATCTCTATAAGCTTGAGGCTAGCCTGGTCTACAGAGCAAGTTCCAGGATAGCCAGGGCTACAAAAATGGGTTCCGTTGTAGGCTGATGTGGTGGCCTACAGCCATCTGTAACTCCAGTTATAGATCTGATACCCTCCTTTTTGCCTCTGCAAGCACCAGTGCATACGTGGTACACACACACACACACACACACACACACACACACACCACTCATGCACATAAAATAATGTTTTTTGAAACTAAAACGATCGGGAGCTGGCAAGATTGCTCAGTGGTTAAGAGTGCCGACTGCTCTTGTAAAGGTCCTGAGTTCAAATCCCAGCAACCACATGGTGGCTCACAACCATCCGTAATGAAATCTGATGCCCTCTTCTGGAGTGTCTGAAGACAACTACAGTGTACTTACATATAAATAAATAAATAAATAAATAAATAAATAAATAAATGTTTTTTTAAAAAAAGACAAACATATCCTTTAAAAAAAAGAAACTTAAATGATCGCCAACTTCAAAGCCTCAGATAATAGTGCTGACTTATCAACCATGATGGTCCCTTGATGTTTAGCTAACTGCACATGAATGGATCATACCACTTCTGCCTTTCCCAATTCCAGTCAATAAGGACTCCTACCTGGGGAGTACAGACTTGACCCGGACTCTCATCTCCACATTTGACTGCCCTGTGAAGGAACAGTCTTGCCAAACAATCCTGTCAGTGTCTGGCGTGCCGCAGGTGGATGTAATGGGCTTGGTTCACTTGTGACTGTGCAGTTGGTAGCAGTTTTCTTATTTATAAAATGATAGTTGCCTTAAATTCAGCAAAATGTGGTAATTAAAAGGATAATGAGTTTGCGGCTCATAAATAACCAGAAGCTCACATCCCTGCTTGGAAACTCAAGCTTACTTTTGGCAGAAGGGCTGCGAGCTCTTCCTTTCTAGGCAATTAGAAGTCAAGTGAACAACAATAATAACAAAAAAGGGGTTGCTGGGTTTTACAGTATTTTCTGCTTTGATGCTGAGTGTCCTCGAGGTCAACTTGACATTCCCTTAAGTCCACATGAATGAAAAACAAAAACAAAAACAAAAACAAAAACAAAAACAAAAAACCTGCTGGGCGTGGTGGCGCATGCCTTTAATCCCAGCACAGAAGCAGGTGGATTTCTGAGTTTGAGGCCAGCCTGGTCTACAAAGTGAGTTTCAGGACAGCCAGGGCTACACAGAGAAACCCTGTCTCGAAAAACAAACAAACAAACAAACAAAACCACTTGAGACTTGGAAATTGAACCTGGGTGTGGTGGTGTCTGCCTTTAATCCCAGTGTTAGGAAGGCAAAGACGGGTGGACCTCTCGGGGTTCAAGGCCAGCCCGGTCTGCAGAGCAAGTCCCAGGACAGCCAGGGCTGTTACACAGAGAAACCCTGTCTGGAAAAAACAAGGACAAACAAAACAAAAGACCTGGAGATTGTTGCTGAAACCTGCTCTAAGTAATTTTAGGAGAGGACTTAAAAAATGAAAACACTGGGCTGGAGAGATGGCTCAGTGGGTAAGAGCACCTGACTGCTCTTCCGAAGGTCCCGAGTTCAAATCCCAGCAACCACATCCCACAATCCCAGCTCACAACCATCTCTAGTGAGATGTTCTGGAGTGTCTGAAGACAGCTACAGTGTACTTACATATAATAAATAAATCTTTAAAAAATGTTTATGTATTATTATATCTTAAGTAAACTAGCTGTCTTCAGATGCACCAGAAGAGGACTTCAGATCTCATTACAGGTGGTTCTGAGCCACCATATGGTTGCTGGGATTTGAACTCGGGACCTTCAGAAGAGCAGTCGGTGCTCTTAACCACTGAGCCATCTCTCCAGCCCCATAAATAAATAAATCTTTAAAAAAAAAATGAAAACACCAAAATCACATAGTATGCTGGATAGGATGACTGCTCTACCATCCTCAATAGCCCGAGTTCTAGACCTTTAGGGATCCGCAAACCAGACTCAGAATTGTGGCTTTGACATAGAAAAGACTGTCCATCTTATAAAGCAGAGTTTGGTTTGTTTGTTTGTTTTTTTAATGGAAATATCTTTGTTTATAGTTTAGTATTATCACAGCACTTCCAGGACAATAAGAAAGAGATGGCTCTAAGAACAATGACATACTCGGGCTAAGTACTTCTCACCCTCATTACTTCTGTCAGCACTGTGATCTGCCTTCTGACAGAATGAAAGTTGGGGCTTAATGAAAACATTTTAATACAGGTTTAAACACTATGGTTAAGAGAGTCAATGTGTCCTGGTCTACAGAGTGAATTCCAAAACAGCCAGGGCTACACAGAGAAACCCTGCCTCACAAAAACAGAGAGAGAGAGAGCGAGCTCGCAAGAAGCAAGCACACTTTGTATGGCTGATGAAGGCTACCTCTAGTCTCAGCAGAGACAGGCAGAGTTTCAGGAGTTCAAAGTGAGCCTGGTCTACATATCAAGTTCCTCACCAGCCAGGACCACATAGAGAGACCCTGTCTCATACAGGGTGTTTGTTGGGGGCACTCAGAAGAAAGTAAGACACATCCAAGAGCATAGGTGTAGGCTTCTCAAGGACCCAATAAGGCAGATCCATGAGAGAGTTACCATTGTTTAGCATTGGTCATCTCTCCCATCTTGACGGCTCTCAGGTTGTATCTCAAAAGATTACTAACACCTCCTCCCCGTTTTGCTGAGAAGGATGGGTGAGGTAGCTCTTTGGAATGCCTTAGATGGCAATCTTTAATAAAGTAAAAACAAAACTACTAGGGTTGCCCAAGAGATCTGGTGTATGCCCCTTTTCCCTGTAAGCCAGGGATTCTAATGGAAAATTGCAAGTTTATAGCAGGGAAGGGAGAAGGGCCTTAATTGTTATTTATGCTTGGGGCAGGTAGGCGAAGGCTCTCCTTCCCCCTTCTTAGGTTCCCCCAAATGTTCCTGTCTTTCTAGCCTGCCTCATTACCTCTTCATTCTAAATTCACTCTTCTATAATCCTTATCCTTAGAACTAGGCTCTGCAACTACCTTAATCCCAAAGGCAGCAGCATTCGTTGACCAGGCTGCCCCTCTTTGCTAGCCAAAGTAGGCACACTAGCCTGGAGTGGGACTAGGTCTGGGTGGACCCGCCAACTCAGGCAGAATGGCCTTCATTAAAGGCGGATGGGTGAAGGTGCCCAATGTAGTACAGACACGCGTGCCTGGCGCTCTCGGAGGTTGGAAGAGGGCGTCTAATCTCCTGGAAGTACAGTTACATTTGTGGGTGCTGGAAACAGAGCCCCCATTCTGCACGGAAGTGCAGCCCGTGTTTTTACTCGCTGAGCCATCTCTTAGCCCCAAACATTATTTTTCACGCTTTGTTTGTTTTGTTTGTCTTCATTTTCCCGTGACAGGGTTTCTGTGTGTCGCCCGAACTGTCTTGGACACTTGCTCTGTAGACCAGGCTTGCTTAGACTTCAGAGATTCGCCTGCCTTTGCCTCCAGAGTGCTGGAACTAAAGGCGTGCACCACCACAAACCACCCGTGGTTTTCACACTTTTAAAGCATTTTGAGGTTTGTCTTTAACTACCTTGGGCGATTGTCCAGCACAAAAGCTGTCCGCGACAAGCGATGACACACAAATAAACATTAGGCTCACAACCCTCGGCCGGGTTGGATACCCCTGGGGGGGGGGTGGTGCCCAACATAATTCTATGTTGCCCAGACACCCCTGGTAGACACCACTATACGCCCAGAGTCCCTCAATCCATACGCCAGGCAGAGATGACATCAGGAACCGCCCTTTCTCTTCTGCCAGATGCAGGGCCACACTAGCCACCTACTGGCCGACCCGGGTCACGCAATCTCCATTATCGGGAAGCGCCTCCATCTCTAGACCCTTCTAACCGGCTGGGGCCTTTCTCGCTGGTACGTTAGGCGACACTCTAGGGCGGACGCTCCTCTAGCGCCAGGGGGCGCGCGGCTGCTCCGGGGCCCTTCTGGCCTACGGCGGCAGCTCGACTGCTCCGAGGCGGCCCAGGTGAACCCCTGCGTTTCTCCGCAACGTGCCCGGGTACCGCTGGAGCTGCTACCATGGAGGTGCCGGTGGGTCCCGGGCCCCGGCAAGCTGGCGGAGGACTAGGCGCGACAAGATCCTCGTCCTCCGGCCGCGCGGCGCGGACCGCGGAGATGCCCTGGGCGCGCTTCTCTGCCTGGCTGGAGTGTGTGTGCGTGGTCACCTTCGATCTGGAGCTGGGCCAGGCGCTAGAGGTGAGCTGATGGGCTGGCTGACCCTCCAGAACTGTCTTAGTACCTCTCCTTCGGCGGCCTGAACCTCTCCAGAGGCCCCTCCTCTCCGGACGTCCCTCCTCTCCCGATGCCCCTCCCCCTCACGCTCCTCCCTTCTCTCGCCTGCACCCCTGCTTCTTTCCTCCCATTCCTCTAAGCCGCCGCGCGGTTTCTCTACCCGGGGCGCCCACCCTCCAGGAAGCAGGACTTTTCGCCTGTAGCCTTCCTGCTTGGTCTAGGGTCTTCTTAGGAGCCTCTCGGAATATTTTGCACCCTCAGGCTGACCTTTCCCCCACTTCCTTCGGCTAGTGACTAGCTTAGAGACCTCCTCTTTCCTATTGCCTGTCACCTCTCCAAGAGGAGCCTCTTCCTCAGAGCTCTAGAAACCCTTCCCAGGCCAAGGAAGGAAAGATCTGTAAAGCCTGACTGCCTGTCCATCAATGTATCCTACGCAGCATCTAACATGGACCTTTCTCCAAAGAGGCAAACATATCTCCAGCCCCTTGGTTGCTCAAGCCAGAGTCCTAGGGTTCCCCCCACCTTGCCCCCGCCACCGCCCCCAGGTCTCACACTGGGTCTGCTGCAGTCTTCAGTGTCACTGGTAGTTCGCTTCTGGCATTCCTCTTGTCTTTCAATTAGAATCAGATCCAGACCCTGTGAGGCCCTGCTTGGTTCCTGTGTCTTGAGCTCTTCTCAACCTTTGGCATCTGGTCACCAGCTGTGAGCAGCTGGGCAGGGTCTTAGGCTTTTGATGTGGTCTTTCTGTGGTCTGAAGGCCTCCATCCCCCTTACCCACCTACAAAGAAAGGCAGCTTCTCTTCTACTAGATAAGATGAAAATATCAGCCAGGCATAGTAGTGCGCGCAAACCCAGCATTTCGGGGACTGGGTGGGGGATGGGAGGTTGGTGAAGCAAGATGATTAGTTTGAAGCTAGTCTGGATTGATAGAGTCCCAAAGGAGCCTGAGCTATAGAATCAGACCTTGTTGAAAGAAAGAGAAAGGAAAGAATGAAAGAGAGGGGAGAGAGAGAACACATTGTGGCACATGTCTTTCTTTAATCTAGTACTCTGGAGGCAAAAGCAGGCTGATCTCTATGCTCAAGGCCAACCTGGAGCAGGCAAGCCAAGGCTACATAGTGAGACTTTGTCTTTTAAAAAAAAGGGAGGGGGCTGGTGAGATGGCTCAACGGGTAAGAGCACCCGACTGCTCTTCTGAAGGTCCTGAGTTCAAGTCCCAGCAACCACATGGTGGCTCACAACCATCCGTAAGATCTGACTCCCTCTTCTGGTGTGTCTGAAGACAGCTGCAGTGTACTTACATATAATAAATAAATAATTTTAAAAAAGGAAACAAAAACAACAAAAAGCAAAACCCACAAAACCACCAGGAAGATAGGAGGAGGAAGAAAGTGTTACAGGCTCAATGAAGCTTTTGACAGGTCCAGTTAAGGTAATGACTATGAGCCGGTGGTGGTGGCCCACGCCTTTAATCCCAGGACTTGGGAGGCAGAGGCAGGTGGATTTCTGAGTTCCAGGCCAGCCTGGTCTACAGAGTGAGTTCCAGGACAGCCAGGGCTATACAGAGAAACCCTGTCTTGAAAAAACAAAAAAAAAAAACCAAACAAAGCCTTGGTTAAAAAGCCCCACTTTCTGCACTGTAGATCCTTTCCTGTAGAGTTACAACAGAAGTTGAGAGACTTTTCCTTTAACCAAAGGGAAAAAAGAAAAAGAAAACCTGGTGTGGTGGCGCACACCTTTAGTCCCAACATTCAAGAGGCAGAGGCAGGCTTATCTCTGTGAGTTTGAAGCGAGCCTGATCTATATAGGAAGTTCCAGGACAGCCAGGACTATGTAAAGAGACCATGTCTCCAATAAAGAAACCTTCCCTCGCCCCCTCACCCCCCACCCCATGCATTCTCATTTCTTGTTCTCTAAAAGATAGCCATTTAGGAACTTAATTCTAAGCAAATCCCAAAGGCTTTTTTTGGAGAAAGGATGTAGAGTTGTTTTATACAGGGTATCATATAGCCCAGACTAATGTCATATTCATTTGTATTCAAGGATCCTGTTGTCTCTACCTTATAATTCTGGGATGACAGGCGTGTGCCACCACACCTGAGCCTATGGGGTGCTGGGGGTGGGACTTAGGGTTTTGTGCAGGTTAGGTAAATACTAGCTATGCCCCCAGGCTGGGTTTTTTTTTGTTTTGTTTTTTTGTTTTTTTGTTGTTTTTTCGAGACAGGGTTTCTTTATATAGCCCTGGCTGTCCTGGAACTCACTTTGAGGACCAGGCTGGCCTTGAACTCAGAAATCTGCCTCCCAAGTGCTAGGATCAAAGGCGTGCGCCACCACGCCCAGCTCAGATAATTATTTATTATTATACATAAGTATACTGTAGCTGTTTTAAGAACACACCAGAAGAGGGCGTCAGATCTAATTACGGGTGGTTGTGAGCCACCATGTGTTTGCTGGGATTTGAACTCAGGACCATCGGAAGAGCAGTCAGTGCTCTTACCTGCTGAGCCATCTCGCCAGCCCTTGGAATTCACTCTTTAGGCTAGGCTGGCTTTGAACTTGTAGCAGTGTTCTTCCATCTACCTTTCACATTCTGGGCATGCAGGCGTACATGATCACGCCTGGCTTGAAGGTAATCTTAAAGGCTATGGACTTGGACTCCTGAGCCTTTGCTGGACAGTGGGTGTTGTACTGCAGCTTGTTGAGTATTAGAGACCCACAGTCACGCCTGAAATGTCCCACGGTAGTGCCATGAGTCTTTCCCAATCTCTGACTGTATGGAGAAGCCCAGCAGTAAGTCTGTGGGGTGAGTCACGCATGTCACCCTCATCATGTTTGCCTCCTGACTTTCCTCCTCACCCTAGACATCTCAGGGTCCTACAGCCTTCCAAAGAGCTATTGGCCCTGCACTCATTCTCAGCTCAGCCTGACTAAGTTGTAGGAAACCCAGGATTGATTGTGGTGTGGGCATATGGAAGAAAGACAGTCCACCTCCAGGAGATTCACCCAGGCTCAGCTACGTAAGGATGGGAAGCAGGCAGTGAGACTGAAGACATTTCTGTTTCAGGTGACCCTTCCCTATTGAAGGCAAAAAGTGGCCCATTGATGCATTCATTCATCAACCAATCAAGTTCTGAGCAGCCACCACCAGACAGGTCCTGCTGTGTCTATGCTCAGCTCATGGTTCATAAAAGCAAAAGCAGATATAGCCTCATTGCCCTGCAGGAGTTAACCTTTGCTAGAAACAAAGGGTAAGTAAGTAGCTTGGGGCCTGTAGTACTCACAGAACTCCCGCAACACAGGGCAACCCTCAGCAGATGGGTGTCCCAAAACCTGCGTGCAAGACAGGGTATCTAGCTTTACAGGGTAATGGAGAGGATGAGAGGAGACATGTGTTGGGGTACCTGTAGGCCAGCTGAAGAAAGGGCCTGACTGGGCCATCTCAGTCTATCTGGGGTGTCCTCTGGCCAGTATGTCCAAAGAAACCCTTTTCTGTGGTGTCTACAGCCTCCCAGGAGGTAGCTCTCACAATCCCAGAACCCCCTTTACAGTTTTTGGTAGTGGCAGGGGTTCCCCCCACCCCTAGACAGGGTTTCTCTGTGTGGCCCTGATTGTCCCATAACTTGCTGTGTAGACCAGACTGGCCTTGAACTCAGAGATCAGCCTGCTTCTCCAGTGCTGGAATTAAAAGGTGTGAGCCATCATTGCCCAATAATTTCTTTCTTTTATTTTGTTTAGGGGGGAGGGGGCGGTGGGGGAATGGAGAAGGATGGTCACACTTTGAAGCCCTGCCTGTCCTGGTACGCGTTATTTAGATCAGGCTGCCCTTGAACACACAGAGATCCATCCTGCTTCTGCCTCTGCCTCTGCCTCTGCCTCTAGAGTTCTGGGATTCAAGGCATGTGCCATCAGTCAGTTTGTTGTGTTTTCTTTTTGTTTGTTTGTTTGTCTATTTTGTTTTGTTTGTTTGAAACTTTCTCTATGTAGCTTTGGCTGTCCTGGAACTCTCTCTGTAGACCAGGCTGGCCTCGAACTCAGAAATCCGCCTGCCTCTGCCTCTCAAGTGCTGGGATGAAAGGCGTGCACCACCACTGCCCATTTTGTTTTGTTTTGTTTTGTTTTTTGTTTTTTAAAAGATTGTATTTATTTATTTTATGTAGACACTATAGCTGTCTTCAGACACTCCAGAAGAGGGCGTCAGATCTCGTTATGGATGGTTGTGAACCACCATGTGGTTGCTGGTACTTGAACTCAGGACCTCTAGAAGAGCAGTAGGTGCTCTTAAACACCGAGCCGTCTCTCCAGCCCCCACCATTTATTTTTATATGTGTGGATAAGGCCAGGCATAGCGGCCCATACCCTCAATCCCTTCAATCCCAGCACTCAGGAGGCAGAGACCGTGGTGGGAGGATGAGAGGAGGAAGAGGAAGAGGCAGGGAGACCCAGGATCTTCATTTCCAGGGGCTCTAAAGTCCTTTCCCAACCTCTACAGGACCCTGCATACACACAAACTCTCGAAGGCTCCCATATGTGCACATTTTTGTTTGTTTGTTTGTTTTTGGTTTTTGTTTTGAGACAGGGTTTTACTTTGTAGCCCCAGCTGTGCTAAGACTCACTTTGTAGACCAGGTCGCCTTTGCTTTTATTATTTTCAGTGAGGCTTTTTGAGGGAGGGGGTCACCTGACACAGAACCTTCTTCAGTCTCATGGCCTCTGCCTCTTAGTACTAGTATTGAAGGCTTAAGCCACCCTTCCGGTTCTCAGCTTGGTTTCTTGTACCACCCAGAACCACCAGTTGAGGGATAGCTGCACCCACCACAGTTGGGCTTTCCCACATCATTCAATTCAGAGAATGCCCTTATTGACTTGCCCACTGGCCAGACTTCTCAGTTGAGGGTCACTCTTCCTGACGACTCTAGCTAGCTAGTGTCAAGTTGATGGAAACTAGCAAGCACACTGGATATACACTAGGGGTGAAGGCCATGGAGAAGAGGGTCTGATGTAAGACAGCCTCTAGAGGAGGAAGATGTCACCAGGAGGCCAGAAGGATCGCCTGCCCTAGCAAAAAACATGCCTGTGGCCCTGCTGAGCTGTCTTAGTGGACTGTACCACTAAGACAGACACAGGATCACCAAGTGCTCTCTGTCTTCCCCTGCAGCTAGTCTACCCAAGTGACTTCCGGCTCACAGACAAGGAGGTAGGTTCTGGATTTCTTGGGAATGGATGGCCCCGGGAGTGAGTCAGCCCTCACTGGGTTCTGTTTGTTTCAGAAAAGCAGCATCTGCTACCTGGCCTTCCCAGACTCGCACTCAGGTAGGTGATCCCGTACCCCTTAGACACTCACTCTGAGACTGGAAGGTAATAGGGAAAGGTGGACGACAGGGCCTAGGCGCATGGTATCTAGGCTACCAGCAGTGTACAAGGTTCTATCAGGATGGACCCTCACCAGAGCCCAAGCTGCAGTAAGGTAGCCAGGTTCTCTAAAGCCCATGGATAGCCATATATCTGCGCAATCTGGCCTCCTTGACGCCATGACAGCAGCTGACCCGTGAGCACTGTGTAGTGGATTCTCCTGTCCCAGGCAGACTGAGTCAGGCTCCTTCAGGGAAACTGAAAGTGATTCTCTGTGTTGATTCATCCAAGGCCCATGTGTTGTCTGCAGGATCAGGCTAGGAGTCTGCTGGGAAATAGATCCTCAAGTCTGTTTGCCCTTGATCGGATATTTGTGCCAACAAAGGCCAGCCCGGTGCACCCTTGTACCACAGCCCTCAGCCCTGACAATGGGAGGAGATTCTCCCACTGTGACTTGTATGGTGGGACTGCCTCTTTCCAGGGTGCCTGGGAGACACTCAGTTCAGTTTCCGTATGCGTCAGTGTGGGGGACAAAGGAGCCTCTGGCAGGTGGATGATCGGTCGTATAACAACAAGGCCCCCTTGGCATTGCAGGTAAGTAGTGGGGTGTCTCTCTGGTCTGTGTCTTCTCTCCCTTGGTGGGGGGCTCCTGGCTGTGAACCTGAGCTTTGTGTGATGGAAGTGCTGGCCAGGCTCATCCTGAGAGGTCAATGACAGTTGCAGGTCCTGCTGATTCTGTCTTGGGGTTCTCCACCTAGGCCAGCTCTTATGGGGTTCACCAGGATCACTGAAGTTGATTCTGTGCACCCGATTTCCCTTGCTGGGCATCTGTGTGGCTAAATAAGCTGTGGTTCAATGAGCAAAACCCGGAGGGACCTTCCAGGGGTCTTGGAGCACTCTCAGATTGGCTAAATTCTTTCTGAATCAGCAGATGTCCTCTAGACCGGATCAGCCCACTTTCAGAACTAGGGAATCCTAAGTCTCACTGTGCTAGGCAGAGGGCAGGCCCTAGTCTCAGGGGCAAGTGCCTCCTAGGGTCTCCTAGATTCTTAGACCCCACACATATACCCTTTCCTTTAAAGACAGGGTCTCCCACATAGCCTTGGCTGTTCTGGAACTCACTACGTAGACCAGGCTGGTCTTGAATTCACAGAGATCCATCTGCCTTTGCCTTCTAACCCTAACTCTGAGTCCTGGGATTAAAGGCGTGTGCCACCATGCCCAGCCTTAGGTTTCCTCCTTAATGACCTTTGCTTATGTCACCCTGGATCTAGCTAATGCCCTAGGTATGCGTGACTAACACTGCACTCCTTACAGAGGGAGCCAGCACACTATCTGGGCTATGTGTACTTCAGACAGGTGAAGGACAGCTCTGTGAAGAGGGGTTACTTCCAGAAGGTGAGCTGCCTGCCACTGTGGAGTAGTATTGTGGATAGGTAGCAAATGGTAGACAGCCCAAGAACAGCAAGTGAGGAGTCCCAAGCCTCCCTGGGTTCCTGTCCATCTGCAGCCCACCTGGGTAGCAGGACCAAGGAGGAGCCACCACAGGGCCCAGGACTTCCTGAAGCCCTCCCTTGCCTAGTATGGCACTTGAGACCTTTCTGTCCTTTGGTCCAGAATATCTCAGCTCCTCAAGTCTTGCTGGTGTCATCACACTGCCAGGGTAAGGAACTTAGCCAGCCCACATTTTCCTCTGAAGGTCCCCGGGTCCAGTTCTAATCCTGTTGTTGTCTGGGGCTATCTACTCCATGGCAAAGGCATCAGGCTTTTTCTTGTCCAGTCCTGACACATGAGTTAGGGCTTGCTATTCTGTGGCAGCTGTTCAATGGGGTGGCAGGGATGTGCTGCCCCAGCCAGCTGTGGGTAAGCATGGCTTCAGGGTTGCCATGGGCTCCTGAATTATAGGAGTGATGTCTGTAGCTGAACCCCCTCTGATTGGCCCTGCCTCATCACAGTCTTTAGTGCTGGTGTCCCGCCTGCCATTCGTCCGGCTGTTTCAGTCACTCCTAAGCCTGATTGCCCCTGAATACTTTGAGAAGTTGGCACCCTGCCTGGAAGCAGGTGAGTGGTCATCAGATGTGGCCAACACGGTCTCATCTCAGCCTTTTGGGAGGGCTACTGACATTGGCCACCTGTGTCCACAGTTTGTAATGAGATTGACCAATGGCCAGCGCCGGTGCCTGGGCAGACCCTGAACCTACCCATCATGGGAGTCGTCATTCAGGTGAGGGCCCACGGAAGAGTGAGCAATGCTGGTGTTGATGGGTGGAGAGGCTCTACTACCTTCCTGGCAGCTGCTTCCCTCCTCCTCAGGTGCGCATCCCATCCAGGGTGGACAAGCTGGAATCCAGTCCTCCAAAGCAGTGTGATCAAGAGGTGGGAAATGGGGGTAGAAGGGGTTGTATGGGGGTTGGGCATTACCTGTGTTCTTTTCCTGGGCTGGATGGTTGTCTCCTCTACCTCACCGGCTTATTTTGTGGATGCTCAAACCTAGGCAAAGCCATGGTGGTGGCCAGCATGTTGCAATGTGGAGCCTGTGCTGTGGGGAGGGAAATGGCAGGGGGAAGGAGTTATTGTCAGATAGAGCCTTCCTCCAGGCCTGACCTACCTTCCCTTCCCTTCTCAGAACCTGCTGCCAGCTCCAGTTGTCCTCACTAGTGTCCATGAACTGGATCTGTTTAGGTGAGCCCTGGAGGGTACCACAGCCATACACTATTGTCATGCAGGGCACAACTTGCCAAGAGAGGCTGCCTGTCTGAGTGACCCTTGAGACGCTTGCACACAAGAAGAAACCTGCGCCCAATTATCTGACTTAGGGGAAATCAGGGAAGGAAGGTTCTGTGTGTGGAGAGGTTGCCAGGGAGACATTGCTCTCTGAGGCTGCCCCTTTGTGCTTTTCTAAGTGTCCTCAAAGGAGCCTGGGCTTCAGTCTGGAGACATAAGAGGCAATAGTAGGGGCTGGAGAGATGGCTCAGTGGTTAAGAGCACTGGCTGCTCTTCCAGAGGTTCAATTCCCAGCAACCACATGGTGGCTCACAACCATCTGTAATGGGATCTGATGCCCTCTTCTGGTGTGCCTGAAGACAGCCGCAGTATATTCATATACATACAATAAATAAATAATTCTTGAAGAGGCAATAGTGGTAGCAGGGCCCTAGATTGGCAAGCCCTCCTGGGGCTTTGGATCTGTAACAGGGTTTCCAGGCCCTCACAAGCAGGGTCCAGGTCGCATCCCCTAGGTCTGTCAGAACATAGGTGGTGACTCTGGTGACCTGAGCTACCACTTATGCTGTGACCATCCTTCCTACTGTCTTTGGGAGGGGGAGTTGGTGCTCTGCTCACAACAGCACCTTTGTGACACGGCCGCCTGACCGCACCAGGTGCTTCCGGCCAGTGCTCACCCACGTGCAGACCCTGTGGGAACTCATGCTTCTTGGGGAGCCCCTCGTGGTGCTGGCACCCTCACCCGACGTGTCTTCAGAGCTGGTGCTAGCCCTAACCAGGTACAGACTTTACTCACTAGACTGTCATGGCTGTGCCTGGTTACCCTAGCCTTACACAGCCCTTGCTGCCCCCCCCAACCCCCGACAGCTGCCTCCAGCCCCTGAAGTTCTGCTGTGACTTCCGCCCCTACTTCACCATTCATGACAGTGAGTTCAAGGAGCTTACAACTCGAACCCAGGCTCCGTAAGTACGCGTCCTCGCACCCTGCTCACACACTGCCTGCCTCTAGGCCTGTCTCTGCCTCTTCTCTGTCTGTCTGTCTCTCTCTCTCTCTCTCTAGACCAAACGTGGTCCTGGGAGTCACAAACCCTTTCTTTATCAAAACACTCCAGCACTGGCCTCATGTCCTCCGAATTGGGGAGCCCAAGATGTCAGGTGAGAGGCCCCAGGGCTATGAACCTCATCAGCTTGGGACTCAAGGTGGAGTTCGGTTCCCAACACCTCCGAGCCCACCTTACACCTTAGGCAGAGCTGTGGGTACTGAGCCTTGGCTGCTGGGTGCGTTTCACAGGGGACCTTCCAAAGCAGGTCAAGCTTAAAAAACCCTCACGGCTGAAGACCCTTGACACCAAGCCAGGTCTGTGCCTCCCCCTTGGGCTGCAGCCCCATCTACTGCAGTAAGGCCTGTCCTGCACTTGGTAGATTCCTCCAGTGGGAGAGGTGGCCAGGCTTTCTGACTCTTTTTCTTTCTATTGAGGCCCCATGATGGCGGGGGGCGGGGGGGGGGGCATTGCCCTCTTTAGCAGGTCCCTTGAGTCTCAGGATGGATTGGGTGAGAGATGTGCAGGTTCTGCAAGGGAATGGGGCTGCAGGCAGATCAGACCACCATCTTCATCATCGGTAGAGCTCTGGGGTTGTGGAAGGGAGGCAGAAGGGACAGCCACAGCTCTGACCTCCTGTCAGGCCTCTACACCTCCTATACTGCCCACCTCCACCGGGACAAAGCGCTGCTTAAACGACTGCTCAAGGTACAGCCTACTGGGTAGGGCCTGGACGCGGGGACTTGGTGTGGTGTGAAGGATGCAGGGTACCAGTCGATGTTGAGTCAGTCCCCTGCTTCCTCTTGCAGGGCGTACAGAAGAAGCGGCCATGGGATGTGCAGAGTGCCCTGCTGAGGCGGCACCTTCTAGAGCTCACACAGAGTTTCATCATTCCTCTGGTGAGACAGGCAGGAGTGTGCCAGTATTGGGCATGAGGGAGACACAGTAGGGTTTAGTGACTGTAGAGCCTGTGACAGGGCTTGTGGCTCCCATTCATTGCCTGTCTCTCTCTTAACCCTCCAGGAGCACTACATGGCCAGCCTCATGCCGCTACAGAAGAACATCACACCCTGGAAGGTGGAGTCCAGGGACTTCTGGGGGGGGGGTGTCAATTTAGTCCCCATACCAAGAAGGGAAGGCCTGAGGCAGGTGTCCACATGTAACAGAGAGCGTGGCTGAGATACAGAGCCACGAGGGCACAAAGTTGACTCTGTGCCTGTCAGGCGTCCCCCACCAGGCAGCGAAATTAGAATTGCAAGGAGGGGCACCGATAGAACCCCTGAAGAGATGTCCAGGGATCTGTCCCAAGCAGGGTGGGGTGAAGATCTTTAGCTATGTTCTCGAGGGAGGGTCCCATCCCGCTGAAAAGGAGGACCTGTGCTCATGGCTCAGTAGCACCCAGCTCATGTGACCTTTGTCTCAGAGCCCCCCGCAGATCTGCCCCTTCCGCCAGGACGATTTCCTGCGAAGCCTGGAGCATGCGGGACCCCAGCTCACCTGCATCCTCAAGGGTGACTGGCTGGGCCTCTACAGGTGGGAGAAGAGGCTGCTGTGGGTGCCCCCAAGTCCGCTAGCTCAGCTCCTCAGCTGCCTCTTGCCATCACAGGCGGTTTTTCAAGTCCCCCCATTTTGATGGCTGGTATCGGCAACGACACAAAGAGATGGCCCAGAAGCTGGAAGCTCTGCACCTGGAAGCTATTTGTGAGGCGGTGAGGGAAGGCAGAGGCGGGGGTGGGGGACAGGTACAGGCCCAGGGTAGGTGGGAGGCTTAGTGAGAAGAACCAGACGGAAATGTTCCTAACAGAACATTGAGGCTTGGATGAAGGACAAGTCCGAGGTGGAAGTGGTCGACCTGGTCCTGAAACTTCGGGAGAAGCTGGTGAGAAGCCTCCTTGTATTGTCCTGCCCCCCACTTGCCAGGCCAGAAGTTTGTCCACCCCTTACCACCATTGTCTCTCCAGGTACGGGCACAGGGCCACCAACTCCCCGTGAAGGAGGTGACACTGCAGCGGGCTCAGCTGTACATTGATACAGTTATTGGCTCCCTTCCCAAGGACCTGCAAGCAGTCCTGTGCCCTCCCTAGGACAAGGCCAACCTGTGTGGTCCTGGGGGGGTAGGGAGGCTAAGCCTGCCAAGTTCCCTCTCCCTTGAAAGGCAGGCCTCCAAGCTGGGGCTCTCAGCCTTAGGCTCCTACCTCAGCTTCAGCCCCCTCCCAGAACCACCCTTGTCCCAGCAGTAAAATGACATTTGGAATGACAGTCTGGTCCCTGACTATTGGGGGATTCTGTGCTGGCACTGCCTCACTTCTTCCTGGGCCACACCTGTCCTCCACAGCTGGAGGTGGGAGTGGCCTAGTAGCCCTTACTGATGTAGGTGCCTTCACCACCTGCTGCCTCCTGGCTCCATCTGCCCACACTCCAGGATGCCTTGTGTTGGGGGTCCTTTAGCCCAGCAGGCTTCCCCGCTCAGAGAAGAGGGAGGCAGCTGCCAGGGCCAGCCCCTTTCCTTTACACCCCACTCGTTCTGCAGAGGGATGAAGGGATGGACAGAGGGTGGGAAGGGGTACTTTGCCTAGGCAGCTACTTGAGAGGGCAGAAGCTCTTTGTCCTGAGAGGATCTAATTCTCCTTCCTGCTGTGATTGGCCAGCATGAGAGAATGAGGGATGGTGTGGGGGCCTGGCACCCCACTTGCAAAAGCAAGCTCAGGCTGTTCTTGGAGGTCCTCGCCACAGTCCTTATTCCCTTTCTTGGAACACCCCCTGAACACCTGCTCCATGCATTTCACCCATGCTGCCAAGGGCTACTCCAGCTTTTCCCCCTGTGTCTGCCCCTCCTCCTGCAGCTTGCTTGAGAGGCGTTGGGCTGTAGCCTGATGCTATATTCTCTGCTGTCTTGGCCTTAGGGTACAATTGAACCCGTAGGCAGAGGTATCTCTTGGAGGTGCTGTTCTGTGCTCTTCCTAAAGGGCTAAAATGGCTCTGGGGACCTAAGTCTGCCAAGCTTCCCTTTCCCTTCAAGGCTCTAGCTTGTCTTCAGACCTCCCCTCCCCCCAAAGAAGCACTTTTGTCCTAGCAGTAAGAATGGGACGTGGAACACAGCCTGGTCCCTGAATGTTGGAGGATTCTGTGTTAGTTTAGCCCTGTCTCACCCATTCCTGGATTGATGCTATTGTGCAGTACTGCTAATCCTGGGTACAGCGCGTTACAATGTTACAACCTAGCATCACAACCTGGCCCTTGGGGTGGTCCAGACTGAAGTGAGGACCTGGAGCAGCAGCCAACCCTCAGCTGAGTATCAGAAACCTGTAGGTGGGTCTCCTGACCACTTAAGACTGCTCCTCTGAGGGACTGGGCCATGTGGGTTCACTGGGCAGTGTCAGTGTCAGGCAGTATCAGGGAAAAGGGGCATTCTGAGAGGATGGGCCGTACATCCTGTGATGCTTTAAAGGGCCACTAGCAAAGTAAGTTGGTTTAGAGCTGCATGGTGAGCGTTTGTTTTCTTAGAGAGCTGCTGAGTAGCATGGCCATGACCTGTTCTGGGTTCTTTGGACTCTTTAATCAAACCTCAAGTATGTACTGCCTCGCCCTTCCCCACTGATCCTGGCTAAGCCAGACACAGCGAAGGTATCCCAGTGGTAACAGGTGTCAGCACTGTGCCTAGATCTTTGCATGTGCTCAGTTGTTTACCCCTGACCTTAGCCCATGACAGCTTGTCACACTGCCCACTCTACAGGTGAGCAGACAGATGAGATAGATGGGTGAATTTACACAGTGATCTAGGTCAGTCTAATGCAGTATCCAAGGAGGTGACCTGTTAGAAAATTGAGCAAAGGCAGGTTGAGATGGAGACCTTGTCCTTAGGAAGAATGGCATTAGCATCTCCTGGAACAGTGGTGCCAGCCTCACCACTAAGAGCCTGGTCTCTAAGGGATCTTCAGAACCATGGCACCATCCTCTGTGACAGCTGGAGCTCCCCGGCTGTGGGGACTAGCCATTTGGAGTCTGCAGAACTGTGCCTTCCATGTGCCAGCCTCCTATCCGAGTGACAGGTCTAAGCCTCCTCCGTCTTAATGGCTCCACCGTAAAATGCACATCTCAAATATCACTGCAGTGTGTTTCTCGTGCTAGTTTTCACTTGACTTTCACACAGTAGGCTTCAGGGTGCCCCACCCCACACCACCCCAAGGACCTCAGCCACCATCAGCCTAGGACTCTTCATGGGAATCAGCAGACAGATTTAGAGGAGGGGCTGGTGGGGAGGTAGAAGGCTATAGACACAACAGTGCTGCTTAGGGCACAAACCCAAGGCTGACACACAGGAATGAGCAAAGTTCCAGTTTCTTCGAGGGGCTTGTCCTGGTTACTGGTAGAGTATACCGCCTGCCTGCTGGCTTCCTACCAGCTACATCCTCTCCGACTCTCTCTCTCCCAGGATGGGATCAGCTGAGTTAGTGGAGCTTCTGTCCAAAGTAGGCTCAAGCCCATCTCTTTCCATCCATGCCAAGGGCAGAGCCTGGAGGGATGTCGAGACAGATGGCTCCAAAGAGGTGCTCCCCTCCCCCCAGCCCAGAGGTCCCTTACAGTTTAGATGCCTGGAGAGTGAGAAGCTAATCCTGGAGATTGTGATTCCCAGAGCTCCCTTGTGTGGCCAGTTGGGAGAGCGCAGTGAGCCAGCATTCAGGGGATCTAAGAGGGTTGGGTGGAGGTCATGAGGCAGCCAGCCCCAGGGACAGACCGGAAGGACAGGAGGACTCTTTTACCCTCCAGCTTCCTGCCTTTTCTATTTTGAGCCCTACTCAGTTCAGAATACTGGCCTTCCCACAACTTTGTTATTAAAATATCTTTTTTTGTTATACAATACTTGTCTTTTAATATTTTTGATACAAAGTTTGCAGCTGTGTTACTGGATATTTTAGAGTTGTGTGTGTGTGTTGGGGGCCGTAGTGTTGAAATCACTGAATATTTTGGAGTCTCTTGTATGTGGGGGGAGGGGGCGGGGTTGCTGGTGGAGGGGAGAAGGTGATTCAACCAAGCCTGGCTGCTTGAGATGGGGCAAGTTCAACTTCCTTAAAGAAACAGTGAAGTCCTCAGATTTGTGAAGTTTTCAGGTTGGGGAAGACATAAGAATTGGGGCAGATCTCCAAAGCTGGGGAGATGTTGTTCCAAGCTGGCTCAGTCAGTCACGGGCACCCCAAAAGGCTCTCCACAGAGATGCCAGAGGAAATAGGAGGAAGTAGGCAGACGGTATTCAAGGAGGGCAAATCTGGAGGCTGGCGAGATGGCTCAGGGGGTAAGAGACTGCTCTTCCACAGGTCCCGAGTTCAAATTCCAGCAACCACATGGTGGCTCACAACCACCCGTAGTGAGATCTGACGCCCTCTTGTGGTGTGTCAGAAGACCGATACAGTGTACTTATGTATAATAATAAATCTTTGGGCCTGAGCGAGCAGAGATCCTAAGAATTCAATTCATAACAACCACATGAAGGCTCACAGCTAGAGTGTACTCACATACATAAAATGAATAAATAAATACATCTTTAGTTTTTTTTGTTTTAAAAAGGAGAGCAAATCTGGGGTGGAAGAGACAGCTATTCCAGGGTAGACATGAATGAGCTGGGGTTTGGGGACTAGTTCCAAACCTTGTCCTGAGATCGCCACCACAACTTCAAGGCCTGAAGTAGGAACCCTACGGTACTGTCCTACCCTATAGACATTTTGGGGGTCGGTAAGGCCAAGGGGCCGGGAAGGAGAGTAGAACATTCCATAAGGAGAACAGAGCGGCTAGGATTTGGAAGAAAGAATCAAGGTTCAGCAGCCCTCACCCTCGGGAACGGGATGAGCGCGTGGTCCCGCCTGTTGCCAATGGTGGTGCGGTTCCTTGCGCCCCGCCCATCTCCAAGAAGACACTTGAGGCCTCGATCTGGCCCAGGCGAAGCCACCCACTGGTGCCGGGCCGCGTGCGCCATTCAGTTCGGCCTGGGGCACTCCCGGGGTTGTGCCCAGCCTGAGCGAACTCCTCTGATGACGGGGCAGTGGGAGGTGCGGGGGAACTGGTGCCAGGAGACGAGACTGCAGCAGGCAGGGAGCGCGGATTGCTACTGGGCGCGAATCTCCAAGCAAAGCGGTGTGCATAAGTGGCTCTGAGCCGAGGGAAACGCGGGGTACGCTAGGGACGCCAGCCGCCCCTCCTTCCCACCCTCTACCCCTTAGTCTCGTCCCTCCCTCTCGCCCGCCCCTGTCCTCCCCGCCCTCCTTCTCCCCTGGCGGGGGCGGGGCCGGCGGCTCCCGCGCGCTCCGGCCCCTCCTCGGCCACACAAAGGCCCGTCTCCATGGCAGCCGCGCGGGCCGGAGCGCAACGCAGAGCGCGGCCCCGGCGCCATCGAACGACGGCTGCGGAGGAGCAGGTACGGCACTCGGGGACGGGAACTGTGGGGGCGTCGCGCAGGCCCAGGCTTCGCCGTCTCCGCCACTCGGCCTCGGCCTGCGCCCCCGGACGCGGGGGTCTTAGGGCAGTGCCGCTGCGCGGAGGGCGACGCGGGCCTGCGTCTTTGCCCCGCGTCTGTCTGTCTTTCCAATCGGCTGGGCCTGGCTGTTCCTGCCTCCCCGATTGGCGACGAGGCCCTCAGCGCTGGGATGCTGGGAGACTGTCCTGGCAGGCAGGGTTCCCACGACCCGGTGGAGCTGCACCCGACCCGGTGTAGTTTCAAACCCTCCTTCACGGCCGGCGTCCCTACCGAATCGATGGACCAGAGCAAGTCATCTCTGTCGTGCTGGACCTCCAGGCCCCAGTTCTCAAGCTAAGCTTGCTCAGACGCTGGGCTCTGCTGGGGCTTTTTACAGGGGTGCTCAACCAAAGCAGTGCCCACACCTTCTGGGACAGGGAACAAGAGCCAGAGAGAACTAACACTCAGTAGTAGTACCTGGTGAGGCCCCACGCCTCCCGGCAAGATCTCCGCAAGTTTCTAGTGTAGTTCGTTGTTGTGGTGTTTGGAGAGACACTTAGGATTCAGAGGGCTTAGAACTTGTGGGTGCTTTTACACAGTCCAGTCCTTCACTTCCATATACCTTCTTAAGGGAGATTCATTGCTTCCTCTGTTTCCTGCTGTGTGGCAGGTTTGTGTGTGGGTGGGTCCTTTCTATCTGGGGTCTTCTGAGCCTAAGAATCCTAGAGTTTCTGGCCACGTCACTTAATTCCTTTTTCTAGTTCCTTGGAGAAGGCAGGAAGGGAGATCGGATTATGGCCACCATGGTGGTGGTGGTCAGAACTGTAGCTGAAGCCAGGTCCCAAAGCCAGTGTCACGTTCTGATGAACGGAGGCCCTCGGGGGCCCTCATTTGCCTTGGGGAGTGCCCCCCTCTAACGTCTCTCTTCAATTTGTATTGATGATTTTAAAGCTGAATTTCTCAGACTGCTCACAAACACCTAGAGGGTGGGAGCTGTCAGCCTGATCCCACACCCGGATGCTGTCTTGGAACATAGGGAATGTCATCAGAAAGTTGGACTGTCGCTAGCATGAGTCCTTGCTCTTTGGTCAGGAGGTGAAGTTCCTAGGAAGGTAGAGCCAACGCGTGAGTTGTTTTGTGGAATGTGCCAAACCTTATTGTGTTGTATGGAAATTGCTCGAGAAGACTAATCACCAGGTAGACTACAGAGCCTCGGCCACCTAGTCGCTCACACCCTCCCATGGAAGTGGGGAGGCCTGAGGACTGGCCAGAGGTTTCTAGCCCCAGGATCTGAGGGAAGTTACTTAGAAAAACAAGAGTTTGGAATGTGAGTTCCCCCCTCCCCCACGGGCTGCCTGCCAAGGAGGAATTATTTTGGATTATCCAGCCGAGTCCAGCGAGTCCAGCTACCCAAAGAGCAGGCTGAAGCAGAAGGGGAGGCTGAAGCAGCCATGGGAGAGGGACCCACTTCCGGGCTGAGTTGAGAACCCCAGGAGGGCGGGGTTGAGAACTCCAGGAGGGCGGGGCTGGCAAGTCCAGGCAGCTCCACCACCTCGCTCCCATGGCTGCTCAGACCAGTCAGGGGCGGTGTAGGAGGGCATGTGTCACCTTGGGTTGGAGAAGGACCTCAAGGTCGGCTCCTTTGTTGGCCCTGCCCAACCTGGAATATGCCCAGGCTCCTCTGACAAAGCTCGTGGGGGAGGAAGTATTTTAGATCTCTCTGGACGACTCGGTTCACTTCCCAAAGTCATTCCTACTATGTTTAAGGATACCTTGGATGGGTCACACTCCTGGCAGAGACCCCTTAGGAAGCACATCCCTGAGGGCTTACTGGGGCTGAACCGCAGGCTACCTTCTTGCCTTCTCACTGACCAGAGTCTCGCTGAGGGGCTGCCCCCCTCCCTCCTCATTGGGATGCGATACTGGTCAGGACATCCTACAGGTGGACAAATAAGGTGTTCTACCAGAAGCCGTTGGGGTGTTCCTGGGTTGGCTCCAGGGGCTTATGGCTTATCCAGGAGCTTGCGTGGAGAGCACACTGGGAGGGAGAGCCCACAGCTGATGCCCAAGAGCAAGAAGCCTAGGGACTTGGCCCTGGCCCCTGCTAGTGGAGCAGAAGAGATTGGATTGGAAGGGATTGAGCTGGGCTGGGCTGGCAGCCCACAGTGGCGTCCATATGTCACATGTCCCCCCTACCAGATCTGTAGCTATTCTAGAACATCCCCATGTAATGTCTTCTGCCCAGTACCTCTCCTAATGGTTAGTGCTAATGGTTCTTCAGGGATGTTGGACCCTTGCCTGGGGGTCATTGGTGGAAGGATCTTCTAGCACTATCCCTTGCTTGTCACTACGTGCATATCTCTGTCACAGAGGACTGTCACCCTGCCATCGGACACTCCTTACATCCCCTCCAACCCTCTTGTTGCTTCCTGTGTCCAGCCTTGTTCTTGATATTCAGGGAGGAAGTGTTTTGTCCCTATCGAGGGCCTCTTGTAAAAGGATTGGCTTGGTGAGGACAAGGAGGAAAGTTGATTGGAACTCCAACCAAGGCTTGGTAGTCCAGGCTCTGGCTAGCTTGTGGATAGGACTGAGGCTGTCCCTACTAGCTTCACCAACCCTTCTGTGCCAAGCCATTGGATGATTAGATAGGGGGTAAGAGTTGGGTAACCCCCTCCATGCTAATGGCTGTTTGTGTTTAGGGTGGGGTTGTGGGTGGGGCGGGGCTGGGTTCTGACTAATTATAGACTGGGAAGGGCTGTAGTGTGTGTTGGGGGGGGGGGAGGTCGGAATAGGGTAGAAGGAGCTAATGCCCCAGCTCTTCTCTTCCCAGACCTCATGTGACTCCTCTTTCTTCCTCTCCATGGTTTCACATCCCCTGACACAAGCTTCTTCTCCCTGCCCCCAGCTGAGTGAGGCTAATGCTACCCTCTGTTGACATAGCAAGGACTCTGCCCTCTTCTGAGCTCTCTGACTACAGGCACTGCCTCTGGAACACCCCACTGACCCTCCTATGCTGTTAGAACATCTAAAAGGATAGGAGAGGCCCCTGCTCTCCTGTACCCCAATCCAGAGGGGGCCTTCCTTCCCCTGAAATTCATGAACCCATGACAGTGATTGGGCTTAACCTCCCAGACAGAGTCCAGGTGGTCGAGGGTGGTGGACTCTCTTTAGAGCAGGTCTGATCCAACCTCCCTGTGACAATCTTGTCTTAGGGAAGAGCCCTAGCTGGTCCAGACTTGGAGCTGGTAGCACTATTTCCTGTCTTTTGTCATTCTCTGGTCCCGCCTCTGTAGCCCAGTGTCGTCCCCTCCCCCAGCCTGGCTCGTTGCCTTCCTCATGGCTGGCAGCCTTCCCTGGGGCGTCCCCAAGGACTGGCTGAGTTCACACCTGAGCTGCCTGGGGTCCCAGTGGACTACCCACAGAAGGGGCTCAACCTGGATTGGAACACTGTGCCTGGGGGCAGGGCTGGGCTTGGTGTCCATACCTTCTTTCTTTCTTCATCTCCCTCAGGTCCCTGGACTTGAAACCCAGCAGTTGCCCATTCTGGTGCCAGCTGGGTTCTGGCTCCAGGACTTAAGGACAGGAAAGGGGAAAGGGGTAGGCCTTAGGGGCATAGCCTTAGTTCTAACTCCAGTTCTGCCTGCAGCCCAGCAGCCTGATCACCGAGGTATGTCCTGTCTGGACACAGGGATCAGGCAATTAATTGGTGGTGTTGGTTTGTGTGTGTTACTCTGGCACAGCTGGTCAGTAGTTCCCCCGAGGGGGAGTCCTTGGTGAAAAAGAAAGGAAACAGCTTTGATGTTGGTCTTTGAGGTAGTTACCTGTATCAAGACAGCTCATGGAGCCCCTCAGGGACCTCCTAAGAGGGTCTCCAGTGTGCGCAGCTAGCTAGAACTCTCTCACCACGGGACTGCTCATATCTTTTGCCTCTGAACCAGCATACCACCTGTGTGGTACTGCATTGGTCCATCTGTAGAACTAATGGGTTCATGCCAAAGGTCTGGGGGATGCATTAGAAACCTATTAAGTTTTTTTTTTTCTTTTGTAATTTTTGAGACAGGATTTCTCTGTGTAGCCCAGGCTGGTCTCAAACTGACAGAGATGTGCACCACCGCCTGCTAGGAACCTATTTATTCTGTCTTTTCGTAGGAAGAATGCCTCTGTTCCCTTTGGTGCCACATCATGTGTGAAAGTTTTCCTTGGGGCATTTCAGAGTTCCTGGGTCAATGGGAGAAGGTTCTGTAGGTGGCATGGGTGGCTGTGGATAAGTGGGTGTTCTGGGATTGACACATGGCCCACTGGGACTGTCACTCCATCATCAAGGGCTTTCTCTAACCTTTAACCTGGGCAGCCTCCTAGGACAACTCCAGCACAGGGTGTGTGTGTGTGTGTGTGTGTGTGTGTGTGTGTGTGTGTGTGTGTGTGTTGGGAGGAACCAGGTGGCATTTGTGCGGTGCAGAAGCTGAGGGCTCTCTGCCCTCTTGATAGATAGCAGCTACGTTGGGACACAGAGTAGAACCTGCTTTCGGTCATACTCCGCTCCATCATCATCATCACGCACTTGATACCGGGAACCTGCCCAGCAAGTAGGAAAAAACTGTTTTAAATTGAGCTGGGAAATCTGCCAGGAGTGAGGGGTGGCAGGCAGAAAGGAAGGGGCTCTCGAGTGGCCCGCTCACTCTTCCGGCCTCAGAAATAGTTCCTTAGACTGGCCTCAGGAGTGGGAAGGTCCAGCCTCCCTGCCTCCACCTAAAGTCAGGTCTGATTTGGAGTATCACCCTGGGAGGCCTCAGGGCCTCAAACCTATGTCAGGATTGGGGAGGGATCAAGGCAGCACCTCCCTTGCCCAGGGAGTGCTCCCTGGAACACACCTCTTCCGGGTGTGGGTGTACCATGTAGACTTCTAGAGGACTCCAGGGGGGAAGTCTGGTGTATCACACCTCTCACCAAACAGGAAAGAACTGGGTCTAGGGGCTCCAAATTCCCAACCCCATGTACATTCCTTCCACTCTGAGCTGGGCATTTCCTCATTGGAAAACCCCCGACTATCTTCCCTCCTAAGCCCTGAGTGTTTGCCTCTTGTGTCACTTGGACGCAGGGCGGGCACTGCTCACCATTTCGCTCTCAGACTCTTCCCAGCACTCCATAAAGTATCATGTGCCTGCTAGTTACTTAATGTGGATGGAAGACTCACCAATGAATAGCCCCATCCCTCAAGGCCAGTCCCAGCTCCAACAGATCTCTTAGGGCATCCTGGGATGACCCAGTATTGGGACCTATGTGTATCCCACCTTTTCAAAGCCCCTTATAGTTCACGCTTGGGGATTGATTCTAGGTGTTGGGGCAAGGCCTTCCTGTCAGCAAGAATCTGGCAACATCATGGACATGTGTGTGCCTGTACATGTGTGGTCATGTGTGAGTCGTGGCTGGCACCCAGGCTTGGCAAGGTGCCCTAAGCTAATTGTAGGGTTCAACTGTGATGGGGGAGGAGGGGCTGGGGTGACCGATGAGACACTGACAAGCTGACAGGGAGATTACAGGCCTTGTCGGCTCCTCGTTCACTCGGGCCCTCACCCATCCGCCCCCATGCCACGGAATCGCACCCCCAACCCCCACTGCTGCTGGGGTTAGGGACTCTGTGGAACTGGTTCTGAGCAAGCCGCAGCCTCCATGAACAGCATCTAGCCGGTCCCTGGGTGAGCTGAGAAGAGCTGTAGGTGGGGCAGGAGTGGAGAAAGGTGGGAGAGAAAGGTAAACAAGGTAACAGCCGCTCAGGGTCGAGTCCCCATAGAAGCCTTCCTATGGCTGGCATCTGAGCATTCCCCATCCCAGTGAGTTGACTGTGATGATAGTAACAGGACCCATTTGTATCCTCCCTTAGTGTGCTGATTTGGTGGGGGGGGTGTCGGAGGGAGGGCCCTCCAGGAGCACAGTAAGTCGACAGAGGGTGACTTGTTGCAAAATGATGAATCTGGAGGCTGGCAGTGTAGACATATAAAGACGGGAGGAGATCCTAGAATGGGTGGGGTACAGCGGTCCCCAGGCAGGACACTGTGGTAGTTGGGTCTTTAAAGGGATGGAGAAAACACTGGTGACAGGGAGGCCAGCCAGCTCAAAGGTTCACTGTGTGGGGCACTCACCCTAAGTTCCCTACAATATACATAGTCCACAGCTGGTTCTGAGGGAAGAGACGGCTTTGACAGGTTAGCTCTTGAGGTACCTGAGCAGATATGGAGATTCTGGGTGATCAACCCTCTGACGGGAGAGGTGGCTTGGATGCACCCCAGGGGTAGAGGGAAAAAGAGCGGACAATCTGCGCTGGACTGACCCAGAACCTGGAATGGCGCGTAGGATAGGCACGGGGCTTGGGCTGCTGGGGAAAGGCCGCAGCCACCTGGGAGGCGTCCTTGTTTGGAGCCTTGACTCAGGTTAGCACATCAGCCTTTCTCTAGAGCCCCACCCCTGCTCCAGGTCAGGTGGCGCAGTTTCCTTAGGGCTGGGTCTTCCCTCGAGGAGTCTGGGCGGATATCCCCGTGGTCTAGCCCGAGGCTGCTTGAAGGCAAGGTCGTGCCTGGTTTGCTGACCAAGGGGGACGGAGGACTGGGACTGACCCTGGGCAGGGGCGGAGCTATACACAGTGGGGCGGAGCCGCGCGTTGCTTTCCTTCCCCGGCTGGAAGGACTTAGGTAGGTAATGGCCGGTCCTGCTTTCGGCTGTTTCTGATACCAGGTTAGCAACGCAAGGAAACGGCTCTAGACTTTTGACAGTTGCCTCTGCTGTCATTGTCACCCGAGGTTGGGCTCCCATCTACCCATCGCCTTGTGAGCTTCCCTGGTGAGGCTCGCGCCAAAAGCTCAGTCCACGTGTTCCCTCTAGGTGTGCGCTGGGGTGCAGGGCCAAAATGTGGAAGCAGACCTGAATAGAGCGCGGGGGGCGGTGGGGGGGCATCCCTAGGTTCCAGGACCGTGGGCGTGGCCAGGTCCCTAGGGGAGCTTCGGCCGCGCGTCCTAGCCCACCTCTGGGGTCCGCCTCCGGTGCAGTTCCCAGGTAACCGTCTTGCGATCCCGGAGGAGTCTGGCGGAAACGGCGCCGAGGGAGGCGGGGGGGGGGGGTGCTGTCTATGAGGAATGAGGCCAGGGCTGGCTCCGGGGTGCGGGGACTGACCCAGCCTCCTGGACTGTACTCTGACCAGGTTGCCAGGTGGGTGGAGCTGGGTCCGCGGGCACAGGCCCCGTCCCCCTCGGGGTCTTCTATGCGATCACCGCGTCGGTTCCACGTACGATCCGTTCTCTGTGGCTGCGGTGCTCCGAGAGACGTCGGGCTCCGCACGGACCCTTGCCGCAGCCCCTCCCTCAGGCTTGTTTTGAAAACAGCGGAGGCTTGGATTTGCGGGCGCCGCGGCCTGTTTTGTCTCTTTTGATTTGTTTAACGCTCGCAGCTAATTGCAGATTTTCGTAGCCTTCCGAGAGAGGACGCCCCGCCTCATGGCTGCCAGCTGCGGCGGGGGATGGGCAGCTTCGCTTTCTCTGAGGCCCAGGGCCCCCGAGTGTGGTCCGCTGTTCAGGCGCCCCTGTCCGGTCCTGAGGGTGGTGCAGTTCCCACCCTACTTGTTAGAATCCCGGCTTTGGTGGAAATCGTTTCCTTTCTCCCTGCCAATCCCTGGTGTCTCTAGTTTGCTGTCTTGGTCCCTAGAGGGACCGAAGAAGCTCTGCTCTCCTGTTGGACCACACTACCTCAGGGTTGATTTGATCTGAGCCTTAAAAAGCCGTTCGTACTCAGAATATTGAGAGGAAAGGAACCCCGGCTCTATCTGACACTGCCCTATGAGGCTGTTTTAGAGTTAGGGAACTCAGACTGGCTGCCTGCGGTCTCTGTGTCATGCATACCCCTCAAGCCGCCATCCGATCGCCCTGGAATCGGCATCGAGCCTAGGGCAAGAAGAGGAACCTAAAGAAGAAGGCCTCAGGGCATCCAGCTGACCAGGGGCTTTTGTTGCTCTCGAAGCAGTCCAGGATGTACAAGAGACTCAGACCCCCGCTGGCCCTCAGATTTCTGGCTGAGGCGAGGCTGTTTGTTAAGATACAGACCTAAGAGCTGCTGGCACAGACTCCTCAATCCTCACAGTGCATTCCCATTGGCCGCCCCCAGCCTCGTCCCTGAGTCCCACCCAGGAATTCCCCTAGAGAAGATCATAGAGGACGGGTGACTGTGGCCAGGATGCTGAGGATAAAGAGTCGCCCAGCCTTCTGAAGTGGGTATTATTGTCATACCCAACATGCATATGGGAAAATGGCACAGAGCAGCTTTGTAAATGACCCATGTAACTCTGCCAGAAAGAGGCAGGGCTGGATTTGAACCAGAGTGGTGTGCTCTTGAAGTAAATTTACTAGTAGCGAGTTCTTGAAGACAAACAACTCGAGACAGAGTTCTTTGTCTGGGCTGGGGTGGGGGTCACTCCTAGGAGACAGAGATGGCTGGTTGGGAACATCAATCCAAGATGGTGGTGATCTAAAGGGTCTCGGCGACATTAGTTTCACATCTAAGAAGTGTTAGCCCAGAGGATCCTGATAGAGAAGACAATAGCTGGCCAGTGGACCCCGATTAGTCAGTGGAAGGTTCATCAGACCCTTCTGAAATATGTATGGCAAGTTGCTTAGAGGAGGCCAGCCTCCTTTGGCTCTGCCTTCAGGAGACTCCCAAAAGGGAACTGGGGCCTAGATGATCTGCTTTGAGAAGTCTGGAGCTGGAGGAAGCTGAGGCCTCAGAGGAAGCTAGAGCAGCCCCCAGGCACAGAGAGGTTGCAAGTGAATTCTCAGGGGGCTGACACTGTCCTGTGGTTTGCCTGCTGTGTCTGAGGAACAGTCTGTGGTTGGTTCAACAAAGCCTCTGTTGAGTCCTGGGGGGCAAAAAAAGATGCCCTCTGCTCCATGCAGCCTCTTGTAGGGGCTGGGGACACTGTGGTGTGGGGCCTGATAGTTTACTTGGACTCACCATGGGTCCAGGCATGGGCCAGCTCTCTGAGGAAATGGGCCAGCGGAAGCATGGAAAACTGCTACACAGGACAAGCGGAGAGTCTCGGTGGGGTTAGAGGTGGACAGCGCCTGGAAGAAGTGGTGTCTGACCTACAGCTTTGTGTACCTTACTCCCTGCCCCCAAAGTTCTAAGAGTTTTCAGGTTGGGTTGAGGGCTTTGAGAACTCAGGAGCTAGCACACTGGTAGATTTGGATGAGGTGGATTCTTTGTCGGTTGGCACAGACCCTTTGCCATGCAGTCCGGTGTCGTCCCCCCCCCCCCCCAATACTCTGGCCTGCAGCTGGGTAAGTTGCTAAATTGTTGCATCTGACAAACCTGCTTCCCCTTGGGCCTACCAAGGACCACTTCTAGGAGAAGGGCTATTATAGGAAGATCTGCCAGGAGTTACAGTGTAACACTTAGGCTTTTCATGAATGAATTCCTTTCACCCTTAGAAACCCTAGTGTTAATTTACTGTTACTGTGTCCATTTTGCAGATGGGGAAATGAGGCACAGAGACATTAACTTGCCCAAGGTCACACAGCTAGTAAGTAGAGTTGCCCTGTTGTGGATGTGCATGGTTTTCAGAAAGCAGTTATGCATAGAGTGGAATATTTGTGTGTGTGTGTGTGTGTTTTGTTTTTCCAGAAAGGGTTTCTCTGTGGTTGTCCTGGAACTCAATCTGTAGACCAAGTTGGTCTTGAACTAAGATCCCCTAGCCTCTGCCTCCTGTGTGCTGTGCCACACCACTTAGCTACACATCTAGTTTTAAAGAGCAGATGGATACCTTAGACTTTCAATGAAAAGAGCTGCCTACTTCTGAGCAGAAGAGAAAGTAGCATGGCTTGCTTATGTTTTTCAGACTGGGGCGAATGTGCTTGCTTTAGAAGCTGGGCTAGATGCCTGCAAGTGTCTAAAGGAGTAAGAGGATAGAGATAGGTGGCATCAGGACAGCCACCCAGAGTGACTGACTGTGCTCTCTCTCTCGTCTCCTAGCGAGTCCTGATGCCAGCCTAAAACAGAGACGGAGACCACTGGAGCCTTGGTGAGTCCATGGGATAAGCCTTCGGAACTTGCTGAAAATCACGGTGGGACCCTGAGGCTGTACCACTGTATGTATATGTGGCTTCTTGGATGTATACCTCCAAACCTCAGCCAGCATAAGGCTGACTGGTACCCCTGAGGAAATCCCCACCAGCCAGGCAAGCAGGGGTCCTGGACCTAGTCCAAAACAGGAAGTTCCTCTACTTGCCCTCCCATTCCAGGAACATCAGCAGCAGGAAGCATTAGCTGGCTGTGCCTGGCGCCTCCAGTTCTCTCGCTGCCAGAGCACCATAGAGGTCAGGTGCTCTTTGCTCCTGGGCCTGGCCAAGCAGGTCACTCAAGGCCTTGTTTGTTCAGGAAGTAGAAGGGAGCTGTCACCTACAGTGCACAACCCAGGTCCCTTTTATCACCCAGAAGACACTGGGACCGGAGTGTCTTTATCCCACTGTGGTTATCTGGGTATGTGGGAGTGCTTGAAGATGGAAGTCAAAATATTATATGTGCCGGGCAAGTATTAAGCCACTGAGCTACACCCCAGCCTCAGGTGTGTGGGCCTGTGGAGTTTAATCAAGTTACTGGTGACCAGATGTCTGGAAGGCTTCCCTCCTAGAATCCTACACCCCTGTGAGCTTCAAGCACAGGGAGGAGGTGGCCAGTCTCCGGCCAGAAATTAAATGGAGAGAAGCCCACCTGGCAGATTTCCTAGGAAGGCCCCTGGGGGGCAGTTGGAGAAGGTGCCATTATGGGTCCAGTGGAAGAGTAGAGAGGTCTCCTGGCCGGTTAGCTCCAGGTTCAAGCCTTGGGCTTAGATACCAGGAGAAGTCAGGGGCGGAGGCTGGCACAGCCACACGTAAGCGGGTGACTGGTTAGGTTTCAGCTGTGCTGAGACTGTAGCTCCGCCCACGCCCACGCCTCACCCCCTTCCACCCCCTCCTGGCTGGGAACATTCCATTCATTCTCTGCTCCTGGGAGCTGACAAGCTGCAGTGATTTGGGTGAGTTAGAGCCAGCCGGTGAGCTACATCCATAAGCCCCGAACAAGCTGGCCTGGTGATCAGGCCTTGCTGCGGTGGCCTGTGGGGAGTGGACTTGCATGGAAGAAGGCTGGGATGGACATTAATTAGTGGACCACAGGACTGTTCCCATGGAGGTGGAGTTTGGCTGCTTCTCCAGGCGCTTGAGCGGAGCCTTGGAATCTCAGACTGGGTTGGGCACGGTCTAAGTTGGGGTCTGAAAGGGCTTGTGAAGTCTTCCTGGCTCTGACTGAAGTCACTGTCTTCTCCTAACCTCACCTCCTAACGAGGTCCTTGCCCTTGGCTTCACCACACTTTCTACTGGAAATGTGCCTTTTCCTCCATTGCTGCTACCTCCGAGGTCCGAGGAGGCCAACGAAGGAGCAGAACAGAAACGGAGGGCAGCTGGAGAGCTGCAGGGCTCCTGAGAAAAAGCCACGACCTCGTTCCAGCATGCCCGTTTTTACACGCAGTTCAGCTAGCTCTGCCTTCCTTGGCAACAGGCAGCAGAGTCCTTCTGTCCTGTAGGAGAGGGATACCAGCTAGGGATTCTCAAAGAGAGAGTAAATGGAGTAGTTGGAGGTAGGTCAGCACCCCAGCCCCACCCATCCAGGCCGCCTTTAGGCAGGTTACTTCCTCTCTGTGACGTTCCTTCATCTATAACTGGAAAGTTACAGAGCCCAGGGAGTGTGAACCTGGATTTGCTTTATGTTTAAATTGTAATTGTTTATGGAGAATAAGGGATGTTTGAGGTGATAGTTAAAGTAGTCTTTTTTTTTAATTTAAATTTATTTTATGCCATGGGTGTTTTGTTGGCATGAAGTATCTATGGACCACCTGTGATGGACCACCTGTGCCCCTGCTCTCTGTGGAGGCTAAAAAAGGTGTTAGATTCACTGGGGCTAGAGTTACAGATGGTTATGAGATGCCACGTAGGTGCTGGGAATTGAACCCAGGTCTTCAATTGGACTCCTGACCCAGGCTTCTAGACAGAATATTCACCTACATGTCTTACACACACACACACACACACACACACACACACAGGCTCTTAGTGCATGTATCCACCTCTCTCTCTCTCTCTCTCTCTCTTTCTTTCTCTTTCTCATATGCACACATGCACACACACACATAACTCTGAACTGGTAGACTTAGAGCTGCTGACCCCGCCCCAGCAGGCAGCAAATGGAGAAGGCGAAATGGAGGTGGGGCCATCTTGCACCAAGGAGCTCTGGAGGTGGGCATGAATAGACTGTGCTTACCTGGGTCATGCGTATGGGCCTTCATTTGCAGCTCTGGCTTCAAGCAGGATGGATCTACATGTCCACAAGTCTGCCCATCTGCACCCTGAGACCACCTGTAGGTTCTTGAGAGGAATACGTAGGGATAGCTGGGAGTCTACCTAGAGCTATGGATACCTTAGCTCTAGGAAGGGGATTATGTCCCTCTCTGTCTATTGTGGACACTCAGGGCAGGGCCTGAATGAAGAGAAGCCTCGGTTTATCTGACCCTTACTGTCTCTCCCCACAGAGTTCTGGGGGCAATGGCTCTGCCACTCTGGGCCCTGACCTTTCTAGGTCTCACGGGCCTAGGGTTGAGCCTGCGGTCCCGAAAGCCGGAGAGTTTCCGCAGTGAGACAGAGCTGAACCACCTGGCTGTGGATGAGGTCACAGGTGTGGTGTATGTCGGGGCAGTGAACGCGCTCTACCAGCTGAGTGCCGACCTGCACGTCCAGCAGCACGTGGTCACAGGCCCCTTCATGGATAACAAGAAGTGCACACCACCCATTGAGGCCAGCCAGTGCCACGAAGCGGTGCTCACTGACAACTTCAACCAGCTGCTGCTGCTCGACCCACCGGGGAAACGCCTGGTGGAGTGCGGCAGCCTCTTCAAGGGCATCTGTGCCCTGCGCGCCATGAGCAACATCTCGGTGCGCCTCTTCTACGAGGATGGCAGCGGCGAGAAGTCCTTCGTGGCCAGCAATGACGAGAGAGTGGCCACCGTGGGGCTGGTGACCTCCACGCGCCCCGACGGCGAGCGCGTGCTGTTTGTGGGCAAAGGCAATGGGCCGCACGACAATGGTATCATCGTGAGCACCCGCCTGCTGGACAGGGCTGAGGGCCGGGAGGCCTTTGAGGCCTACTCTGACCACACCACCTTCAAGGCCGGCTACCTGTCCACGAATACTCAGCAGTTTGTCGCAGCCTTTGAGGATGATTTCTATGTCTTCTTCGTCTTTAACCATCAAGACAAGCATCCTGCTAAGAACCGCACGCTGCTGGCGCGCATGTGCAAAGACGACCCCTCCTACTATTCCTATGTAGAGATGGACCTGCAGTGTCAGGATCCCAGTGACCCCCAAGACTCTGCCTTTGGCACCTGCCTAGCCGCTTCTGTAGCCACATCGGGTGCTGGCAGAGCACTTTATGCTGTCTTCAGCAGAGATGGCCGGAGCACTGGGGGACCTGGCGCGGGCCTCTGTGTGTTCCCGCTAGATAAAGTCCGTGAGAAGATAGAAGCCAACCGTAACGCCTGCTACACAGGTGCCCGAGAGGCAGGCCGCACTATCTTCTACAAGCCCTTCCACGGAGAAATCCAGTGTGGCGGCCATCTGATAGTACGTGTCTTGCCTGTTCATAGCCATAGGTGTATGTCCGTCCCCCCCACCCCCACCCCTTGAATATCAGTAGATTCGTGTTGTGGAAGATAGGGTCTGACTCCTATAGCTTGGAGCCCTAGTAGGGAAAAGCCTAGGAGACAGGGGGACTGGTCCTGATGCTGTGATCCACAGGGTGCCAGCGAGAGCTTCCCATGCGGCTCGGAGCATCTGCCCTATCCACTGGGCAGTCGTGATGGACTCGTCGCCACAGCCGTGCTGCACCGCGGGGGCCTGAATCTGACAGCAGTGACAGTAACTGCCGAGAATGACCACACTGTTGCGTTCCTGGGCACCTCAGATGGCCGGATCCTTAAGGTACTGGTCGAGGCAGAGGCTCCAGGAGGGGCCAATGAACCATTCCCCCACCCCCACCCCGTTCTCATGGACCGTCTTGGTGTTGGCAGGTGTACCTTGCTCCAGACGGCACTTCTGCAGAGTATGGTTCTATCCCAGTAGACATCAATAAGAAAATCAAGCAGGACCTGGCACTGTCTGGAAACCTGTCCAGTCTGTATGCTATGACCCAGGACAAGGTCAGCCTAAAGATGGCCCCAGGAGGCCCTGTGAAACTGGGCCTTGCTTTGGATGGTTGGGCGGAGTCTGGGCTCCTGTCTCTGAGTCTTCATAGCACCATTGCTATCTTCCCAAGGGTTTTATTTTGGGCATTAGGAATTAGAAGTAGGATCTTATGCCTGCCAGGCAAGAGCCACGTCACTGAGCTACATCTGTAATCTTCCTTCTCTCTTTTCTGATCCTGCCCTAAACTTGTAGGTGGTCTGGCCCAGGAGAGTCCTGGCCACTTGTCCCTGAACAGTCTAACACCAGGGATGGGGGTGGGGTGGGGGTGTCTAGTAAGTCCTGTTCCCCCACGGCCCTGCTATCTTACCTCTAGGTGTTCCGGCTCCCAGTACAAGAATGCCTGAGCTATGTAACCTGCGCTCAGTGTCGTGACTCCCAAGATCCCTACTGTGGCTGGTGTGTCATCGAGGGACGGTGAGCAGTTTGTCCTTGCCCGAACGGCCCAGAGCCCAAGGAGTGCCGGAGCTGAGAGTACTCTCTGTCCTTGCAGATGCACCAGGAAGTCCGAGTGCTCACGGGCCGAGGAAACCGGACACTGGCTGTGGAGCCGGGAGAAGTCCTGTGTGGCCATCACTGATGCCTTTCCACAGAACATGAGCCGGCGGGCCCAAGGAGAGGTGCGTGTGACAGGTGGCAGGCTGTGAGTGCTGTGCAGGGCGGGGTGGAATTCTCCTTAACACAGCTGCTGGCTGGGTGCTCAGACATGCAAGGAAACCACGGGTTGCCTGGTACCCAGGCCCACATGAACATCCTAGGCAAAGCAGAGTCAGGTTCTAGAGATTCTCAGCTGCACGTGCTGAGAGCAGGGCTGGAGGTACTACTATTCTAGAAACCTAGCTTTGCCCTCCTTCCCCCTCCAAGACGGAGCAGTGTAGTACTAGGATCAGAGGTCATCGTTTGAGCTGTTCTCCTCCTGCAGGTACGCCTGTCTGTCAGCCCCCTGCCCACCCTGACTGAGGACGATGAGTTACTGTGCCTCTTTGGTGACTCACCACCCCACCCTGCCCGGGTAGAGGACGATACCGTCATCTGTAATTCCCCAAGCAGCATCCCTAGTACACCGCCAGGCCAAGGTGAGACCTCATCCTTCAGTCCCTGGACCTGCACAGCTTCCTTTTCTCTACGCATAGCTTTTTCTATGTTCTATCTACTCTCACATTTTTAGATCACTGAGCACTGTGTGTGAGCCAATCCTGGGTGCAGGCTATTGTTGGGGAAGAGGAAAAAAAAATCCCAACTTTGAGAGTCCCTCAGTCTTAGACTGAGTTCTGTTCTGAGGAGACCGATTCCCCTGCCAAGTTCTTTGCACAGACATCCCTCCTCTCTGCTGTGTCCAGCCTGAGGCAGCTGGAGCTGTCTCCTGAGGCTGAAGGCCTCAATCTGGGCTAAGACAGGTGCTATGTCTGCCTGTCCCTTGAGCATTGGGGAGTAACAAGGCCGTGAGGCCATGATGTGACGTGAGCAGGGACCTGGAAGGCCTTCCCACCCAGACTCAGAGGAGCCACTGCCCTCAGCCCTTGCAGGAACAGAGAGAGGGTGCGAAAGCAGCCAGGCCCAGGGGAGAAAGATGAGCCCAGCCTTGGGAGTTGACACCAAAGCCCAGATTTGACAAGCAGCAGCAGGCCAGCTGAGCCTACAGCAGACCAGCTGGGCCTAAGGCTGGGGTATCCATATTGTATCCCCTGGCCCCAGAATAGACCTCCTCTCCGCTGGGCACTGGGCGAGGCCCAGTTCCACCCTTCTGCTCTAACTGCCCCTGACCCTGTTCCCACCTGTATTCTGCAGACCATGTTGACGTGAGCATCCAGCTCCTCTTAAAAAGCGGCAGTGTCTTCCTCACCTCCCACCAGTATCCCTTCTATGACTGCCGTGAGGCCATGAGCCTGGTGGAGAACCTGCCGTGAGTCCTGGCTACCTTGTGAGAGGTTCCCCACCCCCACCCCTGGGGCTCCTCTCATGCTTCCGGGCCCCTCACATCCTGATTGACCCTCCTGCTAGGTGCATCTCTTGTGCTAGCAACCGCTGGACTTGCCAATGGGACCTGCAGTACTACGAGTGTCGGGAGGCTTCGCCCAACCCAGAGGAGGGAATCATACGTGCCCACATGGTGAGCCAGCCACCATGGCAGGCACCCAGGCAGAACTGTGGTTAGGACGATGGGTGGTGCTGGGAAATCCTCCACCTCACTAGCTTTGCTCTCTCTCAGGAGGACAACTGCCCCCAGTTCCTGGCCCCTGACCCTTTGGTCATCCCCATGAACCATGAGACAGAGGTGACCTTCCAGGGCAAGAACTTGGAGACTGTGAAGGTAGAGAAGGCCTGGGGTGAGGTCTAGCTGGTAGGTGGGTTGAGGCTTGCTTGAGGCTGCTTGGTGGGTTCTTTTTCCCAGCCTTCATCCCCTCATCCCTTATCACTGCACAGGAGAGAAACATAGAGGACAGAAACATAAAAATAGATCCCTGAAGCTAATTTCTTCCTGTTTGTTTCTTCTTTGCGCATGACTACTAACAAACCACTCACCCCCACCCCCAAACGACCAACAACTACCAGCCCTCACCTCTCAGGGCTCTGGCATCTATAAGACTCCCCAGAAAGTTCCCAGAATTCCAAGCGTTACACAATCGCAGAAAATACTCCACAGCTGGCAAACTGTGCCTCTGCTAGAGCACGAGGCAAATCATAGTCAGCTGCTATGGACAGTCCAAAGCAGCCCCACATGTGGGACTAAAACGAAAGCACACTCTTACAATAGTCCTGTGTGGTTTAAAGAAACCAAAATGCCATAATTGTTGCTACAGAGGGAGGCAAAGGGTCTTCGGAGGCACCCGAGCATGGGGCAGACTAGGTGGTGGGGTATTTCGGGAGCTTCTGGAGATACAGATTCTATGCCCCCAGAGGGCAGAACAGTTAGCCAGCTTGAGTAGAAAATGCTGACTGGACTCTCCACAGGTTTCTTCCCTGTATGTGGGCAGTGAGCTGCTGAATTTTGAAGAGACTGTGACCATGCATGAATCAGACACCTTCTCTTTTAGGACCCCAAAGGTACCACTGCTTGTCTTAAGGGCTGGAGGGTAGTGGGTATTACCCCTAGCACTGGAGCCTAGCCTAGCCTCCTGCCCTGTGCCTTGTGGTCTCCAAGCATCTCTGCCTATGTCCCTGAACAAACTCATGGTCCCATGGTGTGTGTGTGTCTGACTCTTCCCCAGTCCCTGCCTACCTGGCAACCATCACTGACTTTGGGCAATTGAGAGATTCCCATGGCTTTTGGTGTCAGAGGGACAGAAAGTACAGTTTGTCCCTGTGTGTCCCATGCAGCTATCCCATGATGGTAATGAGACACTGCCTCTTCACCTGTATGTTAAGTCCTTTGGCAAGAACATTGACAGCAAGCTACAAGGTAGGGGGTGGGTGGGGTCTGGGGAAGGCGGGAGAGGGAACAGAACAACAGCTAACTCTACGTCCTCCTCCACAGTGACTCTCTACAACTGCTCCTTTGGCCGCAGTGACTGTAGCCTGTGTCTGGCTGCCGATCCTGCCTACAGGTGTGTGTGGTGCCGTGGGCAGAACCGGTGCGTGTACGAAGCTCTGTGCAGCAATGTCACTTCTGAGTGCCCACCACCAGTTATCACTAGGGTGAGTTTTGTCACCGTCTGACCTGTACCCCCATACCCCCTTCACGTTCACCCACCCAAGCCACTCATGCACCCGGCTCTGCTGATTTCAGATCCAGCCTGAGACGGGCCCGCTGGGTGGGGGCATCCTGGTCACTATCCATGGGTCCAATCTGGGTGTCAAAGCAGATGACGTCAAGAAGATAACTGTGGCTGGCCAGAACTGTGCCTTTGAACCAAGAGGGTACTCCGTATCCACCCGGTGAGTGAACTCCGAGCAGCCTGGGCTCCTAGCAGCTGAACAGATGCAGCAGTGATAATGAGCTGACACCTGCCTGTCTGTCACCAGGATTGTGTGTGCAATTGAGGCTTCGGAGATGCCCTTCACAGGAGGCATTGAGGTGGATGTTAATGGAAAACTCGGCCATTCACCGCCACACGTCCAGTTCACTTATCAAGTAAGTGCCTGACTGAGCTGTGTTGTCCAGCCTCTGCTGCCCACCCCAGCAAGTTGGCATCTAACGATAATCACTCTCCAGTGACCCCTGAGTCCTTGGCCCTAACTATGCATGTGTGTTGCTCTCAGCAACCCCAGCCTCTCAGTGTGGAGCCACGACAGGGGCCACAGGCAGGTGGCACCACATTGACCATCAATGGCACTCACCTGGACACAGGCTCCAAGGAGGATGTGCGGGTGACACTCAATGACGTCCCTTGTGAAGTGTATGTGTCGCCCATGGCTGCTGAGCTCGCCTGGCTCTGGGGAGAGGGTGGGAAGACCTGAGTCTGCCTTGGGGGGTGGGGTTGGGGGTGAGGGGGCAGTGGAACTGGCTTGATGGACTGACAGGTACCTCCCACCCTAGGACAAAGTTTGGAGCACAGCTACAGTGTGTCACAGGTCAACAGTTGGCTCCAGGCCAGGTGACACTAGAAATCTACTATGGGGGCTCCAGAGTGCCCAGCCCCGGCATCTCTTTCACCTACTGCGAGAACCCCATGATACGAGCCTTTGAGCCATTGAGAAGCTTTGTCAGGTGCGGCCTCTCCCCTTTCTGGCTAGTGCCCTCCCCACCCCCGCCCGCTGACCTGAGGAATGTGGCAGAACTGGGCTGGGCAGGGCAGGAGGAGAGATCTTCTGGAAAACCCCACTGCACTCTGATGGGCTTCCTCCTTAGAACTGAGATGGCAGGGTCAGAGCAGGGCCACTTCCCCGACTTAACTCGCCTCTCCCTCTGATGCACATTTACCACCCTGCCATGCCACTTCCTGCCTGGGGTATAACTAGTAAGAGTGGAAGCTCGAAGCTGACTGAGCTGAACTCACTGAAGCATGCCCCTCCTCAACCCCCCCAGTGGTGGCCGGAGCATCAACGTTACTGGCCAGGGCTTCAGCCTCATCCAGAAGTTTGCCATGGTTGTCATCGCTGAGCCCTTGCGGTCCTGGAGGCGGCGGCGGCGGGAGGCTGGAGCCCTGGAGCGTGTGACGGTCAGTCCTGGCTTGGGGGTGGTGGGGGCTCAGTTCTAATGGGGACAGGGGCAGCTGGGAAGCAGGAGGGAGGAGCAAGATCTTCATCAAGTTTTGGGACCCTTTCCACAGGTCGAGGGCATGGAGTACGTGTTCTACAACGACACCAAGGTCGTCTTCTTGTCTCCTGCTGTCCCCGAAGAGCCCGAGGCTTACAACCTCACCGTGCTGATACGGATGGACGGTCACTGTGCCCCGCTCAGGACCGAAGCCGGAGTCTTTGAGTATGTGGCAGACCCCACCTTTGAGAACTTCACGGGTGGCGTCAAAAAGCAGGTCAACAAGCTCATCCACGCCCGGGTAAGAAGACCCCTACGGCTGGCATGGGGTCCCGGGTCGGGCGGGGCAGGGGCTCACGCTGATCACGCTGATCATTCCTCCGTCACCCATCCCCCCTCCAGGGAACCAATCTGAACAAAGCCATGACTCTGGAGGAGGCAGAGGCATTTGTGGGTGCTGAGCGTTGCATTATGAAGACGCTGACCGAGACGGACCTGTACTGCGAGCCCCCAGAGGTGCAGCCTCCACCCAAGCGGCGGCAGAAGCGAGACACGGCACACAACCTACCTGAGTTCATTGTGCGTGAGAGCGGGAGGGCTGTGGAGGGCCTGGGGAGCCTCTCAGGAGAAGCCGCCGCCGCCCACACCTGCCTGCGCTGAGCCCTAGCTTCCACACAGGTGAAGTTTGGCTCCCGAGAGTGGGTGCTAGGCCGAGTGGAGTACGACACGCGTGCGAGTGACGTGCCGCTCAGTCTCATCCTGCCTCTGGTCATGGTACCCATGGTGTTTATCATCGTGGTCTCCATCTACTGCTACTGGTGAGTCCTGCCCCCGGTAAGGCTCCCCTCATCCCTCCCGCATCAGCATCAGCGCTTCTGACCGTCATAGCTGACTGATACCAGAGAGCCGTTCAATGCCCCACAGGAGGAAGAGCCAGCAGGCCGAGCGCGAGTACGAGAAGATCAAATCCCAGCTCGAGGGCTTGGAGGAGAGCGTGCGTGACCGCTGCAAGAAGGAATTCACAGGTGGGGCTGTCCCCCTCCCCCGGCAGGTGGAGCCACAGAGTATCCCTGGATCTTCTAGGCCACCCCTTAGGGCCAGAAACTGCAGGAGGGCCCGGGTTAAGAGCAGCAGGAGTAGGTGGCCAGGGGTCGCCTCACCCAGGCTTGCATCCCCTTCTCAGACCTGATGATCGAGATGGAGGACCAGACGAATGACGTGCATGAGGCAGGCATCCCCACGCTGGACTACAAGACCTACACCGACCGCGTATTCTTCCTGCCATCCAAGGATGGTGACAAGGATGTGATGATCACCGGCAAGCTAGACATCCCTGAGTCACGGCGGCCCATTGTGGAGCAAGCCCTCTACCAGTTCTCCAACCTGCTTAATAGCAAGTCCTTCCTCATCAATGTGAGCAGAGGGGGCTCAGGGGCGGGGAGGGGGATACAGAGGAGGGGGGCAGAAAGATAAGGTTAAGGTAAGGGGTGGGGCAAGGTTGCAGCCCAGGTGCTCAAGTGTGCACTCCCTGGCTGCCCCGCAGTTCATCCACACCCTGGAGAATCAGCGTGAGTTCTCAGCTCGGGCCAAGGTCTACTTTGCATCACTGCTGACTGTGGCCCTGCACGGGAAGCTGGAGTACTACACGGACATCATGCGCACGCTCTTCCTGGAGCTCATGGAGCAGTATGTGGTGGCCAAGAACCCCAAGCTAATGCTGCGCAGGTTCGTGGGAATGGCGGGTGGGGGTGGGGGTGGGGGGGATGCTACCTAACCATTCAGGATGGCACGCCCACTCACAAGGGCCATAGCACCCTTTGCGCACATGTGCATTGCCGTGGGCTCCTGGAGCCAGCCGGGCCTTGGAGAATGAGGCATCTGTTTACCCTCAGGTCTGAGACAGTGGTGGAGAGGATGCTGTCCAACTGGATGTCCATCTGTCTGTACCAGTACCTCAAGGTGAGCCCAGACCCTAGAGCTAGGGGTGGGTGAATCGGTGGCATCCCTCCCGAAGCTTGCCTAAGTGCCTTGAAGGAGGTCCAGCCCCGTGCCTCCCACTCACACAGCCCCCTCGCTCCAGGATAGTGCAGGGGAGCCTCTCTACAAGCTCTTCAAGGCCATCAAACACCAGGTGGAAAAGGGGCCCGTGGATGCTGTGCAGAAGAAGGCCAAGTACACCCTCAATGACACAGGCCTGCTCGGGGACGATGTTGAGTATGCGCCTCTGGTAAGTCCCCCAGAGCCAGAGGCTGCAGAGAGGAAGGCAGAGCCAGGAACCTGGACTCCACATCTGAACTTCGCAGAGCGAAGCCAAACTGTCCTGGGAAGGGTTTCTGCGATGCTGAGGTACGGTCACGAGGGTCCTCCTCAGCTGGCCCTTCCCATCCTGTGTTCCCTCGCAGACCGTGAGCGTGATTGTTCAGGATGAAGGGATCGATGCCATCCCGGTTAAGGTCCTCAACTGTGACACCATCTCTCAGGTCAAAGAGAAGATCATCGACCAAGTGTACCGTACTCAGCCCTGCTCCTGCTGGCCCAAGCCAGACAGTGTGGTGCTTGGTGAGTTCCACTTGTTCGTGAGGCCCCGTGTGCCCAGCTCTGCCTGGGAATGAGCAGAGCATGGCCCCGGGTTCCAGAAACTGAGCTATGCCCTTCTGCAGAATGGCGTCCTGGGTCCACGGCCCAGATTCTGTCTGACTTGGACCTTACCTCCCAGCGGGAGGGCCGGTGGAAGCGCATCAACACCCTGATGCACTACAACGTGAGTGCCGAGGTCCCTTAAGCAGGGGGAGGTACCCTAAGCAAGGGGGATAGTGCTGAACTCCCCAGTGGGAACATAACCCTCCCTCATGACTCTGTCCTCAGGTCCGGGATGGAGCCACCCTCATCCTGTCTAAGGTGGGAGTCTCCCAGCAGCCAGAAGACAGCCAACAGGACTTGCCAGGGGAGCGTAAGTCTATGCTGTCTTTCTTATCTTGTTCTTCTAGTCCCTAAAGGTCTGTGGAGACCTCCCCTCCCTCTGCTGCCCCCTAGTGGACCCCAAGACCCTGCATACCAAACTTCAGGCCACACCCAACCTGAACTGGGACTAGGTCCCTCAGCTGCCTGCTCCTCACCCCCACCCCCACAGGCCATGCCCTTCTGGAAGAGGAAAACCGCGTGTGGCACTTGGTGCGGCCAACAGATGAGGTAGATGAAGGCAAGTCCAAGCGCGGCAGCATGAAGGAGAAAGAGCGGACTAAGGCCATCACAGAGATCTACCTGACGCGGCTACTCTCCGTCAAGGTAATAAATAGATAACACTCAGTCGCAGGAACGCATCCCTTTACGCTATTGCCTCCAGTGTGTCCCGGGGGGGGGGGGGTCACATCAAGCCGCTGTCCTCCATAGGGCACACTGCAGCAGTTTGTGGACAACTTCTTCCAAAGCGTGCTGGCGCCTGGGCATGCGGTGCCACCCGCCGTCAAGTACTTCTTCGATTTCTTGGACGAGCAGGCAGAGAAGCATGACATCCGAGATGAGGATACCATCCATATCTGGAAAACCAACAGGTGAGGCTTCTGCCTGCCCTGCCTCCGCCCTGTCTGCCCCAAGGCCACAGCCCAGCACCCCCCCCTCAACTCCCTTGACCGTCTCCCCGCTGCAGTTTACCACTTCGGTTCTGGGTGAACATCCTGAAGAACCCTCATTTCATCTTTGATGTCCACGTCCACGAAGTGGTGGACGCCTCCCTGTCAGTCATCGCACAGACCTTCATGGACGCCTGTACTCGCACGGAGCACAAGCTGAGCCGAGTGAGTAAGCCTCTGTGCTCATAGGCGACAGTGGCCCCTGGACAGGACCGACCGTCCAGGAAGGGGTGGAGCCTCGATAGTGCTCTGTGACAACTGAGTAGTCAAGGCTAGCCCAGTGTCAAAAGCTTTTGTCTTCCGCAGGACTCTCCCAGCAACAAGCTGTTGTATGCTAAGGAGATCTCTACCTACAAGAAGATGGTGGAGGAGTGAGTGATGTGGAGGAGGGGCTGGGGAATCCCTAAGAGACCCCAGGGTCCAGCAACCCCCTCTTTCCCATGCACTCACCTCCTCCTGTCTCCATCCACACCCCTCTCCCTCTGCAGCTACTACAAGGGCATCAGACAGATGGTGCAGGTCAGCGACCAGGACATGAATACGCACTTGGCAGAGATTTCCCGGGTAAGGGCCACAGAGCTCAAGAGCAAGGGCGCATGTGCTATTGCCCACTGCTGAGCCAGGCACGGGAGTACAGATGCTACAGCAAGAGGGGTGGAGGGTAGCTGAATGGGCGTGGCAAGTGGGACAGGCAAGCTGCCTTGACCATAACTGAGTCTTGAGGAGATAGCAAACATACCTGTATGTAGAGGCTGATATGTAGCCACTGAGGTGCTTAGAACCCTGGTGCCCGCCATACTGGCTGCTGTTAAGCACACGCTGCCACGTGCGTGGGCTTGGCCTGTGGCCTTTCCAGGATGTGGTCCTCTTACTGATGTATCTGTCATGGTGCCGCACGGCCAACACATTGCAGCTTGCTGTTCTGTGGGGCTGGCCTTGGGGCTCCTATACTCTCCTCACACTGCGTAATACTGTCATTCCTAGGCTCACACAGACTCCCTGAACACACTCGTGGCCCTACACCAGCTCTACCAATACACACAGAAGTACTATGATGAGGTATGCTCCAGGTCCCTGTGGCGGGATGCAGGACAGCGTGCCCGCATGTACCCCCCATGATCTGACATGGTTTCCTCTGTGTCCATCTCTACCTCACCCCCAACCCCACCAGATCATCAATGCTCTGGAGGAGGACCCTGCAGCCCAAAAGATGCAACTGGCCTTCCGCCTACAGCAGATTGCTGCTGCGCTTGAGAATAAGGTTACAGACCTCTGACCGTCAATGCCGCCTCAGGATGCAGGTGTGTGGTACCATGGCCTTGGGCAGCCCGTTGGCCTGAGATGGCACTGGCTGTAGCCGGGCTCTTCTCTCTCTCCAGTAGAGGATGCACCCAAGGCATCTGGAGTGGGTGTGGTGAACCCACCTCTTGTAGACTGTAGCGTCTTTCTCCTGAGCAATACTGCCCGGGCGCCCGAGTCAGCACCAGCTCCTTCCAATGGCACCAGCATCGGGTGTTCTCTGTGTTGTCTCCTGAGCAATTCGCAAATGTGCCTTACAAAGCCACACTGGGCCACTGGGGGCGGTGGAGGCATGGCCTCCCCTTCCCACGCACCAGCAGCCCAGCCGCCTCAGATGCCCTGGGTTTGGCCTGTAGCTCCCACAGCCGGTTCCTGGACTGTAACTGTCTGCCAGACGGAAGGAGAAGAAAAAGCGGTACAATGCCTTCCTGACCTCACCTGGCCCTCCTCGTGGGGCGCAGGCACTCCAGGTGGGCTTGAGGGTCATCACTGGCTCCACCTCTAAGGTCAAGCTGGACGTCAGACGTCAGGGCCCAGGTGGCCGCCAGAGGGACCCAGAAAACTGAGGTCCTTGTCTCAGCTGTTAAACAGGCTGTCCTGGAGGCCCTGCCTGGATCTGGGGGTGCTGGAGCAGCATCTCCCCCCAGGACCACCCACCCTTTTTGTAAATCGTGATTGTAAATCCAATACAGTTGTCTTTTTCACTCTCTGGTTGACTGGGTTTCTCCTTGGGCCGCCTATCTGTCCTTACTCATCTTTCCCCATCCCTTGGGCCTGAGCTGATGACAGTTTTTTTTCTGAATACCAAAATAGGCTCCTGTATGGGCCAATCAGGGGTCTCACTGGGCGGGGATTAGGCTAGGTTGAGCATCTTTGGCTCCAGCTGCCTTTATGCACACGCGTGCATGCATACATACAAACACACACACACACACACACCCGCCTTCCCCTCACAGTGTTTTCACTGGGCTTTTAGGAGCCACACGGCAAGAGTAAGAGAGACATGAGTCTCGTGCAAAGCGTGTGCATTCCACACGTGTTTCTGTAGGAGATGCTCTTTTCTACCTTGAGCGTTCTGGGGATCAAACACAGGTTATCAAGCTTGGTGGCAAGCTCCTTTAACCTCTGAGCTATCTGGCTGGCCCTTGACATCCGTTTCTAAGGTGTGGTGACACCTTCCAGCACATTTTCTAGGCACATATGTATAAAGATCTTGTAAGCACTGGGTGTCAAGGGGCCTTGAGATCAGCTTCTGCTCAGTGCCACAAGATACTCTGAGATGTTGCAGGATAAAAAGCTCATGGCCTGAGAGACAGTGATGCCATGTGTTCCAAGAATCTGTTAGTGTGTGTCTTAAAGCAACTTACAACTGAAGTTATTTGGGAACTTGCTTACAGTTTCAGAGGGTTAGTCCATGACCATCATGCTGGGGAGTGTGGTAGCAGGCAGGCATGGTGCTGGAGCAGTAGCTGAGAGCTCACATCTGGTCTGAAAGTTGCAGGCAGGGACAAATAGATTGAGAGAGAGACTGAGACTGACAAGGGCTTTTCTAAGCTCACCCCCAGTGACAAGCCTCCTCCTCCAAGACCGTACCTCCTAATCCTTAACAGTCCTCCAACTGGGGACCAAGTGGGGAACAGGAGCCTATGGGACTGTTCTCATTCAAACAGTGCAGTAGGAAAGAAGATTGTTCCTAATCCCCCAGGCCCAGAACAGAGCCCTGCCTAGACATTTCTCTAGTGGTAGTGTGAGTTAACATGAGATAGTCACACACAATGAGGGAGCCTTGCTCATGCCACAAGGATTTAGTTCTTTGGCTGGCCTGCAGCTTGCTTTGTAGACCAACTCTGCCTGCCTCTGTCTCTGGGAATTAAAGGTGTGTACCACCACACCCAGCTCTGAAAGCACTTCTGCAGGGGGCATTGTACTAGGCAGAGCCTCCAGCATCAAGCGGGATGAATGAGTCTACCCTGCTGGGCCTCCCATGTTCTCCAGGTACTCAAAGCAGTCTTCCACCACAGGAAGTAAAGTGATCCAGTGTGACTTCGGCTGGATCCAAATGCTGTCTCTGGATCCTGTCCTTCTAAGCTATTCCCAGAATGCATTGGTACATCCTATGTCTGGGGAAATCCTGCTGTGGCGAGGGTTGGGGGTGGTGTAGAGTCTTGATTTATTATGAGCTTCCTCTGCAGCTGTCTTTCCCAAGGAGGGATGCAAGGTCCACAGCCAACATCCCCCAACATGGGCCCCGCTACTGCAATCCCACACAAGGCTCTGTCCTAGAGATCTGGCTGGCCAGGAATTCTGAACAAAGTGCCACTAAGTCTTAGATAAAAGAGCTGGGAACCTTGAGGCCTGGTTTCCAGAATGGACCATCTTCTCGATGGATAGAAGCATATGGCTAAGCTTGAGGGTCCCAACAGGTTCCACGTGAGGTATCCATCTTTCCTCCTCATGTTCCTTCAAGGGTAAACAAGTGTGTGCAGAGATTCGGGGTTTGCCCTGCACTGGGAACCATCAAGGGGTAAAAACTAAATGTAAACAAAAAGACCTCTATGTTGCAGTGCTTAGAGATGGGATAGGCCAGCCTTGAGTTGAAGTAGGCTCATCAACAAACCCAGGGATGATGGGCTTGCTATATATCCTTCCTATATGTCATTTCCCCCCCACTCTACTAGAGACAAGAGGAAGATGGGAAGAAACTGTGGTACCCTCTACTACTTGTCCCTAAGTCAGTTCTTTCCAGATTTATCTTTTACAAAGTCCATTCTGGCCACTGGAGGAATCTGGGATCTGAGTGGGCAAGCTAACCACTGGGGGACTGTCACGGGTGCTAAATGAAAGGGGCCTTGGGCTGGTGAGATGGCTCAGTGGGTAAGAGCACCTGACTGCTCTTCCGAAGGTCCGGAGTTCAAATCCCAGCAACCACATGGTGGCTCACAACCATCTGTAACAAGATCTGATGCCCTCTTCTGGAGTGTCTGAAGACAGCTACAGTGTACTTACATATAATAAATAAATAAATCTTTAAAAAAAAAAAAGAAAAGAAAAGGGGCCTTGACTGTAGGAGGCAATAGAAGTTGTGGCTGATATTTGGAGTAACAGAGAAAGGAGGCACGGCCTTGAATGGGACGTTTATGCAGCATGCGTTTGAGTTTTTGCAGTGTATGCACATGTGCACTCACGAGTGTGCATACACACGCGTGGACAAACACACACACACACACACACCTGCCCTCTGTTGCAACCTTCTGGTATCCTTTAAGGGGACTGCTAACACTCATGACCAACTTAAACTCAGGTGGCCACTCCCTGTACTGTTTGATCCCACACACTCCTCAGAAGGCATGGTACCTGTGGATAGGTTCACCAAGGGGAGGGGGTGGTCAGCTTGCTGAGGAAGAGAGAGAGAGAGAGAGAGAGAGAGAGAGAGAGAGAGAGAGAGAGAGAGAGAGAGAGAGAGAGAGAGAGAGAGAGAGAGAGCTAAGCCTGGCCAGGCCTTGGCTAACAGTAGTTAGCTCTGAACCCTGGATTTAGGGAGCAGCAGTCAGGAGAACTGGCCTGAGACTCTCCTGGGTAGGTAACTATTTCCTTTATCCAGCCCCCTGCCTCACTTGCCAGTTGAGCCAAACTGGGCATCCTTGGGAATGTGGAGGAGACAAGGCAGGTTGCCCTGGTAACTGACTGGCCCTGCCCTGCTGCTGTACAGACAAAGGCCACTACCCTCCCCCCTGGCCACTGTGCAGGCAAGGTTCCCAACCCCCCACCACCACCCAGGCTCAGCTCCCCCCTCCTCCTCTGCCTTCAGCTGAAGGTCCATTAGCTTTGCACAAAACCTCAGCCCACCCTTGAGAAAGGTGGCTTCTGGGCTTTACTGCCCTGAGCAGTGGGGGCTGGGCCACCCTCAGGTTCTCCTGTTAGGCTCCATCCAGGATTGATACTGGCTTCCACAGAGGAAAATGGTGCCAAGGATGGCCTGGGGCTTGGGAAAAGTCTTGTGAGAGGGGCGAGAGACTGACTGAGGCTTAGACCTATTTCCTTGGCTACCTGTATGTGCCTGATTATATGTCAGGATTCCCTTAGATGCTTCTAGTGGCCTACGGCTTCACTGGCTTGTTCTAGTTTGGCGATATTTTTTTTTCCGTCGTTTGTTTGTTTGTTTCTTCAAGTCAGGGTTTCTCTGTGTAGCCCTGGCTGTCCTGAAACTCATTCGGTAGATCATGCTGACCTCGAACTTAAGAGATCTGCCTGCCTCTGTTTCCCCAGTGCTGGGATTAAAGGCGTGTACCACCACCGTCCAACTTGGTTGACTATTTTTTAGTTATATTTTGCATTGCATTATACTTCTATTTATTATTATTATTACTATTATTATTAAGATTTTGATAGGCTGATGGTTCAACCCAGGGCCTCACTCTATTAGGCAGTTACATACTACTGAACTACATCCCAGCCCTACATTATTTAAAACTCAGATTTCTCATTAAAGTGGGGTTCAGGGCAGGGCAAGGGTGGCACATGCCTTTAATCCCAGCACTTGGGAGGCGGAGGCAGGCAGATTTCTGAATTCAAGGCCAGCCTGGTCTACAGAGTGAGTTCCAGGACAGTTGGGGCTATACAAAGAAATCCGGTCTCGAAAAAAAAAAACGAGAGAGAGAGAGAGAAAGAGAATGAGAGAAAGAGAGAGAGAGATTGATTCAGGTTGGGGCTGCAAATAGCAGCTAAGAGTACTGGCTGTTCTTCCAAAGGACTTGGGTTCAAGTCTCAGCACCCACATGACAGCTCATAACTGTAGCTCATCATATCAGGGGATCTGATACCCTCACACAGACATACACACAGGCAAAACAGCAGAGCACATATGATATAAATAAATAAATAAATAAATAAATAAATAAGAGACAATTTAGAAATTCATGTTTGATTATGCATGTAATTCCCAAATAGTTAACTATTTGAGTTTTGCTCAAAGTTATTTAAAAAACAAAAACAAAAACAAAACAAAAAGGGGGGAGTCAGAAGCCATATCTCACCTGTTAGCTTCATAAGGCATAGAGATAGATCCTCCTGCTTCTGCTTTAGCTAGGATTAAAGACCCGTGCCACCACATCTGGCTGGCCTGCCTGCCTGCCTGCCTTCCTTTCCTTTCCTTCCTTCCTTCCTTCCGCCTTGAGGCAGGGTCTCACTCTGTAGCTCAGATGGCTTCAGATTTACTCTATAGCCCAGGTAAGCCTTGAACTTGCTGTGATCTTCCAGATTTAGCTTCCTAAGCATTCGAATTACAGATGGAAGCCACGACACTCAACCCATAATCAATTTATTGGGAGGAGGAATGGGGGAAAGGAATCAGCTTAGAGACAGAATCTCGATTTAGCTCAGGCTGCCCTGGAACTCAGGATGTAGATCAGGCTGGCCAGGTACTCCAGCATCTCTCTCCTGGTGCTGGGATTAAAGACGTGCACCACCACACTCTGCTCCATGTTTACTTTCAAGTGTGAATAAAAGTAGGGCCTAGGGCAGTGGTTCTCAACTCTCCAATGCTGCAACCCTTTAATACAGTTCCTTATGTTGTGGTGACCTCCAGCCATAAAATTATTTTGTTGTTACTTTGTAACTAATGTTGTTACTGTTATGAATTGTAAATATCTGTGTTTTCTGATGGTCTTAGGTGACACCTGTTAAAAAAAAGAGGTCGTGACCCACAGGTTGAGAACCACTGGCCTAAAGTGGCATGGGTGAGGCCTTACTGGACATGAAAGCATCCACCCTGGACACCAGGAAAAGGGAGATTTCTAGGCTTGGTGACAAACTGAACTATGCCTGCCAGGGTTGGTAGACCTCCTGGGTCGCCTTGTGCTAGTGGCTGGAGAAAGTCAAGGCTGGGGGCGTTTCCCGAGTGTCAGTGAAGAGAGGGCTTCATAAGGAGGAAAAATACCCAGTACTAAAAAGAGGCCCATGTGGGGACCATACTTGTGGCCCCAATCATGGTGCTGCGCTGTCCCTGGTCCTGACTGCCCGCCGGGAGCTTACCTCTTCCAGGAGCTTCTGGGTCGAGGTTAGGGCAACATGGGGAGTAGATGTCGTCTTGTCTCCTGAAGGCTCCGTCACTTACTAAGACCTAGTAAGTCTACTAGGAGGTGAACCATTAACGCCAAACGGGGGCGTCCTCCTCACCCTGGCCACAAGGCGCCTTCCTCAGTGGTGCCCTGAGTTGGCGCCGTGGCGCTGGTTTTTTAACCTAGAGCCTTTACTTCCCCCTCCCCCCACCACTAATGTTTTTTGTTGTTGTTCTGAAAGTATTATCACCACGTGCTCAAGCTCACTTTTGACAATTTCCCTTCATTTCTGAGGAAGGGGACTGGCCTGGGACCCGGGGAAGGGCAGAGGGGGTAGGTAATATGCAGAAGATGAAGGTGGAGGAGTACAAGCAAGAAGTTTCATCGTCACCCCCATGGGAGGGAAGCAGGCTTTTTCCTTTGTCACGGTCTCCGAGGGGCAGGAAGCTGTGCGTCTGTCTCCGGGAACCCTCAACCTCCACCCACCCCACCCCACCCCCGTTTCCCCGCCCTCCGGTCTCCAGGCTGGGGAAATCCGCCGGGCCTCGGCCCCGCCCCGCCGTCCCGCCCTGCTGCGCCGCCGCCCCCCAGCCCCCACCCCGCTTTGCTCAGCGGTGCTGGGCGTGGGGCGCGGGCCGGGTGCTGCGCGCGGGGATCCGGGGCGCTCGCTCCAGCTGCTTCTGTGGATATGTCGGGTCCGCGCGCGGGATTCTACCGGCAAGAGCTGAACAAAACAGTATGGGAGGTGCCGCAGCGGCTGCAGGGCCTACGCCCGGTGGGCTCCGGCGCCTACGGCTCAGTCTGGTAGGGGCCGGCAAGGACCTGGTGGGAGCTGGGCGGGAAAGCGTGTGCGACCCTCCAGCGCGACGTGGGGTTCCCGGCGTGGGGAGGGGCCTCGCCCTGCCTCCGCCCCCGGTCTGCACGCTTCCGATGAATGAATGGGGGGGAGGGGACACGGAGGAAACTTTCCTACTAGATTCCACTCGCTGGCAGGTAGGGGGGGTCTTCTAATGCCCTCTCCCCCCCCCCCATCTCCGATCCCTTTCCTAGTTTTTCCCCAAAAGACTGAATATTGCGGCGTCACAGCTGGCGGGAGAGCAAGTCTCTGGGGCCGCTAAATGGAACAGTCAGCCATCCGGGTTATTTCGGGCAAGGTCTAAGTAGCTGCAGGGTCTAACGTTCCCCTCAGACTAAGTATTTGAAAAGGGGACCCCCAGCGGGGTGAGGAGACCTTTCTAATTTGGAAGACACCAAAATTTTCCTGTGGATCATACCCGCGCCTCCAGATTCCTAGAAGCTCAGCGGCTTGAGCCTAAGCGGACACCTACTCTCTTGTCTACACCCTACCCCAGTTTACCCAACAAAGGATCTCAGAATATAGGTAGGGCTTGGAGACCAGAGATTGCAGTCTCGATCGTGGGCAGCATCCAGGCACCTGGGATTGGAGAACGGCTGTAGATAGCCCTTGTTGACGGGCTGATCAAGGGTGTGGACACTGGTATGTGCCCCACACCGGGAATGGGGGCTGAGTCTCACATCTTGGATCCGGTGCTGTCATCCGAAGCCTCGGTACTGCTACTGCAACCCTATAGAGGCAAACAGTCCTGCTTTACAGGGCCCAGAGTGAGTTGGTCATGGGATCTCGCCCCATGTCTGCAGCCTGTAAACCCACCACTGAGATGGGTAGGCTTGTTCTGCCGACACTCGCTCCTTATTCTTGCTTCTCAGGCTGTACCCCAGCCCTCCACAGTGAGTAGAGACAGGATACACCCACTCCATCACCCATACATACCCAAGGAGTCGGACAGAGGAAGAGATGATGGGACATGTTGTGTCTGGGATGTTCAGGGACTCAGCAAGTGGAGGAGGATAAGGTTACACGAAAATACATTTTAAAAAAATAATACAATAAATTAGAGGGAAGGAGAGCCAGGGAGGACTTGGAGGGGGCAGGGAGGAAGGTGAAGCAGATACTTTGCAGGGGACTTGGACATTGACTCAGATGGAGTTGTCTCGGGGCTGGACCATCTAGGAGTTACCAGGGAAAAGCCAGATTTCCCAAGGGAGACCTAGGTCTGTCTCCGCTGATCCGTGACCCTGGGTTTGTTCAGTCACCCTGCTGAGGCAGGCCATGGGATGCCAACTTCTTGTAACTTGATTGTACAGAGGCAGTCAAGTAAGAGGATCCTGCTGTTCTAGTGGCCACTCCCCACCCACCTCCACCCCAGAAGTTACTTAGACATTCTGCTTATCATAGGAAAGCCACCTTTCTTCTACAACTCTCTAGTTCCGTGAGCATCCCAAACCACCATGCCCCTTCCCCATCTTCCCTCACCTGGTGGGAATGGGTGGTACCCTGTCTCCATTCACCACTGCAAGGGAAGGGTGCATCCTGAGACGAAGAGAATCGAGGGAGAGAAGGAACAGGAATCACCAGGGGAGCAGGCTGTGTAAAGGTACTGTAGCCAGGGCTCCTTCAGTGGCTTCGCAGCTGCTCCGGGTCTTGAGGCAGAGGGATCAGAACCTGGTGAAAAGCCTTAGGACCACCGCTCAGTCCACGTGGCCTAGGCCCCGCCCACAAAGAAAGCGTGCTCTCATTTGCTCTTTCGAGGCTCTCCAGGTGAAGGATAGAAGGGTAAAGAGGTGCAGAGGTGGCGGGTCCAGTTTCTGGGGGAGTGGAAGTGTGTCAGAGACATCTTCACACTGGGGTTAAACATTTCCTACTATCCATTTGCTGAGTTATAAATTGTGTGTGTGTGTGTGTGTGTGTGTATTTTTTTGTTTGTTTTGGTTTGGTTTCTTGTGAGACAATGTCTCACTAGGTTTTCCGGCTGGTTTTGAACTCAATCTCGATTCTCTCGCCTCTCCCTCTCTCCAAGAGCTGGGATTACAGGCATGAACACCACACTCGGCTTCAATTACAAATCAGGAAGCAATAAACACCTCCGGATAATCTTGCTTCCGCAATCTGATGTGCGGAGGCGTGGGGGTGGGGCGTCCAGGGCTTTGTAGGTAAGCCTCCCACGGCATCCGTGAGGAAGGAGGAGGGCTGCTTGCTGTGGGAGCGCCTGTGGGTACAGTCGTGGTATTTTCCATGCCGTGGCCTTGTTGTGTGTGTGTGTGGGGGGGGGGGGGGCGCTCAGGTTTGGGCTAGAATCACCGGTTCTCTGCCAGAGAACGCTTTGTCCACTCAAAGGGGTCTCCTAAGGGAGGATCAGGAGGGTCGGCGTGGAGGCAGCGCGGGGCGAGCAGGCGGGGACAGGCTTCCTAGGTTTTAGAGCTAGCAACAGAGGCTCACTCCCGCACCCAGCGTCGGGTGGATTCAGGCCAGGCGCTTGCTCTCCTCATTCGCCCACCTTGCAGCTCGGCCTACGACGCGCGGCTGCGCCAGAAGGTGGCTGTAAAGAAGCTGTCTCGCCCTTTCCAATCGCTGATCCACGCGAGGAGGACATACCGTGAGCTGCGCCTACTCAAGCACCTGAAGCACGAGAACGTGAGAGGGGGGACCGACCGGTGATGTTGGGACTGAACAAGGGACGCATCCTGCCTGGGGGGCGGGACCTACACTATAGGGGCGGAGCCTCTGGAGGTACAGTCCCATGTGGGTGGGGTCCAGACCAACGGGACGTTGCCTAAGGCTAAGCTGTGATCCTGCCTCGGTTCCCTGACCAGGTCATAGGACTTTTGGACGTCTTCACGCCGGCCACATCCATCGAGGATTTCAGCGAAGTGTGAGCGTCCTGGGCAGGCGCGGTGGTAGTCTGGGGAGCTTAGTCGGAGATGGGGTGGTGAGACTGTCCTAACTCCTGATCCTGCAGGTACCTCGTGACGACCCTGATGGGCGCCGACCTGAATAACATCGTCAAGTGTCAGGCCCTGAGCGATGAGCATGTTCAATTCCTTGTCTACCAGCTGCTGCGTGGGCTGAAGGTGGGGCATGTGGGCTCTGGGGTCCCCTCCCCCCCCCGACCGCTCTGGGTTGAGGGCAGAGCGAGGTGGCGCCTGGGCTCACTCGGTCTGCTCTCCTCTGCAGTATATCCACTCGGCGGGCATCATCCACCGGGTAGGTGCAGCTGTGGGCAAGGGTGAGGGTCATCCACTCTGCCTAGGCTCATGGCCTCGCCACACTCAATGCCCGGTGCACCCTGCAGGACCTGAAGCCCAGCAATGTAGCGGTGAACGAGGACTGCGAGCTGAGGGTAAGGGCGGTTGAGGGGTGCACAGACAGTGGGGCCACATAGAGAGGTAGGTGGGGGTCTTACACGAGATCCCCGTGGTCCTCCAGATCCTGGACTTTGGGCTAGCACGCCAGGCTGATGAGGAGATGACCGGATATGTGGCCACACGGTGGTACCGGGCGCCAGAGATCATGCTAAACTGGATGCACTACAACCAGACAGGTGCTGTCAACCCTTAAAGCAGTGGCTTTGTCCTGTAAGGATGAGCAGGCTGTGCTGACACTGTTTAGGGAGGATGACAAAGCCGTGGGGGTAGGAAGAAAGGCTGAAGGGGAGGAGAGCATCTCTGGAGCTCTGTGAGAGGAGCAAGGGATTGGTGGGACCAGCTTTTAGAAAGGCTTCTAAGCTGATGGGTGTCTGTCCTCATGCCTCTTCTCAGGACAGGGTATAGAGTAAGGCTTCTACTGGTCTCTTTGGGCCTGGTTATGCCTGAGGGTCACTGGGCTGGCTCCTCCCCAGGCTCACAGGAAGGATTTGGGGTTGGCAGACTGATAGTCTCCTTATTCTCCCCCAACAGTGGACATCTGGTCTGTGGGCTGCATCATGGCTGAACTGCTGCAAGGAAAGGCCCTCTTTCCTGGAAACGACTGTATCCTTGGGGAGCAGGGTCCAGCTGGGGTCCCCTTCTCCAGGGTGGGAGTGGACTCTGGCCCTTTTTGGACGTCTTTCCTCTGCCCTATGCCATATCACACATTACACGGGGCTCCCTGTCCTGAGCCACAGCTCTACAGTGTACCAGGGGCTGGGACCGGAAACGCTGGCCACCAGGTGTTTCCTGAGCTAGGTAGACATCGACCAGCTGAAGCGAATCATGGAGGTGGTGGGCACGCCCAGTCCTGAGGTTCTGGCAAAGATATCCTCGGAGCATGTGAGTTAGTGGCCATCCGTCTATCTGTTGGCTCTTCCGACCAAGCACCAGTCATGCTGGGGAGGGAGTAGTAAGCAGAAATGGCATCGCATGAGGAATGTGAGCAGGGAGGGATGGAGCTTGTACTAGGAACATCCAACCCCTTCAGAGAGAAGCAGGTGAACCAGGAGGCCATTTCAGGTAGCAGAGACAGTGCTGACAGACTCCCCTGCTTATAGACACTATTGAGGCAGGGAAGAGTTGAGCTTTTGGCTTTTGTAGGCACCATCAGAAGCCAAATGAAGTCCTGGAGCCCCCCAGACTTTTGTTTTGTTTTGTTTTTGAGACAGGGTTTCTCTGTGTAGCCTTGGCTGTCCTGGAACTCACTCTATAGATCAGGCTGGCCTCAAACTCGGAGATCTGCCTGCCTTTACCTCCTGAATGCTGGGAATAAAGGCATGTGTGGGACCACTGCTCGGCTAGGGAGCGCCCACCCTGCCCCGACTTTGAGAGCAGGAGTCTGGCTTGCTGGGGTACCTACCAGGCCTGTTGGAATGAATGCATCTCTCTAAAGGCCTTCTGCCCAGTTTGGGCCAGGAAAATAGAAGTTAGTTAGCCCTCCAAGCTCTTCTTATGTGTCTCCAGGCCCGGACATACATCCAGTCTCTGCCTCCCATGCCCCAGAAGGACCTCAGCAGTGTCTTCCATGGAGCCAACCCCCTGGGTAAGGACTGGTACTGGATCTAGGCTGGGCTTCAGATCTAGCATTGGCTATGGTGCTAAGCCTCACTCACTCCTGCAGCCATAGACCTCCTTGGAAGAATGCTGGTACTAGACAGCGACCAGAGGGTCAGTGCGGCCGAAGCCTTGGCCCACGCATACTTCAGCCAGTACCATGACCCTGACGATGAGCCAGAGGCAGAGCCCTATGATGAAAGTGTTGAGGCCAAGGAGCGCACGCTGGAGGAGTGGAAGGGTGAGCACAGGGATGGGGCGTGGGGCGTGAGGATGGGAAAGAGAGCAGTGTCCGTGAACCTGAGGGTTGCCTTTTCTCAGAGCAAGATTTTACCTGTTTCATGCAGGAACTCCCCAGAACTTCCCCAAAGGTCTGGGATGGGGAGGGGAAGCAGGGGGTGGGGTGGGGGAAGGAGGATGGAAACATATCTGTTTCTGAGTGAGACATGTAAGGGTGTGTGTGTGTGTGTGTGTGTGTGTGTGTGTGTGTGTAGCAGAGGTTTGGAGGGAAGTGGGCAGACAGCATAATCTCACCCTTCCCCCCTTTTTCATTCCCCTCCCCAGAGCTTACTTACCAAGAAGTCCTTAGCTTCAAGCCCCTGGAACCCTCACAGCTCCCTGGCACCCATGAAATTGAGCAGTGAGGCATTGCCTGAAGTGGGAGACCTGAGCCTGTCCCCTCTACTCAGCTTTCCGGCTTTCCTCAAGAGGCGCCTCTCAGGCAGCCCTGACACTTAACCTGGGACCGACCCCCTTGCCTTGAGAAACTCTACACACACACACACACACACACACACACACACACACACACAGAGGAATGCACGGATGTGTACATATGCCTCCCTCCCATTATGTGCTGGAGTCTGGGCAGTAGTGTTTCTGGACCTACCTTGGTCCACCCAGGTTCTCCTTGGGACCTCCGTGTGTGGGATCTGAGTGTGTCCCTGTCCTTGTCCAGGTCTCTTCTGCTCTTGAGGACTATCTGGATTGGGAGGAAGGCTAATGGGCCATGGTCCCTGGAGACTCTGAGGGAGGGGGAGTCACAGTGGTTGGAGATGCTCAACCAGGAAGTGAGTGGCTGAAAGCAGAGGCAAGCCCAGTGTCCCTCCTAACTGAGTGGCGTTTCCTCTGGGGATGGGAAAGCTGAGACCACCATCAGATTATCTATCTAGTCAGAAAAGCCTGCTGAAGATTTGTGGTTGCCTGTGGTATGTGGGCACATGGGCATGAGTATGCACCCTGGGATACACATCAGAACAAATGCAGGCATGTGCTGGTGTGTATGAATCTCTGAGCACCCAAGAGGCAGCAGCCATTTCTGGTCTGGTGCCTAAGTTGGAGATAACTCTTGCCTCCTCTCCCCCCAAGTTCCTGTTTTCTAATGGGTCTTGAATCCCAGCTGTGAACTAGACCAAAGGCTCTGAGAGGTGCCAAGATCCATTAGTTTAAGCAAATGTAAGGGTATAGGAGCAGCAGCAGGATCCTGAGTCACAAGGGCACAATGCCAGCTGGAGAGCTGATGAAGTTGGGGGTCTAATCTCAAGGATGCTAGGTGGCCAGCACCCACGGATGTGAGCATGGACATTCTTGCCCCGGGACCTTGATTCAAAGTTGACAAACGTCTGTCCACGTTCTACCTCCACCAACCCTTGAGGTTCTGCAGCTGGTCTGGGGTGCTATGGTTTGCAAGTCACCCCTCATCTCCCCATCCCCCAGAGAGGAGCTGACCAAGTAACTTTTGAGGTAGGGCCCTGTTTGAAAACGCGTTGGGGGTGTAACGCCTCCCTGAAGAGACAATGATCTCTTGCTTATCAGGGACCAAGGGGCTCTGGATGTCAAGTGCCTGCACCAAGAGTGTGCACAATAAAGGGGCATCCCTCTTGCTCTTGTCTGTGCAAAAGGCTCTGGATCCCATTGCTTCTACTGATTCTGCTTCCTGGAGGGGTGGCTGGATCTCTGTGCCTCCGTACACTTCCTGCTAGCGCCACCGACTTTGAATTTATTGTGCCCCTTGATCACTCAATGAGAGCAGCAGTCATTTCTAGTACTATCGCAGCTTCTTGGGGGTGTGTGTGTGAAGAACCCAGGAGACCAGTGCAGGACAAGACACACTGGTTAGAAGGGGCAAAAGGTGTAAGAGCCAGCACACTTTGGTCCCTGCACATTAGGGACTTTGTACATTAGGAATGGTGGACAGACTTGGCTCCCTCTTACTGGTGAGGCTGGGGATTGTCCCTAGAGAAAAGATCTGTTCTTCCTCAGGGATTGGACAGGATATGGGAAATAGCTTTCCTTCCTGACTAAGGCGAAAAGGCAACTTTAGCCCAGGATACAGCTCATGTGTCATGTCTATGTCCTGAATCTTGGACCGCCAGAGATCTGAGTCTGGCAACTGGTCCAGCGGTGGAGGTTGGGGCCGGGGGTGGGGTGGGGGGGTGGACCTAGAAGGCAAGAGCCAAGTCCAAAGTTGGGGGATTGGGAGCGGGAGCAAACCCAAATACATGGCCCTAGTACCAAAATCTGGTCTAGATCAGTCCCCTACAGAAAAGGAGGGGAACTGGGGAGCTTTTTGGGTGGTATGGGTGGGTGTCTGGAGGCCTCCCAGGGCACGGAGGTCACAGGAGCCAGGCAGATGTAGTTTGAGTGTTGGCCCTGAGCTTGCCCTGCTCGCTCTTGTCAGTTTGCGGATGTACCACATCACCAGCAGCAGCCCAGGTGTAAAGTTGCTCTGGCTAGCCTTGAGCTGCTGATTCATGGCAGCAGGCAGGCAGGCTTGGAGGGAGGGGGAGAGAGGGGGTTCTGGGGATCTTGTTACTACTGGTCAAGCCAGTGAGATCCTGGAACAGACTTTGGTTACTCAGCTCTGGGAGGGATGTTGGCTTGACCCTCCAGGAGCACCTGGTTCAGGTCTACACGGGACCCCAGAGAGAATGAGCACGTAAGGATCCCCCCTTTTTTTCGGGGACAGGCACACTTTTAGCTCATTCTGGGCTTTAAAGACCAAGCTGGACAACAGGTGGAAAGCACAGAGACCAGTCCTGTCCAATGCTTGAAGCGGCCACTCCACATACCAGATTGGGGTGGGTGGAACAGAGGTGTGAAGGAGTCTTAGAAGGGCCGATAGGATAGGACCCATCCCTCTGGATCTTAGACTGGGAAGTTGAGAGCCAGTGGCCACAACAATGGGGCTGGGGAAGCAACCTGAGACGTTTGGGAGACTGAACCAAATCCCTCCTCCATATAGAAGGAGGCGAACGGATCAGCCCCAGGGGCGGGGCATCCTTGGGAAAGACGGGGAGTTGAGCCAGTAAAAGGAACCATTTGGGATGGGGTATGATTGGTGTATGGGCAGGTGGACCAGACCTGGGGCTTGAGTAGAACCTGGTGGTCTCAAGTTGCCTAGAATGGGTCCGACGTTCTGGGAGGACAGGAAAGGCTGGAATTAAGAGAGGCACCTGCTAGGACCCAAGGGCCAAGAAGTCTAGCGAGGGTGTAGGCTGGCCAGGGTGTTTCAACGCCTCCTCTCATCTCAGGTCGAGACTGAGCTATGGAGCAGCTCTCCCCCACAACCCCCCCTTTCCAAGCCTTCCGCCCAACCCCGGAGGCCTCCTCGGGTTTCCGCAGGGGCCGAGGGCAGGCGGGGGTGTCACGTGCTCAGGGCCTGGGGGCCGGTTGGTCAGTGGGCCGGGAGGGACCACTTTGCGGGCCAGAGACAAGGGTCGGGTGGGAGTTGGCGGTTATAGAGAGTTCAGGGTGGCGACCCCGAGAGAAGAGCCCGCAAAGGAAAATCTCAGAGGCGGGCAGGCGGGTAGCCGGCGCGGAGTACGCCCTGCCACGCAGTGACCCGGGGCGCGCGGGCGGAGCCCCTGATCCCGGGTCCGGTCCTGGGGCGCGGTGCTCCGGCTGGGGATGAGCTCCCCGCCACCCGCCCGCAAGGGCTTTTACCGCCAGGAGGTGACCAAAACGGCCTGGGAGGTGCGCGCCGTGTACCAAGACCTGCAGCCCGTTGGCTCTGGTGCCTATGGTGCAGTGTGGTGAGCGTTTGCCGGGCGGGGCGGCAGGCAGGGCAGGAGGCAGCTGGCGATTACGGGGCCGGTTCGCTAGCCAAGCCGTCCGCCCCGCAGCTCTGCAGTAGACAGCCGCACTGGCAACAAGGTGGCCATCAAGAAGTTGTACCGGCCCTTCCAGTCGGAGCTGTTTGCCAAGCGCGCCTACAGAGAGTTGCGCCTCCTCAAACACATGCGCCACGAGAACGTGAGTCTAAAGCCCGCCCCAGATGCGGATATTGTGCGCTGGCCTCTTCTCATCCTGCCCTCCCCTGCAAATCCTGCCCACAGTCTCTGCTTCCAAGGGCCTGGTACCTCCTACCTAGTTAGCTCCCAGCTTGGGTAAACTTTCAACAACTTTCAGGAGGAAAGCAGAGGCAGAGCCCAGATCCCTTTCTGGGTGACACTACAATTTCAGCCTCTTCTTCAATTGCTTGGTTTCACCTTCGGTCCACCTCTACCTTCGCAGCCCAGGCAGTGGTCAGGTTATGGTCTAGGCCTAAGGATTCCTCAGGTCTCACTCCAAAACCTGATTGGACAATCAGGTTGGTGTGAGGAGGGTTTTCCTGGAAGGGGTACTTCCTTACCCTACCCTAGTCTCCCTTTGCCCACCACCCGAGTCTTCTATTCCAGACATACAGGATCCTAGGCATTCAGGGCAAGGCAGGATACTCGAGGTGTGCAGCCTTGGCTCTATCATCCCAGAGCCTTGGGTCTCTGTGGATAAAGGGATTTACGGAGCAGAGCATCGCCATTAGTGTTGTGGGTGTGTATTTCTTCACACCCATACAGAAGGCATCTCCTTTCCCGTCCTACCTGCATATGGCTACTCCTAAGCCTCTTGCATCACCATTGCTAGCCATCAGAGCATTCCTCCCAACCAGGGACATTATTGTTATTGTTGTTGTTATTATTATTATTATTATTATTATTATTATTAGATATGGTTCTTCCTGAACCTGTGAGTTCTGTCCCTCCCACTTCTGTTCTGTACAGCTGCCCTAGTCCTGATGTTTCAATCCTCCTGGATCATCAGAGTCAATAGCTCCAAGGAAAAATGAACATCTCGTGGCTAACAGCAAACTGAGCCCCGTTGCTTCCTCATTGCTACTCAACTGATTTGGTGGATGGATACCAGCCCTGCTAGGTCTGCTTCTTTGCTTCCCAGTAAAGCTGGAAGCAGTAAACAAACAAACAAACAAACTCAGTAAGCCTGGCAGTGGCAGCACATGTACCTGGGGGGGCAGAGGCAGATGGTCCCCATGAGTTCGAGTCCAGCCTGATCTAAAGAGTTAGTTCTAGGACAGCCAGCTTCTACACAGAGAAACCCAAACCCAAAGCCAAACAAACCAAACCAAACAGTAAAAGGCTGTGTTTTCTTGGGTGTAACCACCCCTATCCTCAGAGCCCCCAACTTCCACCTACTTACTTATCCTGAACCCTTCTTGAACGGAGAGCTGTGGAGCTCTTCGTTCACTCCCCACTTCTTTGCCAGTCTGTGGGTCACCCCTGCCTTGTGAAGAGCCTTTACATCAAGCTACTGACCTGTCCTCACCTGGCTGTGGTGGCTTTCAGGATGCCTCAACACATTTCGGGGAGGCTGCCATTGTAACCTACCCTTCCATGTGGACCCTGAGGTTTAGATAGGCTGTATGTCTCACTCACACCAGAGATGGGGTTGCCACAGGGCCAGCCCTACCCACTGCTGCCGCCGCCGCCTCCTCCTCCTCCCCCCCACTCCTCCTCCTCCTCCTCCTCCTTCTCCTCTTCCTCCTTTTCCTCAAGCTCTAGTCCTTGGCTCTGGGTCACATTCTATACCACAAAAGTGCAGAATTCATAATCCTTTGAAGGACCTGCCTTGACCTCCGGCACACTATTCCTTATCTATTCTGCGCTCAGCTCATGGGTCACACCTGTGAGTTATCTGTCTCCAGGCCTTTCCTGTCCTTGCTCTTCCCGCTAGCTTTGGCCATGACTAAAGCAGTCGCCCATCTGCCCTTTACCTCCTGTCTATTCTTGCCGCATTCTGTCACAGAAACTAGGAGGGCCCATCCAGCATCATATCCTTGTTTAAACCTTTCCACGGCTGCTCGCTCAATGGAGCAAAGCCAAAGCTGCCCCTGGGATGGGAGTGTGAGGCCCCCCTTGGGCTTGCTCTGTCCTTTCCTTGATTCCTTCTTGGCCTGGGCTTCGGCCACTTCCTTTCTGTACCTTACTCTGTAGGGACTTTCACTCCTGTGATGGCCATCAGGCACCTGACCTCTCATTTGCTCATTTACTCATCCGTCCTGGGATTTGGATATATGCGGCCCTCCTCAGGACAAACTCCCTTGACCCCGGAGGTCCCGTCCCCTAACCAAGTACTGGGAAGCCAATGTCACATTGTCTATCTGTTGTCCAACTCCCTCAATCAAAAGCTGTGTTTCAATTGGTGCTTGGTCTAGACAGCCAGAGGGGATGGTCCCAGGAATGACCTACTGGGAATTCATTCCTCCCAGGGGACGGTCCCCACTTTGGTCTTGGGTCTGCTTCATTGGGAAGAAAAAAAGTGTGTGTGTGTGGTGGGGGGGATGGGGAGACAGGGGAGACAGAAGACTAAGGGGACCGGATTGCTCAGAGGCCTGGAGCCAACCCAGACCTGAGACTGCCCCTCCCCCCACCCCCTGAGAATCCCGGCTGTCAGCCTCCAAAAATAGCCTGTGTCTGTGGGCAAATGTACCAGGATGGGGGCTGAGCCGACAGTGGAGACAGTAGAGGAGACAGGGATAGTTATGGGAGGGAGGATTTTCAGCCTGGAGTACAGTGCCATCCCGGGGGTGCACTGAGGCCCTGCAGCTCCCGTGTGCTCTCTATCCCGTCTGCTACTTGTTCTTCAGGTCATTGGGCTACTGGATGTGTTCACACCTGATGAGTCTCTGGACGACTTCACAGACTTGTAAGTGCTAGTGGCTGAGAGGGTGGCAGGAACCTGGGTGGCTTCTCGGTGTCAGCTTAAGATCCTGGGTCAGGTTGAGGACCTTCTCCCCATAGCCCAGCGGTTCTCAACCTTCCCAATGCTGTGACCCTTTAATACAGTTTCTCATGTCCTGGTGGCCCCCCCAGCCAGAAGATTGTTTAGTTGCTACTTCATAATGGTACTTTTTTTTTTGGGGGGGGGGGTCCGAGACAGGGTTTCTCTGTGTAGCCCTGGCTGTCCTGGAACTCACTCTGTAGACCAGGCTGGCCTCGAACTCAGAAATCCGCCTGCCTCTGCCTCCCAAGTGCTGGGATTAAAGGCGTGCGCCACCACTGCCCTGCATAACTGTACTTTTGCTACTGATAGAAATTGTATTAGAAATGATATGTAGGATATCTGATAAGGGACAAGCCCCCCTCCCCCCAGGGAGTCATAGCCCATGTAAGGAATAGGGTGCACACTGCCCACCCACTCCTCTTACCACAGTCTATACCCCACTCCTATATGCTCCTGGGAGCCATGAACTTGTGTGAGTGATAATACCATTTTTCCTTGTGTATCCCTCCATCTATCTTAACATCCCTCTGACCTAGATGCCTTGCCGCTCCAACCCCTGCCCCATATTCCTGGTTACCCTATGTGTGGCAGGAGGGGCCTAGGCAGCTCCTGGGTACCAGCTTCAGGTTCTAAGTTGGCTTGAGTTCTTCTTCCCATGGCCCAAGTGAGGACTGAGATGTATACCTGCTCATTCACATCTCATCATAACCCATGTACTATTGGTAACCCCTGGATACTGGGATGCCCTAGTAAAGCCAGACTGTCTATCCTTCTAAGCCTGGGGAGTTTTGGGTCCTCACAGTGCCTGAGGTATTGGTATAACTAAGCAATCTAAGGTGCCAATATCAGGTGCAGCCTCAGCCGCTCACCCTGCATGTTGGGAATTTTAAAACCCTGAGGTGGCCTGTGGTGGCACACACACTTGCAATCCCAGCATTTGGGAGATAGAGCTAGGAGGGACAGGATTCCAAGGCTATTTTGGCCTGCCTGAGACCCTCTCTCCAAAAACAAAAGCAAGGGCTGGAGAGATGGTTCAGTGGTTAAGAGCCCTGACTGCTCTTCCAAGAGCACGTGGGTTTGATTCCCAGCGCCTATCTGGTAGCTCACAGCTTCTGCAACTCTAGTCCCAGAAGAGTTGATATCATCTTTTGGTCTCTGTGAGCACTGTACATGGCGTGGTCCACGGATACACGTGGAGGCAAAGCATCCAAAAAATAAAATAAAGACAAGACAAGGCTGATGGTAGTGGTGCAAGCCTTTAATTCCAGCACTTAGATGACAGAGGTAGAGGCAGATAGCTCTCTTTGAATTTGAGGCCATCCTGGTCTACACGGTGAGTTTCAGGCCAGACAGGACTGCAGAGTGAGACCTTTCCTCAAAAACAAACAGAGAGCCCTCAAACCCAAACAAAATACCCCTGACACACAGCCCACTCCTTGCTTGCCGTTCTGGAAAGAGGGGATGTGGGCATGGGTTGAGAGGTGTAATTGTCAAGGACAGTGTGCCCAGAGGGTGGGTTGTGGTCTAGCACGGCATGGTAGGGGTAGAAACATCATAGGATGGTATGACCCCCCCCCCCCCATTGCTAGTGATGAATGGACACTCTAGGGTAATGATTTGGTGGGCTTCTGCAGCTACCTGGTGATGCCATTCATGGGCACTGATCTGGGCAAACTCATGAAGCATGAGACCCTGAGTGAAGACAGAATCCAGTTTCTTGTGTATCAGATGTTGAAGGGGCTGAAGGTAGGCTTTGCAGAGGTGGCCATAGGGAGGCGGACAGAGCTTCCCGTTTGGGCAGGGTAAGGGCTCTGTGGCTTGGAGTATCCCTGAGCTGACTGCTGCTGAACTCTTTCTTTCCCCCAGTATATCCATGCGGCTGGTGTCATCCACAGAGTGAGTCCTGGCGGGGCTGGGAGATTGCAGCTGGGCTCCTCTCCAGCTGTGTAGACAGATGTGCTCAACCCCAGTGCCCATGGCTTAACTATGAAGGGCAAGATAGGTCTGTGGTGGGGATGCTTTCCCTGGGGACCAGGAAAGCCCCTCTTGCTCTTCCCCAGAGGGACCAGGCCAGTTTTAGGTGGCCCTAATAATGTGCAGCCTGAGCCCTGCTCTGGCAGGTGGGTCATAGTGGCCACCTTTCTTCTCTCAGGACTTGAAGCCTGGCAACCTGGCTGTGAATGAGGACTGTGAGCTGAAGGTATCGCTGGGAGGGGAAGATGACCACGGAAGGGGTTGGGGGACCCCTTCTACTTCCCCTATGGGTCTGCTTGACCCTTGGCCGAGGCAAAGGGACAGAACTCAGACATTTGTGCAGAGGCTGAGCAGCTATTAGGCAAAGAGTGGCTGAATATCCCTAGTCACTCAGGGCTCCTAAAGGTGATTAGGGGACGGTGAAACAGAAGAAAACCTTTGGCATTTGACCTGAGGTGGGTAGGGCCAGGTGTACTGACCACAGGGAGAATCCTGGGGGCGCAAGACCAAAGGGTGGCAAACAGTTTAGCGTAGAAACTCAAGCCCAGCTCTCTTAAGGTCTTCTGGACCATATCTGGTCTATCCTCAGTGTCTAAGTTCCACCTCCTCGATACTTCTTTAGATCCTAGACTTTGGCCTTGCCAGGCAGGCAGACAGTGAGATGACAGGATATGTGGTAACCCGGTGGTATCGGGCACCAGAGGTCATCTTGAATTGGATGCGCTACACGCAGACAGGTAAGAGGCTATCCAGAGACTCCAGTGCACACCATCCACATTTACACATTCATTGTATTTTAAAATTATTTTTGTAGTATCGGGGATGGAACCCAGAGTCTTATTCATGCTAGACAAATGTCCTGTCACTGAGTTACATCTCAGTCCGTCTGTCTGTCTGTCTGTCTGTCTGTCTGTCTTTCTTTCTTTCTTTCTTTCTTTCTTTCTTTCTTTCTTTCTTTCTTTCTTTCTTTCTTTCTTTCGTTCTTTCTTCCTTCCTTCCTTCCTTCCTTCCTTCCTTCCTTCCTTTCTCTTCCTTCTTCCTTCCTTCCTTCCTTCCTTCCTTCCTTCCTTCCTCCCTCCCTCCCTCCCTCCCTCCCTCCCTCCCTCTCTCTCTCTCTCTCTCTCTTTCTTTCTTTCTTTCTTTCTTTCTCTCCTTCCTTCCTTCCTTCTTTTTGAGAAAGAATATATATGTGTATGTATGTATATGTATATTTGGTATGGTTTGGTTGCTTTGAAGACAGGGTCTTACTATATAGCTCTGGCTATTTCTGGAACTCTCTGTAGGCCAGGCTGGCCTCGAACTCACAGAGATCCACTTGCCTCTGCCTCCTTCCTTCCTTCCTTCCTTCCTTCCTTCCTTCCTTCCTTCCTTCCTTCCCCCCTCTCTTTCTTTTTACCTACCTTCCTTCCTTCCTTCCTTCCTTCCTTCCTTCCTTTCTTTCTTTTTTCCTGTATAGATCCTTTATAGTCCTGACTGGCCTGGAATTCAATGGGCAGACCAGACTGGCCTTGAATCCATAGAGATCTACCTGCTTCTGTCTGTTAAGAGCTGGGAATTAAAGGCTGTATTACCATGTCTGGCCCCTTCTTAATTTTTTTTTTTTCCGAGACAGGGTTTCTCTGTGTATCCCTGGCTGTCCTGGAACTCACTCTGTAGACCAGGCTGGCCTCGAACTCCGAAATCTGCCTGCCTCTGCCTCCCAAGTGCTGGGATCAAAGGCGTGCGCCACCACAGCCCGGCTCTTAATTTTTATAAGAACTTATTTTATGTATATATAAGTACGTATCTGCATGTATCTATACATGCAGATACATGTATCCATACACCACCTGTGTACTCGGTGCCTGCAGAGGCCAGAAGGCGGCATTGGATTCTCTAGGAGTGGAGTCACAGATGGCTGTGAGCTGTCATGCAGATGCTGGAAACCAAACCAAGGTTTCTGGAATAGCATCCCATGATGTTAACTGATTAGCCACCTCTAGCTCCCTTCATCTCTGGATAGGGAGCCATTTATAGGCACTACCTCTGGGAGGTCTGCCACCCTTCTCAATGACAGCCTCTGCTCTGTGCCTATGTGCACGTCTCCCCTTCATGTATACTTGTCTCCCACGTGTGGTCTCTTTGTGCATCCCCCTTTTCTTGGCCTTCACGGATATGAATGCCACCCTTGCATGTGGGGCACTGATGGGACTTCTCAGTGGACATTTGGTCCGTTGGCTGCATCATGGCGGAGATGATTACTGGGAAGATCCTGTTCAAAGGCAATGACCGTATCCTTCTATGTAGAGCACCCGTTGACTTCGGCCAAGATGTGGGTGCTGGGTGGGCCCCCCTCTGTCCCTGCATTGTATTCCTGACCTTGGTACAGACCTGGACCAGCTGAAGGAGATCATGAAGATCACAGGGACGCCCCCTCCTGAGTTTGTTCAGAAGCTACAGAGTGCAGAGGTCAGTGGGAGTGGGTGGTGGGCTGGACTTGGGCTTGGGGGCTGGCCTATCACCCTTTTTCCCTCACAGGCCAAGAACTACATGGAAGGCCTCCCTGAGTTAGAAAAGAAGGATTTTGCCTCTGTCCTGACCAACGCAAGCCCTCAGGGTACCGCTGGATGGGGTGAAGGTCTCAGGGTACTGGGTGAGTATGTCCCCTCCTGTGGCTTGGCCTGAATTGCTCTTCCCACAGCTGTGAATCTCCTGGAAAGGATGCTGGTGCTGGATGCGGAACAGCGGGTGACAGCAGCTGAGGCGTTAACCCATCCATACTTTGAGTCCCTTCGGGACACTGAGGATGAACCCAAGGCCCAGAAATATGACGACTCCTTTGATGATGTAGACCGCACCCTTGAGGAATGGAAGCGTGAGTGTGGGGGTTCCATACAATGTCTGGCTTTGGACCCTGTGTGCCCTGGGTGAGTGAGCCTCTGCCCCTGGGGTGCAGGTCAGATAAGAGCTTTGGGAGGTCAAAGGGCATTGTGGGGCAGTGCAACTCAACCAGGTTGACTTCTGGCTAGGGGGGAAGGCAGTGGTAAAGAGTGTCTTTTGAAGGAGCTCCGACCCACAAGGGCTGGCAGGTGATGGATGCTGAGAACTGTGGAGCAGGTGTGTGTGCTTTGTGCCCTTGGCTTACTAACTCCCTGGCCGTTCTCTCCCCAACCTCTATATTGCCTAGCATCCTCATGTCCAGACCACACTGGAGCTCTCTCTACCACTGCCGGTCCTTATGACTTTCTTCTTACACCTTTAAAATGTATCCTTACCTCTCCTTACTCCATTTAAAGACCTCTCCTGAAATAACTATATCTTATGTACTGCCCATGGAAGACAGTCTATTCCCATGCAGGCCAAAGGGCCCAGCTTTTCCCTCTCATCTCTAGCCCTAGATCCCTCCATAGCTCTGTGCCAAACCTCCAATTCTCTCTTTGAGAACTGGCCTCAGAGAACTCTCTCAGTTTGCCTACTGTCCCCTGAGCTGGGACTAGCCTCCCGTGTCCTTGCCAGACTGACAGGTCCAACCTGGGGAGCCAGGAGGTTTGAGGACAGGTCCATTGCGACATGCTATCCCTTGTCTTGTCTGCCTCAGACCCCAGGCCCTTGTTCTTGCACCCTGGTATGGGAAAGACTGGATGGGTAGAGGTTCTTGACTCATGTCCTGAAAGTCCTGGCAGGTGTTCTTCCCTTCTGTGTTGTCGTGTGCTTATGAGTTTGGTTCTGTGTGATGAAATCCTTCTGCTGCTCAACAAAATAACTCCCCTAACCACGGGCCACAAGATCCGTTCTGTGGTCTCCATCTACACACTGTGGCTGGGTGCTTTTGCTTTCACCATAGACCACAGGAGGCACACAACTGAGCCCTTGAGCAGGCTCACACACTTTCTTCTCACTTCCTTTTTTTTTTAATACAAGCCTCTCTCTCTTATTATTATTATTTTTTGAACACAACCCCCCCTTTTTTTCTTTTGAACATACACTTTCATCCCTTGTTTTCCTGGGGCAATCTAGCTTCACAGCAGTCTTCAGTGTTTTTAAGTGGATTGGCCCACTTAGGATTAGATTTAAGGCCCATGGGGTGCTGGCTTCCCCCCTTAGTTGAAAGCTGTCTAACTCTATCGTTTGCTTCTCTTCGCTTCCCGCAGGTGTGACTTACAAGGAAGTTCTCAGCTTCAAGCCTCCTAGGCAGCTAGGAGCCAGAGTTCCAAAGGAGACGGCTCTGTGACGACCTCTGGGTGGTTTGGGGGGTATCCAAAGGAGGTTGGCTCGGAGCTTCACGGCACCTTGGCTTCCCTTCTCTGGAAAAGGAATCCTGGTTAACACCCCGACAGTGCCTGGAGCTTGTATCCCAAGTCTTCCACCTGGACATGCTGTGTAGACCCTTGAATCATGAACCCTCCATCTCCAAACCTGTTCTTCGGCTTTCGAGTGCCCCAGATGACCCTGGAAGAACATCTAAGCTTTCTGTCCAAGACCCCTACCCAACATGGGACTAGCCTTTGAATTCTGGAGTTGTACATGAAATCAGTATTCGTGAAAAAGCTTCAGAGTGAGCAGAGCTTAGGAGACAAGTGCCAGACCTGAGCTCTGCTCGCTCTGGACAATGCCAAGGCCAACTCCTGAGACGGAATGAGACAGAGGTTTTGGGGACACTGACTCAGGGACATCATCTCTTCTGGAAGTGGGTGGATTCTCTTACACCCTTAGCCTGGAATTCGAACCAGCCATTTGGTGTTGCCTAAGTGGCTGGGGGCAAATAAACCCTTTTGTAGATCTCCCATTCTGGTTGTGTGGCCCCATGCCTTGAGCACCCATCAGTTCTCCAAGCTGCTCTGTGCACAAAAAGGAGCTAACCTGAGCTCTATGTCCTCCAGCTAATAGAGGTGCCAGTCCCCTGACTCTTCCCAGGCCACAGTGCTGGTGCCACTTAGTCCTTGCCAATGCTTCAAGCCACATTAGGGCTTGGCCCCTCCCTTCTTGAATGACTGTACTCTTAAGGCTCAGAGTCTGAGCAGGAGGTCTGGAGACTGATGCAAGGGAGGATGGTGGGGAAGATGATGTTAAGACCCAGATAGAGGGATGCCTCCTTCTTTCTGAGTTTGCAGCATTTGTCTTCCAATGGTCCAGACTTCTAGTGAGGAAGGTCTTAGCTCTCTACCAGCATTTCCCTGGCAGCCTCCCTGAACCCATACTGTCATCTGCAAGCCATTAGACACGAGACCACACTTGGGCTGGTTAGATGGTCCATGTTCTTCCTCATGTCCCAAGGACAGGTGCGACAGGGCAGGACATAAGGGTGAGGTCTTTCATTCCCTTCATTTGACAAGTTCTGGGCAAATACACTTTGCCCAGTCTAATCTTGTCAGAGGAGATGCCATGACCATGGCTCCACTGCCTGAATCCCCTTGTGATAACCATGGTCCAAGGCTTCAAATACTTCACCCAGTTACAGAGGTGTGGCTCAGTTCATGCCCTACCCCACAATATACATAAACCAGGGTAGTTAATTGGCTTTTAGAAGATGGAGAAGCTTTGGGCTCCTCCAAAATCCTTGCCTGAACTCCCAACTCCTGAGTATGGCAGAGGGCACCTACTTCTAACCACTCCAGGGCTCTTTGGTTTCCCCTGTACATGATAGTTGTATGTGTTCCTATCACAGACGTCAGCGGCAGCCTTGCCCCCTTCCCCTCATCATCCTGGGGGTGTGTCTTGTCCCTTCCCCCCATCTTGAGGCATCTGTAATGCCAACACTCATTTCGGAACTGGAGACAAGGCTGGACTATGGAAATGTGTGTGTGTATATATATATATATGTATATACATATATATGTATATATACATGTATGTATATATGTGTATGTATATATGTGTGTATATATCTGTGTGTGTTTATTTGTGTGTGTGTATATATATATACATATATACATACAAACATACATATATATATATATATATATATATATATATATATATATATATATATGTATAGTCTTAGCTGGTATTTGAGCTCATGTCTCCTTTGTTCCTCCTTTCCTAAGGCCCCCTTCCCTGCTTCCTCACCCTTCCTTGCTCAGAACCCTCTACCCTTCCTAGCCTCACACTGTGCTGCAGTTTTCCTGGCTGGCCTGGCGTCTTATATAACTCTTCTATTCCAGTGGCCTCTTTCTTACCTGTGGCCTTTCTGTCAGTCCCTTCTGGAAGTTCAGTGCTTTGATCCAGCCCAGGCCAGCCCCCGCAGGCACTCACATACACACCCTGCTCACTTCTCTCCTCTCCATCTTTCACCTGCGGGAGCAGGCAAATTGGTTGTGATTGACAGTTGGCATTTCTGACTCTGTGGCCTAAACTACCAGGTTAGGCTAGGAGGATGCTGGGGGCAAGAAGGAAGCATAGCTGCGGCTGTAGCTATGGATGGCCTGAGGACAGGCAGCCCTGTCTTCCTATCCATTTCAAGAAGGACACTGGAGGCGGTACTGGTCGTAGGCTCCGCGCCACACGTAGTTGTCGGTGGCACTGAAGTTGCAGCCTAAGAGAAAGAGACAATGAGAGAAAGAGAGGCAGAGAGAGAAAGACACACAGAGCGCGCGCAATCCCAGGGGAGCTCAGCCTTTTGGTCTACTCCACCCTAATCTCGCCTAGGGGCGGGCCGGAGTCTGTAAAAGAGGAAGCCGGAAGTTAGGCGTTTGGCGTCACGCTTAGTTCAGTTTCCAGCGGTTCTCTTCTGACAATCGGGCGGGCTTGAGCCCGGACCTGGGCCTGGGGTGGTTTCCTCTTGCCCAGGTCCAGCGTGCACAACCCAGTTCGTCCCGAGTGAGGATTGTTTACGTGCATAGTTAGGTGAGACCGGGCAGTGCAATTACCTGCCGGCAGAGGGCGTGTTGCGTTAGAGCGGATCAAAGTGACCACGGTGTAGCTATGGGCACAGCACTTGTGTACCACGAGGACATGACAGCCACTCGACTGCTCTGGGATGAGTAAGTGTGTCTTGACAGAAGTAGGGGGCCGGGAGGGAACCCTGAACACTGAGATCCTTGTCTGCTCCAGCCCCGAGTGCGAAATTGAGTGCCCAGAGCGCCTGACAGCTGCCCTGGATGGCCTGCGGCAGCGTGGCCTGGAAGAAAGGTGCCTGTGTTTGTCAGCTTGTGAGGCATCAGAGGAAGAGTTGGGCTTGGTGCACAGGTCAGACTATGACAGATCTGGGGACCCGAACCTTTTATAGCTCCGCTAGCATTCCCTTGGGTTCACCGTGGTGTGGGCTAAAAGGGATTACTGGGTGGGCACTCCCACCAGGAATCTCTGCTCCTTTCCTTCCTGTCCTGCTGGTGGCCCGCCTGCTGATCTGCAGCCCGGAATATATAGCCCTGGTGCAGAAGACCCAGACCCTGGATAAAGAGGAGCTCCACGCACTGTCTAAGCAGTACAATGCTGTCTACTTTCACCCGGTGCGAGCCAGCATACACGCCCATTCACCCAGATTTATGTCCATATGCCTGCCTAGGTGCATTCACACCCAAGTCTGCTCACCTGCCAGTGTCTCCTTGTTTATGCTTTATGACCGTACCCTACCATGTTTTGCTTGCCAATGCCCCAGCCCTGTCTGCTCAGCAGTGGGAAACCTGCAACCTGGGACAAGCAGGTCAGGTCCCAGGCTCAATTGCACTCTGGCTCACAGGACACCTTTCACTGTGCCCGGCTGGCAGCGGGGGCTGCACTGCAGCTGGTCGATGCTGTGCTAACAGGAGCTGTGCACAATGGGCTTGCCCTGGTGAGGTGAGAACCACCTTCCTCCCCTAGCTGTCTGTGTGTGACCCTGTGAGGGGACAGAATGACTCTGACATGCCCGGTGTTTCCTTTTTTTTTTTTTACACCCTAGGCCTCCAGGGCACCACAGTCAGAGGGCAGCTGCCAATGGATTCTGTGTGTTCAACAATGTGGCTCTAGCAGCCAAACATGCCAAGCAGAAATATGGGCTGCAGAGGTGTGTCCAAGCTTGACCTGCAAGTGTGGGGGACCCAAACTAAATAGGAAGAGGTGGAGTTGGTGGTTAAGAGGTCCCACCCAGCTCCCTCCACTCCTGGCTGAGCTCCTAGCCTAAAGGTGGAAAGGCAGCCACTTCCAGTAATCCCCAGTACTGTCCGAATTTAGGATTCTCATTGTCGACTGGGATGTCCACCATGGCCAGGGCATCCAGTATATCTTCAACGATGACCCCAGGTGAGCTGGGGTGTGGACACAGCCCTTCTCTGCCGCTCACCATTTTGGGGATAAAATTCCAGTGGTGAGACTAGGGGTCTTAAGAGTTAGGGTTCTTTGAGAAGCTGTGGAGTTGCTAAGGGACCTCACTTCTGACCTGGCCAATTGTCGACAGTGTCCTTTATTTCTCTTGGCACCGCTATGAGCATGGAAGCTTCTGGCCGTTTCTCCCAGAGTCTGATGCAGATGCAGTTGGCCAAGGGCAGGGCCAAGGTTTCACTGTCAATTTGCCCTGGAACCAGGTACCAAGTCCCCCTCCCCCCTCCGTCCAGCCTACGTCTCCTGTGAATGTCTCCTGGGGCATTCTGCAAGAGTCTCCCTGGACTTTGGATCCCAGGGGTGAAGACCGTGATGTCCTCATTTGCAGGGCTGGTCCCCTGATGCCTGCTTTGCTTTTGCTGCAGGTTGGGATGGGAAATGCCGACTATTTGGCTGCCTTTCTGCATGTGCTGCTCCCACTGGCCTTCGAGGTGACTGTGTGGTGGGTGTCCTCCTAGGCTTACCCAGAGTCCCACTGTGAAGACTGGAGAGTTGAAAGCCACTCCAGTGTATGAATGGGAGTAGGGAAGGTGTCTCAGAAAGTCTAACCTTATGTGAGTGGGTAGCACTGGGACCTCCCCTTCACCTGGGCTATTGCTCTCTTTGGTTCCTTCCCACCGGATCCTGCCTATAGTTTGATCCTGAGTTGGTGCTGGTGTCGGCTGGATTTGACTCTGCTATCGGGGACCCTGAGGTGAGAACATGGCCTGGCTTGGGAGTAATGTAAGGTTCTGGGGGCCCAGGTCCTTATCATACTTACTGTGTTTCAGGGGCAGATGCAGGCCACCCCTGAGTGCTTTGCCCATCTCACACAGCTGCTGCAGGTGCTGGCTGGTGGCCGGATTTGTGCTGTGTTGGAGGTAAGTGCCCAAGGGCCAGGGGAGGGGAGGGCACCAGATGTGAGAGTCAGTCGAGATTAGGTGTTCTGCCTGGTACGGCCACTCACACTAGTGACATCCCTCCTCTGTCCCATTTCAACGCTCTTCCTAGGGTGGCTACCACTTGGAGTCCCTAGCACAGTCAGTGTGCATGATGGTGCAGACACTGCTTGGTGACCCCACACCTCCCCTTCTTGGGCTCATGGTGCCATGTCAGAGGTTTGAAGACTGGAGAGCCAGTGGGAGGGGGGGATTGAGGCTGGAGGGGGGGAGTCAGGCTTACAACTCTACTTCTTGCCATAGTGCCCTGGAGTCCATCCAGAGTGTCCAGACAGCCCAGACCCCTTACTGGACAAGCCTCCAGCAAAGTCAGTATGGCTTGGACCTGGGTTGGTGGCTCCACTCTGAGCTTCTTTGCAGTGACTGTGACTCTGAACCGTTTAGATGTGGCCCCAGTTCTGAGTTCCAGCACCCACTCTCCTGAAGAGAGATCTCTGCGTCTGCTTGGTGAGAGCCCCACATGTGCAGTAGCAGAGGATTCACTGAGCCCCCTCCTGGACCAACTGTGCCTCCGCCCTGCACCTCCAATCTGCACAGCGGTGGCCTCGACTGTACCAGGTGCTGCTCTGTGCTTACCTCCTGGAGTGCTCCATCAAGAAGGGTCAGTCTTGAGGGAGGAGACCGAAGCCTGGGCCAGGTGAGGAGAGCGGATCTGAGGACGGGGCTGTACATGCCTTGCACCTGTGTCACTGATACAATTTTGATTTCCATGTGTCCTTCTGGCCTGCCCGTTACAGGCTTCACAAATCCCGGTTCCAGGATGAGGATCTTGCCACACTGGGGAAGATTCTGTGTCTCTTAGATGGAATCATGGATGGGCAGGTAGAGTCGCCGGGGCTACAGCTGAAGATGGTGGCGGTGGCATGTACAAGGGGTTGACATGTTACCTTGGGCAGGGAAAGTGGACGATTTAAAGTGTAGTTTTAGGGCTGGAGAGATAGATAGATGGCTTAGTGGTTGAGAGTACTGACTCCTCTTCCAAGGGTCCTGAGTTCAAATCCCAGCAACCACATGGTGGCTCACAACCATCTGTAATGGGATCTGACGCCCTCTTCTGGTGTGTCTGAAGGTAGCTACAGTGTACTTACATATGACCATAAATAAATCTTAAAAAACAAACAAACAAAACCTGTAGTTTTAAGCAATTTGGCTTTTAGAATCGGGGGCGATTTGACCTTGTAGTGTAGGGAAAGGAGGTTAGTATCAGCCATTTGGAAAAGACCAGAACAAAGCGTGAATGGGTTTAACCTAAGGTCTGGGAGCTGGCATTGACTCCTGAAAGTCCTCCAAAGAGTGTGTGTGTGTGCCAGCCTGTTGTTTATTCTGTAGATAAGAAATGCCATAGCAACCACAACTGCCCTCGCCACAGCAGCAACATTGGATGTACTCATTCAGCGATGCCTAGCTCGCAGAGCTCAGAGGTAAACTCTGCTTGGTTGACTTGAGTCCCCAAGGACCTGGGAGTACCCACTCAATGGCATAGGGAGGGCCCTCAAATGGATACTGGACAATGTGAGCCCAGCCCATCCTGGGTCAACTTCTTAGGGTGCTCTGTGTGGCCCTGGGACAACTGGATCGACCCCTGGACCTTGCAGATGATGGGTATGATTCTCTAGCTTATACATCTCAGTTGTGCATGGACAGGTAGTGGGCATGTGACTGGGAATCCAGGGTCACCGTTGGGTGAGAACACTGCTTCCCATAGGTGCAGTTTGAGAGTGGATGCCCCAGAACACAGTGCCATACCAGGTTGACAGTCACTTACGCCCCCACCCCCCTGGCCCCAAGCTCTCCTCTGTCTTTTATTGATAAGCCCTGGGAAGGGTGAGCAGGGTCTCCTGCATTATGTGTCTATGGCCCTGGTGCTTTCTCTTGAGAAGGAGAATTCTGTGGCTCAACATCCGGGGCAAGGATGCAGCCATCCAGTCCATGTTCCACTTCTCCACTCCACTGCCACAGGTGAGTGGCTGTGTTGGGGTTGGAGAGCTTCTCCGCCCCCCCCCCCCCGCCGGTCTCTCTGGGGGTTCCTGTTCACAACCCAGGGTCCCTGAGATTGGGGGTGGGGTGGGCGACAGGAGCCACTAGCAGTGCCCTTTAGATGAGAGTCTGAGGCTCTGCTATTGTCCCTACAGACAACTGGAGGGTTTCTGAGCCTCATTCTGGGTCTGGTACTGCCCTTGGCCTATGGTTTCCAGCCTGATATGGTGTTGATGGCACTGGGGCCTGCCCATGGCCTGCAGAACGCTCAAGCTGCTCTCTTGGCTGCAATGCTTCGGAGCCCAGTAGGGGGCCGAATTCTAGCTGTAGTGGAAGAGGTAAACTGGGTAGGGTGGCTACGTTATATGGGTGGAAGGTGGGCAGAAACAACTGTCTCATTGCGGCGCCCAAACCCCACTCTCTCCGAGCCAGGAATCCATACGCCTGCTTGCAAGGAGCCTGGCGCAGGCATTGCATGGAGAAACACCTCCCAGTCTGGGTCCTTTCTCGAAGGCCACTCCAGAGGAGATCCAGGCTCTGATGTTTCTAAAAGCTCGGCTGGAGGCTCGCTGGAAATTGCTGCAGGTGGCTGGTGAGGCACACAGGGGCAAAGGCGACGCCCTACGTTAGAACTACGTGGAGCCAGCTTCACCAACGAGTCAACTTTGCTTTTCCAGCTCCTCCACCATAATAACAGTGATTGCCAGTCGCTTGAAATCGGTCAAGGTGGGCGATTCACACGTGAAAAATAGCACACTCGGGCCCCAGCGAACCATGGCCCGAGACCTACGTCCCGTCTGCGGCCCAGGCGTCCTCTACCTCCAGAACAATAAACATCGGCCAAACACAACACATCTCTGTCTCCGTTACTGAGTTCACTCCCATCAAATTATCCAAGATGCTAGGTTCTAGCTCTGAAAGCTGAGGCTGAGGCCTCGCCCACTTAGGGCGGGCCTGATGACGTATTTCCCGTGCGTCTCCTGGTGTTGTCTGCCGTCGCGTGGGTGTGACGCCAGAGCGGCGGGAGTCCCAGTTCGGGCGTCCCGGGCTTGCAGGCTGGTCATGGGGCGTACGCATTCGGTCGGTAAACTTGTCATGGTCCGGGAGAGCCGAGGACGAGCGCCAGGTGGAGGCTGAGGGCTGTTAGGGTCGCGGCGTGTGGCCTCTTGCAGTGCGAAACCTGAGACGCGGATGCCGGGTTGCCGGGTGTGGAGCCACGGGCGGTCCGCTTTTTGAGCCTGGCTCACCTACGGTGAGCTTTGGCCTTTGAGAGCATGAAGTGACTCCTAGGTGCAAAGTTTACCAGTCAGGAGGGTCCTGGGCTGAAAAGAGAGTGACTATGGCCAGCATCACCCAGCTGTTCGATGACCTCTGCGAGGCTCTCTTACCTGCTGCCCAAGCTCGCCCCGGCCAGCGCAGTGTGAACAGGAAGAGGGCGAAGCGGAGCCTTAAGAGGGTGGCCTACAATGCCCTTTTCGCAAATCTTTTTCAAGAGGACACCCATCAACGGCAGCCCGACTCGTCGAAGCTCCCCGTGAAAAACAAGGTCCTCATGCTGTCCTTCGATTTGAGGGTGGGGGGCTTGGGGCCAGAGGCTGACCGTTTGGAGGAGCTCGTGGAGAAACTTGAAGCAGCCCCTGACTGTCCTTTTGTGGAGGTAGCATCAGTGTTGGACCTCTTAGTTCAGCTGGCAGGAAGTGGCCCCCCTCAAGTGCTGCGTAGAAAACGGGATTACTTCTTTAACAACAAGCATGCAGGCCGAAACATACCCTACAGCGGCTACGATTGCTATGACTTGAGTGTGTTTGAAATGGACGTTCGGTCATTTATCTCTGGGGAGGAGAATTTGTGTCATCACACGGTCCAGGAAGCGCTTCAGGTGATGGAGGCTGCCCCAGGCACTGGCCTGCCCACCGTTGGGCTCTTCTCAATTGGTGACTCTTGTGGTGACAGGTTTGAGAGAGACACCAGGGTCTCCCTCTTTGGTGCACTTGTGCATAGCCGCACCTATGACATGGATGTGCGACTGGACCTACCACCTGTGCCAGACAGCGCGGACTTCTCTGGACTAGCCATCAAGGTAGTATTTCTTTCCCTTTCAGTAACCCTAGAGGTTTGGAAAATTCTTTTACCTGGTACTGTTGGCAAGCTTCTGTCCAAGCCTCAGGTGAGCAGACAGTCATGATGTAGAGGTGTTGGGGAGGATTTGCTGGCATCCTTTTGCACAGGAATGTCCTAGCTGCTCACCAGTAAGCAAAACACAACGTGCACCTTTCCCATCCTGTTCCTCAAGAGCTTCTTGTTAAGTCACTTCTCTAGTGCTGTTAGTTCAGAAATCAGATTAATTAAAATGAAGAGAGGCAGTGGTGGTACACACCTTTAATCCCAGCACTTGGGAGGCAGAGGCAGGCGGATTTCTGAGTTCGAAGTCAGCCTGATCTACAGAGTGAGTTCCAGGACAGCCAGGGCTACACAGAGAAACCATGTCTCAAAAAGCAAAACAAAACAAACAACACCCCCCATCCAAAAGAAAGTCTGCCCTTAAGTTGTAGAAGCCACATCATTTCAAAGATACCTGGTGTGCATGCTTTGTATACCCCCTCACCTGTAACATGGGTTTCCCCAACCCACCTCCACGTCATTGAATAAATTATCATTTTCTCTTGTATTTTATTACTTGTAAATTTTGTTAAGAGGACAAACTATTACTTCTCAGTTTTGTTTTTATTTTTTATTTTTATTTTTGATTTCTCGAGACAGTTTCTCTGGCTGTCCTGGACTTGCTTTGTAGATCAGGTTGGCCTTGAACTCACAGAGATCTTCCAGTCTCTGCTTCCTGAGTGCTGGGATTAAAGTATCATGTTTGGCCCTCAGTTATTATTACTATTATTATTTTTAAAGGGAATATTTATTTCCAAATTTAAATGATGGTACAGCAAAATCTTGGCGTACATAACTTTCTCTAGGTTTAGTATAATTTTCTTTTTCTCCTGAGTGCTGAGGGGTCAGGCTTCATAAGGACAGGGTTTCAGTGTAGCTCATGCTGGCCTCAAACACATGGATATCTTCCTGCCTCAGTTCCAGGGTGCTGGGCTTCCTGTACGACTTCTTATGCTGTTTTCCCTAAATTGAGGCCATGCTGTATGTGAGGTAAAAAATTAACACCTTGTGTTTTGCAGTAGATCACTCTGTGCAGCCCAGTCTGGTTCCAGACTCAATTCTACTTCAATCTCAGTGCTGGGATGTCAGGCACACACCACACCTGCCTAGAAATTAATAGCGGATTATTTTAACTCTCTATGTCATCATGTATTGTGGAGGGGTGCATTGTGGAGTACACTGAGGAAAAGTAGACTGCTTTGCTAGGTCTGTCCCTCTAGGGAATAAATGGATGTGGATACAGTTTAAGTGTTCTATCATCACACTTAATAAATGCATACAGGGAGAGGTGGATAGTGAATTACTTTTTCCGGTGGTCTCCAGGTCCCACAGATTGTGGATCAGTGGGAAGATGAAGGTTTCCAGTCAGCTTCCAATTTAACTCCCGACTCCCAGTCTGAACCAAGCATGACCCCCGATTTGGACCTGTGGGAAGCTGTGCTCACATACGAAGCCAGCAAGCGGAGGTGCTGGGAGCGTATTGGATGGTATGTGACCTTTTCTTTGCCTTTAAATGCACTGTGCCTTTGCCCCATATCAACAGCTTACTTGGAAACTGCAGGCAGTTTGTAGGAATATCAGTGTTGAGAGTGAGAGGCTGCTGTTTCAGGTAAGCTAGTGTACGATCTTGTCTGACTTCCGTGAGGTGAGAGAAGCGGAAGAGAGAGGGACACTAACACCTTTCACCTTAGTGGAGTTAACTCTGTGAGTTCCCTCTGCAGCTCAGTCTTGCTTTCCACCAGGAGTGTTAGACAGGTGTGCTAGAGCAGCTAGTAGGCTCTGTGCTCAGGGTCTGGGAAATGCTTCAGGAAACTTATTCATGAGTGGAAGTGATGGCTGTACTGCCTTATGGTAGAAGCATCCGCCATAGCAGCCTTTCCCTTAGTGGCTGACATTGGCTAAGCCTGGAGCTGCATACCCTGTGATATCTGGGCTTGGGGCTGGGTCTCTGTCTCAGTTCCTCTAGTGGTCTGAGGATGGTTTGGTTTTTTTTTGGTTGGCTGTCCTGGAACTCACTTTGTAGACCAGGCTGGCCTTGAACTCAGAAATCCGCCCGCCTCTGCCTCTGAGTGCTGGGATTAAAGGCGTGCGCCATCACTGCCCGGCGGGGATGTGTATTTTATAGACATTTGTTCACATCCTTTGCTACTCAGTTTGGGAAAGCAGGTGAGAAGCACTGAAGTCCATAGTCAGGGCTAGAGGAGTCATGTGCCATCTGACGCAGCCTCTCGTGCCCTGCAGGGTGTCCGAGAGGACCACATGGTCAGGGGAGCCATAAAGCCTTTGTGTGTAGGCACTACCTTGGATGAGGACCTTTCCTAGGTGTGCTCACAAGTGCCATTGGTCACATGTTCCCTTATAGGATGGCCAGCTTCTTGCTTTGTTGCTTAAATGGTGTTGATAGTTGTCTTGCCTTTCAGAGCCCTCTCTGTCCTGCAGCTTCACAGTAGGGTTTTGGTTCTCTCTTGTTTGTATAAAGCAAATGTTCCTCCTATCTGCCAATCCCTTACATGTTGAGAAATTGGGCTTACAACTTTTTTTTTTTTTTCATTTTTTATTAGGTATCTAGCTCATTTACATTTCCAATGCTATACCAAAAGTCCCCCATATCCACCCAGGGCTTACAACTTATTGCTTTCATTTATAAGTATTTATAGTGCTATTCATCTGTAACTTTACTGGGTCATCGTTTGGGAAGCTTGGTCACTTAGCATCTCATTTGTCTTCCACTGTGAACACACCTCATCCTTTTGGTGTTCTCCAAAGCACTCTAGCAGTATTTCCTGCTAGGAGGACTGTATTCCAAAAGTGTAGTTTGAAATAGGGTCTTGTTGTGTTGCTCAGGCTAGCCTCAAAATCCTGAACTCAAGGAATCCTCCTACATCAGCCTCTCACTATATACATGCATCACTGTCGCAGGCATCTGGGGTCTGACGGTCTTAGATGAAGAGCAGCACCAGCAACCAGGAGGAGGAATGGGAATAAGATTTGACCATTCACAGGCTCTGCGGTTACATGGCAGACCAAGAGATTAGTCATAGACATCAAGAAATGGGGCTAGCCGGGCGTGGTGGCACACGCCTTTAATCCCAGCACTCGGGAGGCAGAGGCAGGCAGATTTCTGAGTTCGAGGCCAGCCTGGTCTACAAAGTGAGTTCCAAGACAGCCAGGGCTACACAGAGAAACCCTGTCTCGGGGAAAAAAGAAATGCGGCTGAAGAGATGTCTCAGTGGCTAAGAGGACTGGATACTCTTCCAGAGGACCCAATTTCCAGTACCCACATAGTACCTCACAGTCCTGTAACCCAAGTTCTAGAGGATCAGATGCCTTAGTCTGCTCCACAGGATCCTCCATACATGGGCAGCACATAAACACAGACAGACACACACACACAAACACAAATTAGCAAATTTAAAAAAGAACTGGGCAGTGGTGATGCACACCTTTAATTCTAGCAAGCAGGAGGCAGAGGCAGCCGAGTCTCTGAGCTTGATACCAGCTTGGTCTTTATAGAGTGAGTTCTAGGACAGCCAGGGCTATACAGAGAAACCCTGTCTTCAATCAAACCAACCAACCAACCAACCAACCTAGCAACAACAAAATAAAACAAAAAAGGAAAAGAAAAAGAGATTAAGAAATGGGTCTGGAGAGATGGCTTCATGGTTAAGAGCACTGGCTGATCTTCACATCCAGGTTCAATTCCCAATACATATACATATACATATACATATGACATATGACATATGACATATGACATATGACAGCTAACTGTAACAGAGGGGCTCTGATGCCCTCTTCTGGCCTCTGAGGATATGAGGCATGCATGTGGTACACAGACATACATTCAGCCAAGCATCCATGTATATAAAATAAAAAGAAATCTTAAAAAGAAATCAAGAAACTTGTGATAGGAAAGAATGGAATAATGCCTTTGTTGAGCCTTGAGCATTGTTAAACAGATTTTCCATGGGCAGTTTGTTGTGTAGGACAGAGTCTCACTGTGTAGCCCAGGGTGGCCTCAGACTCACTCTAGCCCAGGCTCCATGATGGCTAATGGTTGTGTTACTCAGGGAGTGCAGTATGGGCATAGCATGTAGAGATGCACTGTGGAGGATAGGATGTGCAGAGTGCTGGAGGGTGTGTAGTGAGGGTAGAAAAGGCAGACTGTGGGGATCAAGAGATGGCTCAGTGGTTACAAGCACATGCAGCTCTTGCAAAACACCCAGCTTTAATCCCAGCACCCACATGGGGCATCTCACAGCCGCCTGAAACCCCAGCTCTAAGTGAAGGGGGTCTGATGCCTCTGGTTCATTTATGTGATATACATGCAAATATTCGAAAAAATTTTAAACAACAAACAAAACCTCCATGCAGAATGTGTACTGTGGAGGACATAGAGTGTGCTAGAAGAGTATGCAGAATGCACAGTGCTGGAGGCATAGAGTGCTGTTGCAGTATGCTGAGGGGTATGCAGAGCCCAGCCAGCTTGTGCTTGCTTATCTGCACTCTTCCCTCCCTCCCTCCCTCCCTCCCTCCCTCCCTCCCTCCCTCCCTCCCTCCCTCCCTTCCTCTTCCCCCTCTCTCTGAAAGGAACTTTTTATGTAACCTAAGCTAGCTGTAAACTCAGATCTTTCCGCCTTAGTCTTTTGCGTAGCACCACCAGGCCTGGGTATGTACTTGTGCCCTTAATTTTTAAAAAAATATATTTTTAATTAACTATATATTGTGCTAGAGAGATGGCTCTGCAGTTAAGAGCACTGGCTGCTCTTCCAGAGGTCCCGAGTTCAATTCCCAGCAACCACATGGTGGGTCACAACCATCTGTAATGGGATCTGATGCCCTTTTCTGGTGTGTCTGAAAAGAGCGACAGTTTACTCACATAAAATAAATACATAACATTTAAAAGTTATATATTTGTTTTATGTATATTGGTGTTTTGCCTTAATGTATGTCTGTGTGAGAGTGTTGGATCCCCTGGAATTGGAGTTACAGACAGATGTGAACACCATATGGGGGCTGGAAATTGAACCTGGGTGCTCTGGAAAACCAGCCAGTGTTCTTAACTGCTGAGCCACCTCTCCAGCTCCATTATTTTTTTAAATTTTAAGTTAGCATATAATTTTTTTGTTTGTTTGTTTTGTTTTGCAACAGGGTTTCTCTGTGTAGCCCTGGCTGTCCTGTAACTCTTTAGACCAGGCTGGCCTTTCTTGGCTATCTGTAACTTTAATTTCAGGGCATCTAATACCCTCTTTTGGCCTCTGTAGGACTGCATGCGAGTGGTATATAGACATACATGTAGGCAAAACACCTAAAATAAATAAAACAATGGGGCTGGAGAGTTGGCTCAGCAAGTAAGAGTACTTGTTCTTGCAAAGGACCTGGGTTCAATTCCTAGCACCCACATGGCGGTTCACAACCATTTATAATTCCAGTTCCAGGGCATCTAGCACCCTCCTCTGGCCTCAGCAGGTACCAGGCATGCATGTGGTACACAGACATATATGTAAAGCAAAAAGCACATACTCCCCCACACACAGTAAAATAAAATACACATATACAAGAAACACACAGGAAGAATACTCTCTGTGTGAGTCTGTCCTTGTCCATCATGACTGGGTGCTGCTTTGGGGATCTCAGGGCATTTGCCTGAGAAACTCAGTTGTAGTCTGGGGAGAGCATACCTGGCATTAGGTACATGTGGTTCCATCTGGTCACCCCTGTCTCTTCTGTCTTCCTCACAGCCCCCCTGGTCACCGAGAGGAGCCCTACCTCACTGAGGCAGGACGGGATGCCTTTGACAGGTTCTGCAGGCTCCGTCATGGAGAGCTACAGGCCCTCAGTGGGGGCCTTCTACAGGCCCCGAAGCCTGTGCTGGTGGAGGAAAGCGAGCTGGTGAAAGACTCACTGAACGTTCTGCTGGGCGTTGTTTCTGCTACATTTTCCCTGTGTCGGGTGAGAAGGGCTCAGGGCTGTCATGAGATCAGCCTTCTATGGCATGGCCTCCCCACACATGCTCAGCTTGAGATGCAGGGCCAGGAGTGCCAGGGAAGGCCACTCTGTGGGTGGGGCTGATTAAAGACAGCCACAGGTTAGACTGGCTAGGTAAATTGGTGTTAGAATTCTTGCCAAGAATGTGAGAGGCCCAGGGTTCAATCCCTAATATTACAGAACAAAACAGGAATTCTGTTTAGATTTTGAGAGCGTTGACTTAATGATGCCCTTTAAATTATTGAACAAAAGATACTTATCCCGATCAGTGCAATAACAGAAAGTATCCATTCATTCTCACTTGCATTCTGGGACGAGAGAGTCCAAGCTTGCTCTGTGCATGTGTCCAGTTTCCAATAGATACCGTTTAGTCATCCTAGTGCAAAAGCCATCCTGGTTGCGGATGATGGCTCCGACTTGAAATCCCAGCATTTGGAGGCAGAGGCAGGGGGATAGCAACTGTGAGGTCAGCCTAGGCTACATAGCGAGACCTTGTCTCAAGAAGGGAAAAAGAGGGCTAGAGAGATGGCTCAGCGGTTAAGAGTGCCAACTGCTCTTGTGAAGGTTGTGAGTTCAAATCCCAGCAACCATATGGTGGCTCACAACCATCCGTAAGGAGATCTGATGCCCTCTTCTGGTGTGTCTGAAGACAGCTACAGTATACTTAGATATAATAATAAAATCTTTTTAAAAAAGCCTTTGTATAATATGTTTACCAGGTGGTGGTGGTGCATGTCTTTAATCCCAGCACTTGGGAGGCAGAGGCAGGCGGATTTCTAAGTTCAAGGATAGCCTGGTCTACAGAGTGAGTTCCAGGACTGCTAGGGCTATACAGAGAAACCCTGTCTTGAAAAACCAAGGGGAAAAAAAAAAAGAAAGAAAGAAAAAAGAGACTAAAGACTCCCCTGGTGCCCTCTACCCTTTACTTTTATGTACTTGTTGGTTTACTGAGAGAAAGTTTACCTAGGCTGGTTTGGACATCCTGATCCTCTGCCTCTACCTTCTGAATACCAGGCTTTCTTCTCTGGTCAGTGAGTATGCCGTCCCTATTGAAAGTTTGAGGTGGATATGGTGGCACACAGTTTAATCCCACTACCTTGGGTGTGGGGACAGGATCAGAGTTCATTTTTGGTTACATAGTTTTGACTAGCTTGGGCTGCATAAAACTCTACCCAAAAATAGGCCTAGGGAGATAGCATAGTTGGTAAAGTGACAAGAACCCGAGTTTGAATCCTCCGTCGATAAGAACCCACATAAAGATGCCTTGATTCTCTCACTCCGGGAGGCAGAAGCAGGCACATCTCTGAGACTTCAAGGTCAGCCTGGTCCGTATAGTGAGTTCCAGGCCATACAGAGTTATGCAGTAAGACTCTCAAACAAAACAAACAAAAAAACTAGTGACAATGTAGAGAGGAGCCGGGTGGTGGTGGCGTACACCTTTAATCCCGGCACTTGGGAGGCAGAGGCAGGAGGATTTCTGAGTTCGAGGCCAGCCTGGTCTACAGAGTGAGTTCCAGGACAGCCAGGGCTACAGAGAGAAACCCTGTCTCAAAAAAATAAATAAATAAGTAAAATAAATGTGGCGAGGAGAGGCAAGACTGCTCAGCAGTTAAAATCAGTTTACCAGCCTAGCATGTTGGTGCACACCTTTTAATCCCAGCACTCAGGAGGCAGAGGCAGATGTCTATGAGTTCACGGCCAGCCTGATCTACATAGAGAGTTCTAGGACAGCCAGAGCTGCACGCACATATCATATATACACATAAGAAACAAATAAGCTAAATAATTAAGAAAAGAAAGAAAGCAAGCCCATTAGAATATGTTTCTGTTCTACTCCATCAAGCTGTTCTAATGGCTACCACTAGTCTCCTGCCCACACACGCTAGGCAAGCCTTTGGGTCCAAGCTTTTTAAAAATTATTTATTTATTTAGGTTTTTTTTTTTTTTCAAGTTGAGGTAGCCCTGGTATCCTGGAACTCACTCTGTAGACCAGGCTGGCTACCTAGAACTCACAGAGATCCGCCTGCCTTTGCCTGTTAAGTACTGGGATTAAAGGCACACGCCAGCACCACCTGGCTGAGTCCAGGATTTTTTGGTGTTTCAAGTTTCTTTGATTTTCTTTTCTTTTTTTTTTTTTTTTTTTAAGATTTCTTTATATATATGTATACACACACACACACACACACACACATATGTATGTATGTATGCTTATGAGTTTGCTGTCTGCACGTATGTATGTACTTGAGTACCTGGTGCCCGTGGAGGACAGGAGAAGGTAGTGGATCCCCTGGAACTGGAATTACAGGTGGCTGTGAGCTGTCATGTGTGTGAACCTAACCCAGGTCTGCAGGACTAATAAGGGCTGATAACTACTGAGCCGTCTTTCCAGCCCATACTCATCCCCCTCCCCCATTATTTTTCTTAAACTGTAAAAACACATATAACACAGAATTTAATTTACTATTGTATTCTATTACGAGGTTATGACCACAGACTCACGGTTCAACTTCTTATAGGAAGATTTCTATATTTTAGAGTCAGCTATGTAACTGTATATGTGTCTAAGAAATTTTGCATTTGATCTGGACTATAATTTGTTGATATATAATTATTTTTGTGTATTTTGTGTGTTACTGGGGATGAAACCCAGGGCCTGGCACAGACTGGTCAGGTGCTCTGCTACTGAGCTATGTCCCAGCCTAGATTTTTTTCTTTCTTAATTACATTTATTTACTTGGGGGGCAGAGACATGTGTCACAGTGTGCATGTAGAGGACAAGGGACAGTTTTTGGGAGTTGGATCTTCCTTCTGCCACATGAGTCCTGGAGATCAGACTCAAGTAGGCAAAAGCACCTTGACCTGCTGTCTTAGTTAGGTTTTCTATTGCTGTGATAAAACACCAAGACCAGAAGGCATCTTGAGGAGGAAATGGTTTCCAGGTAACACTGATTTTATCACCGAGGGAAGTCAGGACAAGAACTCAAGTAGGGCAGGAATCTGGAGGCAGGAACTGAAGCATAAGCCGTGGAGGGATGCTGGTTACCAGCTTGCTGTCCTGGCCTGTGCACCCTGCTTTCTTATACTACCACCTAGGACCACCTGCCCAGGGGTGCTGCTGCCCACAGTGACCTGGGTCCTCCCACATCAATCAAGAAGATGCACCCACAGGCCAGACTGATGGGAACATTTTCTCAGCTGAGGTTCCTTCTTCTGAAATTACTTTAGCCTATGTCAAGTTGACATAAAAATGGGCCAGTACTCCCACTGAGCCATCTCACTGCTCCATATTTTTTCTTACAACATTTTTTTTTTTTTGAGACAGGGTTCCTCTTTGTAACAGCCCTTGATGTACTGGAATTCTCTAGACCAGGCTGGCCTCGAACTCACAGAGAGATCTATCCACTTCTGCCTTCCAAGTGGTGAGATTAAAGGAGTCCACCATGCCCAGCAATAATTGTTCTTTTTGAGATAAGTTTCTGTGTAGGATAGGCTGGACTCTGCTGGGATTACAGGGATGTGCATAATGCCCAGTTTATAATCATTTGTTTGTTTTCTTTTTTTCTAGTTTGGAAAGTTTGTGAGCTGTCATATGGGTGCTGGGAATTGAACTTGAGTCCTCTGGAAGAGCAGCCAGTGCTTTTAACTGCTAGCCATCTCTCGAGCCTTCTTTTTGTGATTTCTTAAGGTGGACAGTGTGGATGTTGATGTATCTTTTACAGTACAGCCATTTACTGTTAATACTTTTGTTCTGAATGTTGTTTCCAATGTACCTAATCTGTTCGGGTTGTACCAAGACCTGTGAGGTTACTGCTGTCCTCCACAGCTTTAACCATACTGTAGGGAGTTTGCCATGGCAAGACTCTGAGTGTTTGTTTTTGGACAAACACAGAGCTGGTTCCTCCAAGCTCTGATGTGCGGTAAGTCAGTAGCCACATAGGTTTCAGGAACATATTAGGAGCCAGTACCTGAGGTTTAGCAGGCACCTTCCAAGAAAACTGTCTATGTGTGTTTCTTTTTTTTATTTTATTTTAAAAATTATGTGTATATGTCTGTATCTGGATGTAGGTTTGTGCGCATGACCACAATGTCTGGAGACCAGAACTAGAGTTGTAGGCACTTGTCAGCCACATGATGTTGGTGCTTGGAACTGAACTCCGGTCTTCTGGAACAGTGATATCTCTCTCTCTCTCTCTCTCTCTCTCTCTCTCTCTCTCTCTGCTTTTTGTTTTTGGTTTTTGGTTTTGGTTTTTTTTTTTGGACACAGGGTTACTCTAGGGCTACTTTGTAGACCAGGTTGCTGCCACATCAGAGATCTGCCTTCCTCTGCCTCTCTAATGCTGGGATTAAAGCATGTGCTATCACACGTAGGATGTGTGTTTCTGTGTCAGCATATGCACATGAGTACAGGTGCCTGTGGGAACCAGAGAGGGCATCAGATTCCCTGGAGCAGAGCTTAATGGTGGTTATCAACTGCCCAACGTTAACACTAGGCGTCAAGCTCAGGTCCTCTGAAGGGGAAATACATAGATATTCTCTTACTGCTGAGCCATCTTGCCAGCCCCTTGGCTTGTGTTTTGGTTTCAGAATGTTCTGTTTGTGTGTCTTGAACTTGGAGGAAATTTGGGAGTTTTGTGTGGCAGGTGGGAACATGGTGGAGAGAAATGGCACCACAGTAGGGTTTTGGTGTGTGACCTCTAACCCCTTCCCTTTGCTCTGTAGCCGACTCAAGCCTTTGTAGTGGAGCCGGGTGTGCATGTGTCAGGTGCATCTCCTGAAAGCATCAGCAGCATCCTCTCAGAGGTGGCGGAGTATGGAACCTGTTACACACGGCTGAGCCATTTCTCTCTGCAACCTGTTGTAGGCTCCTTGTGCAGCAGGGGCCTTGTTTTCCAGGTATGCCTTTGGAGGACCATGTACCTTCACAAAAGAATCAGGGTGCAGAATTAGAGGTCAGAACCCTGAGTCCAAACCTCTAAAGAAGCTGGGAGGCTGAGATTGTCTTACTTGTGTCAGCTGTGTTTGGACAAAGGCACAGAGGGAGGCAGGTGTGAACAGTTAGGGAATTTGAGGGCAAGGACCAAGTGCTATGAGGTGGGTAAGCCAATACAAGCTAGCTGCCCTCCATAAGCCCTACTGTCTTATATGGTATGTAGCAAGATGAATCTCCTGTGTTAAGTTGATTCTTGAGGTACCCAGGGTTTTCTGTTTATTGAAAGATTTGCAGCTGGCTTGTGTGCTGGTAGATTGTTACAGGATCTGGGCAGCCTGGGCAGGTGAGGACAGATTAGCAGAGTGTCCTGTAGAGAACATGGGCAGCCATCAGGGAGAGATGGGTGCAGGGTGCAGTTTGGAGGAGCTGGTTCCTCCAAGCTCTGATGTGCGGTAAGTCAGTAGCCACATAGGTTTCAGGAACATATTAGGAGCTGCATGGGAAAGCCCTCTGGCCAGAGGAACAGGGAGTGGACTCCCCAAGAGGACCAGAGGCTGCAGATGGTACAGAATGGGTCTAAGGGAATCCATGGGAGGTGAGGCTGTGGTTGCTGGTTTCCTGGTATGTAGGCGAGGCAGGCCAAGGTCAGGATTGTTCCCGGGTGACTCTGTCTCAGTCTGACGCGAGGGGGCAGAGCTGTGTCTGGCAGATCCCTCGTCCTAATCTGTGTCTTCTAGTAAAGCGCCTTCCTCGCAGCTGGCCTTAAGCCATCTTTTCCCTGCTTGGGAAGTGGGGCCGCCAGGCTATGGCATGGAAGCACAGCTCTGTTTTCCAGCCTGGGTGTGTCCTTCCAAGCTCTGAGTAATGACTGCCTCCATATCCCAGTGCCTTCTCCTCCTCCTTTTCCACAGGCCTTCACCAGCGGCCTAAGGAGGTACTTGCAGTATTACCGTGCCTGTGTGCTCTCCACTCCACCCACCCTCAGTCTCCTCACCATTGGCTTTCTCTTCAAGAAGCTGGGCCGGCAGCTCAGGTGAATCTTGGCACAGTGGCCTTGCATGGGCCTCAGGAGCAGACATGGACTTTCAGGGCAGTGAAGAGCCAGGTCTGCTCCCTGTCAAGGAGGGCCTAGAAGAACAGTCCGTGCACAACTGCTCACTGTGCCATATAATGAGTTTGTCTTCCATCTGTTTGCGACAGTGGCCTTGCTGGGCCCAGGGCTTTCTGCCCCAATCGTACTGCATGGGAGGGAAGGCAGTGGGCAGCCTTTGACACATGGGAGCTCATTGGTAAACAGCCATAGTGTCTCTTGGCAGCTGCTAGCCACTGAGAGAAGTTGGGGGTGGCAATATGGGAGGAGATTTATCAGCCAACAAGGAATTGGGGGTTCATGTGAGACATGGGCTGCAGTGGGGTAGAGAGGGAGAGGGTTCATGAGGGGAATTTGTGCTCATTGTAGTCTGACAAGGTGGTAACAAGGCAGAGGTTTCATATGGTCCCATAAATGTGGAGCTAAGGAGTCAAGGATGAGGTGTGGAGGCGTGGAGGTGAGCCCACCATTGAGTGTGGATGTGTCAGTGCCATCTGGGAGGACAGCACAGAAAACAGTGCTGGGCAGGGCTCTGTCGGGGTCTAAGATCTGCTGTGTTGTGGGTATAAGTAGTTTTCAAAGACTGTAGACCAGTCACTTAAGGGAAAATGAACGTTTAGCTTGCTCAGTCTGATCTGGTCCTTGGGACCCTGAGCTCTTGTCACTTGATCTGATCCAGTTTCTGTGTCCAGGTACTTGGCTGAGCTTTGTGGTGTTGGCACTGTATCCCTGGCGACCAGTGGAGAACCCAGGGCTGTGTTCCCCACTGTGAGTCCCCCTCCTTTCCTCCAGTGTGAGCTTGCAGGCCTCCGTTGACTTGTGCATTCTTGTCAAGTGTGGTGCTGTGCTCTGTTAGCCATATTGCCTAGACAGGCATGTGCCAAGTGTTAGAGTGGCTGTGCACCCATCCTGCTTCTTCTCACTGTTTGTAGGGGGTGAAGCTTCTGTCCTACCTCTACCAGGAAGCACTGGATAACTGCAGTAATGAGCACTATCCCGTTTTGCTGTCCCTCCTGAAGACCAGCTGTGAGCCCTACACACGGTAGGTGGTGAGAGGACTGTACTGGCCATACCTGCTCTCCCTATAGTGGGTGGAGGAAGGCTGCACTCAGACCAGATATGTATCTGAGTCTCCTGTTATCCAAGATGTACTGAATGTGCTGGAGAAGCATGCTGGATAAAGGACCTACCAGGTAGGAGATCCCACACACCCATAGCTGGCAGTGTCTCTCTCATTCTACTCTGGGGACTGGCCACACTAGCCTCGCAGACTCCACGCTTGCCCAGCTCTCCTTTTTCCCCCACCCCCACCCTCCTGTGTTCCATTACCCTGTAGGTTCATCCACGATTGGGTGTACAGTGGAGTCTTCAGAGATGTTTATGGGGAGTTCATGATCCAGGTTAACCATGAGTACCTCAGCTTCAGAGGTAAGTACACACCGACTTCTAGGCTGTGCCTATCAGGTTTTGGACCCCCAGGACAAGGGACTGAGGTATATACTGTACATTTCAAAGCAGACCTGGTCTCCAGGTTCTCCCAGCATCCCTCAGTCCCTCCCTGGCACACCCTGAACTTTCCAGCTCGGCCTGGGCTGCCTTTCCTCCAGAGGTTCTTCCTCATGCGATCCAGACATTCTGGTCTCCCCACTCGCTTCTCTCTCAATGCATGCTCTTTCTTTTTCTCTCTTTCCCTCCCCATGATGACTTCTCTGGCTTTCTTCCTTGGGGCCAGTGAACTAACCTGAGAGCAACTTCCCAATAAACCTACATTTAATATAATCGAATCCGGCATGAATTGGCTCATTTCACTGGCAGAGAAATAAATTATCAGTGTTCCCTGCCCGGGGTCAGGGCCATTATAACTGCAGATCATCATTTTTTATTCATGTTCTGTCCAGACAAGTTTTACTGGACCCATGGCTACGTGCTCATTTCCAAAGAGGTGGAGGACTGTGTTCCTGTATTCTTGAAACACATTGCTCATGATGTGTATGTCTGTGGGAAGACCATCAACCTACTGAAGCTCTGCTGTCCCCGGGTGAGAGGGTTCTGCCGGCTGTGGGGGCTGGAGGAGGGGCTTGTGTATCATGGAGGCTAGGTCTGACCAGGGACTGAGCCTGAGTTAGGTGCTGGTGTGTTTGCCACCATAGTCTTCTGCCTGAGAGATGAGACCGATCACATGCTGCCCCTTAGTTTCTGAGCCCACCTCTGCTGTAGGTGGCCCCATACATGGTATTTCCATTTTTGGGATACTTGCTCTGTGGAGCCATCAAGGGTTTCAGCTAACCTCAGATTTAGGAATAAAATTTTCAAGGAAAAAAAAATGGCTGTCTGTATCCCTCACTGAAGACTCAGTAGCAAGGCAGTGCTTGGGTCTTGTTTGTAGCCTTGGCTATGTAGTCATTGAAGTCCTTCCTTTTTGGCAGCATTACCTTTGTTGGTCTGATGTCCCTGTCCCTCGGATCTCGGTGATTTTCTCTCTTGAGGAACTGAAGGAGATTGAGAAGGACTGTGCTGTCTATGTTGGGCGGATGGAGAGAGTCGCACGTCATAGCTGTATCAGCAAGGAGGAAAAGGTGCTTGGATGCAGGGCTTTGGGCTTTCTCTGTACTTTTACTTTCCCTTCACTTCTGAGGGTCTGGGCTGATGGAGCTCCCTCACCCCAGGGGTGGGCCCATGTGGACAGCTGTCAGGCAGACTGAGGAGCAAGAAGTACTGGATGTGGGCAGTCAGGCAGAGAGGACAGGGTGTGGGCAGTCAGGCACAGTGGACAGGGTGTGGGCAGTCAGTCAGGCACAGTGGACAGGGTGTGGGCAGTCAGGCACAGTGGACAGGATGTGGGCAGTCAGTCAGGCACAGTGGTTTTTCTGGTGTTTCTGTCCTGGTAGTAGGTCTAGCTTAGGACACCCAAGCTGCTTGGTTGTGTGTCAAGGAAAATCGGAACAAATCTGATGACAGGTTTCTTTTTTTTTTTAGGTGGGTAACCTTACCTGCACTCCAGGTTTTACCAACATTTGGAAATTCTAGGCAGCAAAGCCTAAAATTCCTCTACCCGAGTAGCATTTACAAATACTGAGTGTGTGCCTAGAAGCAGCACCCCAATGCTCCTGTACACTCCAGGAGAGATTAGTGACTGGCCAGGGACAAGCTCAACAACTTTGTCTTGGCTTGGTGTCTAATGGGCATCAGGAGAGACCCAGGCAAGGACAGATTCAGGAGCAGGAATGCTCATGAGCCCTTCATTTATCTGTGGGTACATAGTCACTTCCTGTCACTCTTAAGCCAGAGGTCTCCCTGTCCTCCCATCCTGTAGTTGAAGCGTCATCAGCTGTGAACATTCTGTGGTTTGGGGAAGTGTATCTGTTAATACTGACCAGAAGCACGTTGTTTTGGATAGCCAGTTGTCCCCACACTATCCTAGGGGAAGGGACAGGGTGTTAAGATGTTTTGTTTATTGTCTTTAGGAATTACGTATGGAAATTGCGAAACAAGAACTAATTGTCCATGCCCGGGAAGCCGCGTCCAGGGTCCTGAGCGAGTTGAGTGGTAAGTGCAGGTCCAGGCCTTTCCTCTCTGTTCTGGGGCCTGTGCTGGGCTCTTCACCACTCACGCCTCTCACCTTCTCCTGAAGACCGGCAGATGGCAGAACAGATTGCTCAGGACACTCGGAAGCGAGAGCAGTTTCAGCGACTGAAGGAACAGTTTGTGAAGGATCAGGAGGTGGGTGGTCTGGGCTCTGGGTGGTTCTGGCTCCTGGAGTCCTTGATTTGATTTGGCAATGAGACTGTGTGTGTTGTGTAGCGACGCCTGGCAGCCAGACAAGAAGAGCTAGATGATGACTTCAGCTATGCCCGTGAGCTCCGTGACCGGGAGAAGAGGCTAAAGGCCTTGGAGGAAGAGCTGGAGAGGAAGGCCAGGTAGGGCTGTATGGCTGCAGGTCCCGTGGTGCTGGTTTAAATCTAGTGATGGTTATTTTACTGTCCCAATGTTGCTAGGCAAGTGCTCTACCAGTGAGCAACATCCCTAACTTGTTATTTTAGTTTTTAATCTAACAATCAGACATATGTCAAGTCAGAAAGACTAGTCTGCTAGACCAGGATGCTGTCCTGAGCTAAGGGGTTAGAGCTCTTAGGTTGTGCTCTGGGACCAGTCCTAATACACACAGTGTATTTGATGTCCCGACTGTCTGTTAATGTTATTTATTATTAGTGTGTAGTAATATTATTATGTGCTATGGTGCCAACTTTGGACCTTGTAATGCAAGTAAGCCCTCTCCACTGAGCTACAGCCCCAAGATGCTGCTGTATGGCCTGCAGTCCTCCTCTCTCAGGCTTCCTAGTTCTGGGGTTACAGGCGCCTGCTCTGCTCATCTTAAACACCTTTGCTTGCCTTTCTATTCCAAACCTGTTCCCGGCCTCGCAGAGCAGTGGTCACTAATCTGGCATGCCTCTTGAGTCTGTTTCCTCTTTGCACCATTAGCTTGTCCTAGAAACAGGCTCATTGTTTCCATGGAAGGCCTTTACAGGAGGGACTGGCTACATCTTGCATGGTGTCCTTGGGAGTTCAACTGTTCCAGCCTTAGATAATATTTACAGAGCAAATGGGTTTGCCTCTTGCATGTGCTAGATATGTGCACACACATGTGAGTAGATGCTCTATTCTCTTAAGAGGAAAACCAGGCATAGAGAGCCATGTTTCTGAGTTGTGGCTCGACAAATTGAAGACTGGGCTTAGATGCCTAGTAGTTAGAGGCTCGGAATCCCTGGGATTTGCTTTTTTTTTTTTTGTCAGTCTCCAGTTCTCCTGAGTTTGAACTTGGAGAATGGGGAGATGTCCACTTCCCGTAAAGAAAATGGAGCCTGGTTGGAGAGGGCTGCCCCTTAGCCACTGTTTATTCTCTTGTCCCAGGGCATAATGTACATTTTTCTTTGTTTGTCCAACAGACAGTTGCCAAGTCCCATGTGGGCATCTGTTCATTAGAGCCTTTCAGCCTGGTGGGCAGCAACCCCTCCCCCCCAACCCAGTTTGTTGTGGGGAAGGTGGGGGACAGGAGTCTGGGGAGGGAGTCTGCTTGGAGAGGTTGTAGTGACCATGTCCTCTCTGCATGTGGCTTCAGGCAGGCGCTGGTTGACCATTATAGCAAGTTGTCTGCAGAGGCAGCTCGTCGAGAGCAGAAGGCTCTGTGGAGAATCCAGAGGCATAGGCTGGAAAGCGCACGACTTCGTTTTCTCCTAGAAGACCAGAAGTGCATTCAGGTATGGCTGTAGTGTTAGCTGCCAGCCCTTGCACCTAGTTACATACCCTGTCATCCTGTTGCATAAGGGGACAGATGGCACTTGCTGTGGCTCAGGCTTCCAGCCAGAACTGGACAGTGTGAGTGGGCAGCAGGGCAGTGGCGTATGTGATGGGTGAGTGGTGCTGTGTAAAGGTGCGGTGTGTGCCAGCCCTGCTGCTCTCTCCACAGAGCTTCTCTCTCTTCCTGTTGGTTTGAATTTCAGGAGATGCTGAGAGACATGGAGGCTCAGCAGCCCCAGGAGCCGCCGAGTGTGTTCCCATCCACAGGCTCTCAGGTAATAAGCTCCAGTGGGAGCGTGGGGTTCTGCTGGGTCTCTGCACTCAGTAGGTGTCAGCCACTGTTGCTGAGCTCGCCCTGGGGAGTCGGGGTTGAATGACTGGAGGGATTCGGTGTGTGTTTCAGGTCACATCTACAGGTCCTGAGCACGCAGGGGAAGGCCATAGCTGTGATCCGGGGTTCACAGAGCTGCATTGGGGTTGTCCAAGCCTACCGTGTGCATCGACACCATCAGTCCCCAAGTCTGCCACAGAGGGAGCTGATGACTCGGGAGCTGGGCCATTCTCGACTGGTCTTAGCATCACAGACTTTCTGCCCGTGGACTCTGGAGAGGAACAGCCTGTGGAGAACACTGGCGTTCCCTTTTTAGAGGTGGCTCTGCAGACCATCTGCTCAGACCTATCCCCTGTAGCCCCTGAGCCAGCGGCACTCACAGCAGGGGGCCCCCAGGCTACCCAGTCAGAGTATGATTTCAATACCATACTGAGGCCAGCTATGGCTACCTCCCTCTCACCAGGACCCTTCCAGGATGTTCAGAATAGCGTGGACAGTGACAAACAGCATCTACTGGGGGATATGTCCACAAAAGTAGATTCTTATATCCATGATATGCAAGAGACTTTGCCTTGCCCACATCCACTCAGTCATGCCACTCCTGTGGAGGGGAGCCTCCAGCCTGTAGGCCAGCTCCTTGAACACATGTCAGAGACTACTGTCTCTACAGAGAGCCATGCTTCTGGGATGGCTCCTTGTCAGCAACTTAGCATTTCCAGACACGTGTCAGATGCTAACATCAAGGTGGGGGATTATATGTCAGATGTGGCTCTTCCTCGGCCACGGTGGAATGTCCATGGCCATGTGTCAGAGGCCAGCATTGGAGTTGGGGAGAATATGGCCGAAGTGGCTCCTTCTAGGCCACGGTGGAATGTCCACGGACATGTGTCAGATGCCAGCATCAAGATAGGGGAGAATATGTCAGATGTGGCTCCTTCTCGGACACGGTGGAACATTCATGGGCATGTGTCAGATGCCAGCATCAAGGTAGGGGAGAATGTATCAGATGTGACTCCTTCTCGGCCGCGGTGGAATGTCCACGGGCATGTGTCAGAGGCCAGCATCAAGGTAGGGGAGAATGTATCAGATGTGACTCCTTCTCGGCCGCGGTGGAATGTCCACGGGCATGTGTCAGAGGCCAGCATCAAGGTAGGGGAGAATGTATCAGACGTGACTCCTTCTCGGCCGCGGTGGAATGTCCACGGGCATGTGTCAGATGCCAGTATTAGGATTGGGGAAAATGTATCAGATACGGATCTTGATCTTCAGCAACGTGGATGTGCCCAGCCTCCCTTGATTCTGGAGGAGCCCTTGCCAGAAGCTGAGGCTGACCTCAAGCCCCATCAGTGTCCCCCTGCTCACGTGTCTGAGGCAGTGCTTGGTGTGGAAGCACAGAGCCCTGCTCTAGAATGTGGGCCACAGCTACCTGAAAAAACGAAGCCTACCGTGTGTTCTGGCTTTGGCAGAACAGAGGAAGGTAGCCTACAGACCAAGACCCTTGTGGCTGAGCCTAGCATGCTGGGAAGTGGCATCCCTGAAGAGAAAGGTCAGAGTGGGCGGTGCTGGTCAGGGTGGGACTGTGGCATTCTGGAAAGGCAGTGGCACGCTGTCTTTTGTGATCCTTGTCTGTCAGCCTGGATCAAGTTGCTGCTGGGGTGGGGGTTGGGGACTGGAGTTCTCTGGGCCAGTCTCACTAGGTCTTCTCAAGCAGGCACTGGATACTAATGGCCCTCCTACCCATTATTTTCTGTTTATTTAGGCCCAGGGAAGAGTAGGGATGCTGAAGACCTTTCTCCATGTTTGCCTTCAAGCTCACAGGTCAGGAGTGTTCATGGAACGCCACCACATGGGGTTTCCATATGCCCATTTCCTTTTTAGCACAAGCAAAATAGGGTGGGGGCAGAGAGTAGTGTACTGTGTAAGGATGCAGTTCTTTGAGGTTGGCCTCTTTTTAGGAAGACACAGCTGTCCCCAGCAGCCCAGGCCCTAGTGATGAGGTATCAAACACAGAAGCTGAGGCCAGACGCTGGGGCAAGGAGCAAGCCTATTTGACAGACCTCACAAAATTGTACCACCTGGAGCAGTACCCGGACAGCTATGATTCCATGTGTGAGTGGGCCAGTTACAGTGGAGCTTGTGGGTGCTCTGGGGTGGTATCCCTAAACTTCAGCAAGTCTGTTTTGTTTCCCACAGCAGAGCCTCCTGTTGCTCACCTGGTCCACCACATGCTTCCCCGGGCCTTTGCTTTCCCTGTTGACCCCCAAGTTCAGTCAGCAGTAGACGAGAGTGCAGTGCAGCTGAGCGAGCTGCTGACATTGCCTGTGCTTATGAAGCGTTCCCTTATGGCGCCTCTGGCTGCCCAGTGAGTGCCTCCACCTGCCCGACTGCAGCAGCCTGCCATTCCTCTCTGCCTGCCCTGCCCCTAACCCCAGCTCTCCCTCCCCAGTGTCAGCCTGGTCAGCAAAGCCGCAGTTGACTACTTCTTTGTGGAGCTGCACCTGGAGACACACTTTGAGGCACTGCGCCATTTCCTGCTGATGGAAGATGGAGAGTTCGCTCAGTCCCTTAGTGACCTGCTCTTTGAGAAGGTAGCTCTAAGATATGCAGCTGGAATCAGGCTGCCCATTAGAGGTGTTATGGGTAGGATTCGGGTGGCTGCTGGCCTCGGGCCCACCCAAACATGTCATAGTCCCTAGCAATATGGTGACACGGTGCTGCTCCGGCAGAACTTGGGTTCCTGGGCAAGTAGGGAGGGGCAGGGCACAAACTTGGGGCTCCTTGAACCCTTTTCTCTTGACTTCCTTAGCTAGGGGCTGGGCAGACGCCTGGAGAGCTGCTCAACCCACTGGTCCTTAACAGCATCCTGAGCAAGGCCCTGCAGTACAGCCTCCACGGGGACACCCCGCATGCTTCCAACCTGTCTTTTGCTCTCAAGTACCTGCCTGAGGTGTTTGCCCCGAATGCCCCAGATGTGCTGAGCTGCCTGGAGCTCAGGTACAAGGTCAGCAGTGTTCTGCCACGGTGTATAGGGAGGTGTATCGGAAAGCTGTATGCACTAAGTAGGGCTTCCTGAACAGGTCGACTGGCCCCTCAACATTGTTATCACCGAGAGCTGCCTGAACAAGTACAGTGGCATCTTCTCCTTCCTGCTGCAGCTGAAGCTCATGATGTGGACACTCAAAGACATCTGCTTCCACCTCAAGCGCACAGGTGAGGCCTGGCCCACGTCTGTCCTACCTGTGTGTGGCTTCAGGCTGCCGCTAAGCGCGTTGTTCTTTCCCAGCCCTCGTGAGCCACACGGCTGGCTCAGTGCAGTTCCGACAGCTGCAGCTGTTCAAGCATGAGATGCAGCACTTTGTGAAGGTCATCCAGGGCTACATTGCTAACCAGATCCTGCATGTCAGCTGGTGTGAGTTCCGAGCCCGTCTAGCTGTGGTGGGTGACCTGGAGGAGATTCAGCGGGCCCATGCCGAGTACCTGCACAGGGCTGTTTTCAGGTGAGGCAGGCAGGCAGGCACCTGGCCTTGGGTGTACCCTGGTCAGGCTGGTCAGACACCAGCAGCTCTACCCTCCACCAGGGGCCTACTGACAGAGAAGGCAGCGCCAGTCATGAACATCATCCATAGCATCTTCAGCCTGGTGCTCAAGTTCCGAAGCCAGCTCATCTCTCAGAACTGGGGCCCGGCCACCGGCCCCCGTGGTGCCGAGCACCCCAACTTCCCCCTCATGCAGCAGTCCTACAGCACCTTCAAGTACTACTCCCACTTCCTCTTCAAAGGTAAGCCCTTCTTTTGAGCTGAGCTGCTGGGGTGGCCAGGCCCAGGGTGGGCAGGAGCCTGAAAGTTGGATGCCTTTCTAGTAGTGACCAAGCTGGTGAACCGAGGCTATCAGCCCCACCTGGAAGACTTTCTGCTTCGCATCAACTTCAACAACTACTACCAGGACTCCTGAGGACAGACAGGATCATGGCTGCATCCCCATTTTACCTGGATGGGGCTAGGGCCAAGGCAGTGACCAGAGATAGACCTGAAGAAGCTGCTTTATTTAGAGGCCCAGGAGATTCAACAGGTGTGAAGCCCTGCCCTTTGGGGCAAAATGCACACACAGGCCACAAGGCTTACTTACTTAGGCCTGTTTGCATTACTTAAAAACATGAGACTGATATTCTAGCATGAAGCACTGTGTGCTAAGGGCGTGTTGAATGCTAGGCCAGGGTAGTACTGCTAAGGTAGTATCAGACAGAGATGGGTCAGGTTTTGACTGGAGACCTCTGCCGTCATGGAGAGACTGAGGACAGGCATCCCAGCGGTCTCAGCAACTCAGCAGCACTGGGGAGGCCTCGGGAGACTCCAGACAAGTGGAGGACACCGAGGCCTTTATGAGGATCATGTTACACAGAGTTCTGCTGCCCAGAGGGGTGGCCTGTTACTGTAGGAAGATTGCTCCTCAGTGCTCCTTGCCACTGCTTCAGGGCCTGTGGCCTCCTCTTCACTGTGGTAAGGAGACTCTAGCAGCTTCAGGACACGCCGCACCTAGAGAACAGGTGGGAGGAACTCGGTGAGCAGCTTATTTAACGACATATCCATGAGAGGAAGGGATAACAGATAGTGTGTGCTTGCCTCTGAAAAGTCTCCATTTTCAGCAGCTTCAATGGCTTTCTGTGCAATATAGTTCCTCAGGACGTACTTGGGGTTGTTGGCACGCATGACACGTACACGTTCTGCCTGCCAGGCAGCAGTGTCTCCAACACCCTCCTTCTCCTTGTCGAGACGGTCTCTGGAACCAAAATCCTAGCTGGTTTTTCCAACTAAGAATTGCATGCCCCATGACCCCAATTCAGGGCCATCTGCAGCCCCCTTCTAAGGTGGCCATTGTGTCAAGATGCCAGTTCAAATGACCCCGGGAACCGCCTACCTGTATTCCTGTAGCCAGGCTTCCCAGTGGTCTCTGTTCTTGCGCTGCAGGTCAGAGGGGCTCAGCTGTTCTAGCCGAGACTGATGCTCCACACGTTCTAGCTCCTTTGTGACATTGGCTTGAGTACCAATGAGTGCAAAGAGCTGTGGGTTCGACTGTGCAAGCATCAGCATCATAGAGAGCTGCCTGTAAGGAGGGTGGCATGGGAAGTAGCTCAGGTGCTGAGGCAACTTCCAAATTGCTACACCCCCACCCAGGGGGCATCTGTCCCGGGTGTTTCTACAGATCTCAAGTGCCATTTCCTCTTGATGGTTACTGCTGCTTTCCCCACTAAACTCCTTTTGCATAACCAGCCTCTGGGTTGTTACTTGAAAGCCCGTAAGCCACCATTTGCCATATCTCTTCCTAGCTGAATGCAGCACGCTGGACATAGTGTGCACACCCTGTAGGATAGCATGGGAAGGCACTGTCTGCTTGGCATCTCCAGTCCAGTCCACCTATGTCCTGCTTTCTTCTAGTTAGTGTCCTGGTCCTCAATGGTGCAGAAATGTGATCTCACTGCATTTCATGCCCAGGAGTGGTGCGGCTGCCAGGCCCCCGGTGCACTCGGGAAATAGTCTGTAGCCTCCCTGCTGCTCCCCTTCTGAAAACTAATTCTGAGCTTGTACTTACCGGGGATCCATCTGTGGTCTGAAGGCGAGCCTTAGCTCTTCCAGAGAGGCACACTGGGAGGTCAGCCTGCTCAGGAACTCTGCTGAGTCCGACAGGTCAGCCGGAAAGGAGCTCAGAACACAGAAGGTGTTAGTGAAGTCAGCACCTAAAAAATGAGCTGCTCAGTGCCCGGGAGGCACACGCTGGGCCCCATTACTCCCCCAGCCCATTTCCTTAGGCTCTATACATCTGTTACCAGTCCTTTGTAGGTCACCCGAAAAGTGTATTGACACAAAAAACAAGGCTAGCACTGGACCCTCAGTCACAGTGCCTGCCACCGGTCAGGGCATAGATGTGCCTGATACACTGTGGCTATTAGCTTGACATGGCAACCATCCTCACTGCAACTCTTGAGCAATATATAAAAGTGCAAAATGCGGACTGATGAGTTTGCTTAATGGATAGTGGTGCTTGCTGCCACTCAGGCTGGCTCAGGCGTCATCTCGGAGACCCATAGCATGAAAGAACGGAGTTTTTGCAAACTGTCCTGCTTCTACATTGCTACAATGTACACTGTAGCATGCACACGGTGAGGTTTTTTTTTTTTTTTTTTTTTTCAAGACAGGGTTTCTCTGTAGCCCTGGCTGTTCTGAACTCAATTTGTTGACCAGGCTGGTCTTGAACTCAGAAATCCACCTGCCTCTGCCTTCCGAGTGCTGGGATTAAAGGTGTGCGCCACTATGCCCAGCCTACACGATGATTTTTTTTTTTTCCCCTTTTGGTTTCTTAAGACAGGGTTTCTTTGTGCAGACCTGGTTGTCCTAGAACTCGCTTTGTAGACCAAGATGACCTCAAACTTACAGAGATCTGCTCCTGCCTCCCAAGAGCTGGGATTAGAGGCATGTGCCACTACAGCCCAGCCTCATTTTTTTTAGCGGTGGTGGTGGTCCTCCCCTTTACCTGCAGGACTTGGGCAGCAGAGGCAGGTGGATCTTGAGTTTCAAGGCCAAACTGGTCTCTTCAAAACAAAACAAAAGGCTTGCAGAAGACAAACTTGTTGTAAATGAGTTCTGTACCCCTGCAATGGAGAGCTGGTTGACAGATGGGAAATCCGTGACTCAGCCTCACTGCTGTCTATAAAGTGCCTGCTTTCGGTCTGAGTGTGTTGAGAATGAAAAGATAAAAACAATCCATGCAAATAGTATCTAACGAGGCTGAGGTAGTGTGTGTGGCACGTGCCCTTATTGCCAGCAACAGGCAGATCTCTGAGCTCAACGCCAGTCTGGTATATGCTGAGTTCTAGAACAACCAAAGCCACCTGGAGACTCAATCTCAAAACCAAGAAGCTGAGGTGGCCATGCTAACACAGGCAGAAAACAAGCTGGGCCTGTGATCCCAGCCTTCAGGATGCTGCTGTACAAGAGCACCGGTTGGAGGCCAGCCTGGGCTAGACTGTCTCCAGACAAGTCTGCAGTTCTAAGTCTAGTCAGGAACAAAGCACAGATGCTCATCTTAGCTGCTTCTACTCAATACAGTGTGGAAACCAGAGCTGTCAGAGATAAGCTAAATAGTGACCTAGTAAACTATGCTGTAAGAACTGAAAGGGACTCGCACCAAACCACTAACTGTACACATGTTCAAAGCAGCACTCTATGTAACAGCTGATGAGCCCTGAGGGGTCATTACTATACAACTAGATAGTCAGCATTAAAAATGGAGGTAAGTTCAGACACATGCTGCAACGTGGAAGAACCCAGGGATCGTCTGTGGAATGAAATAAGCCAGTCACAAGTGAGTCCATGGAGTTTCTCTACTGAGTGGTCAGGTTCACAGAAATTACAACGGGGGTACCAGGAAGGTAGATGGAGAGTAGTTAGAGCAGACAGAATGTCAGTTTGGGAACTGGGGCTGCTTTCAGTGCCACTGAGTTTGGAGAACACTAAGTATTTTCCCACAGTGACAGGGTTCTGTGGCTCACCAGTCAGATGCATGGTCTCCAGAAGTTTGGCCACAAGTGTCCCATCTTCTTCCTTCTCCACTCGAATAAGGCCCAGCTTTTTACGCATCTTCTGTAGATAGTGCCTTTGGAACTCAGTGTCAAACTCCTCTTTTAGAATGGCCTCAGCCAGCGCAAGTGGCAGTTCAGGCTCCAATGCTTCAGCTAGTTTCTGCAGATTCCACTTGCATACCTGGGGCTGCTTACTGTATGTGTAGCGCCCAGCATTGTCAGAGGCATTACATATATGGTCAGGGTCGTACCTGCCATACAGAGAAATGCTATAAGAGGAGACTCAAGAGGGCAGGCTACTGGCAAGACTGATGACCTTGCCTGTGGCAACACCATTCTTGCCCTGTGTAAATCTTCAAGCCAAGAAGATTTAGAGTGGCTTTCTTCTGCCTATCTACAATCAGTTCTGCCTCAAGGCCAGGGAGGAAACTGCTTGGGACTCAGACTGCCTTAAGACAGATAGAGCCCCCTCTGCTCCACTCCATCTCCTACCCTTTAGTCCACTTAGAGCCTGGCAAGGGAGGAACTTGTTCTAACTAGCTAAAATGTCACCTTTTGTTCAAAACACTCCAGAGAGGCTAAGTACGGTGGCATGCTCCTATAAACTTATCAATTCAGGAGCCTGAGGCAAGAGTCACAAATTCAAGGCTGGCCTGGATTATGTAATAAATTCCAAAACAAACTTGATTTCTACTTGTAGGGTCGGTTGACCAGACACTGAGAGAATGAAACATTAAGAAAAGAGACATGAGGGGCTGGAGAGATGGCTCAGTGATTAAAGAGCACTGTCTGCTCTTCCAGAGGTCCTGAGTTCAATTCCCAGCAACCACATGGTGGCTCACACCATCTATGATGGGACCCGATGCCCTCTTCTGGTGCGTCTGAGGACAGCTATAGTGTACTCACAAATATAAAATGAGTGAGTGAGAGAGAGAGAGAGAAGCATCACACAGACCACACTGTTCCTGGTCCTCTCCCTCACAGGGACCAGTTCCTAGGTGGCCAACAAGCAGAAGGTCCCATCACTTACAACCTTGGGGGGTGGGGGTGGGGAGCTTACCTGTCCAGGAAGCCAAAGGGTCCATAGTCGATAGTGAGCCCCACAATGCTCATGTTGTCAGTGTTGAGCACGCCATGGCAAAAGCCAACACACTGCCATTCAGCAACCATCCGTGCTGTTCGCTGTGTCACCTAGAGCAAAGCAGACTCTGGTTGATGCCCATCTGCCCTTACTCATGCCAGAACACCCCAGTGCATCTCCTGATGCCAGTGGACTTTCTGTAAGTGGTTCTCAGTGCAGGGTCTTTGTAATCCCTTTACCACTGTTTCAGAGTATGTTTTGGGTGAGTTGGTTTATATGGGCTTAAGTGCCATTTCCACCACGTATTCTTTTAAACACTACCAATTTTGGGTTAACCATAAAAATCAGCAACACAGTCTGAGTCCCAGGAAGAAGACCTGATAACAACACTGGGGGAAACATCACAGTCCAGAATGATATTTCCTAAAACCTGCTATTCTAGCTCCATTCTGGGAGCTATAGGGCAATGCTACCAACTGCTCGTCCAGTGACCCAACCAGAGGCAGCCCCTGAACATAATAAGGCTCCAGTGTAGCCTGGAGAACAGGAGCCCCAAGTGCAGGACTGAATCATAGCTCCCAGTGCCCAAGCAAGTGGTCTTCTGTGCCTCGCCTCATAAGGAGCACAGGGATCCCAGGGGCCAGGTAGCATGGTCAAAAAGCAGAGACTTAAAGGGACAGTGTATGCTGACCAGATCACCCATCTGTTTCTGTGTTGAGAGCATACAGCTCAGCCTCATAGCTCCTCCTGCTCTGTGGCTATGTCACCACACCCCCAGCACGTGGGCCAGAGGTGGGAAATAAGAGTAGCCTGGTGTGCCCCATGTGTGACCTCATGGACATGCGCTTGGAATAGTCTGCTAACCAGCAGCAATGATGTGTATGAGAAAACAATTGACACAGAAACGGGGCCATGGCTAGCCCTTGCTGGAGGAGTCTATATCTGTTCCCCCAAGTTGAGATACCAGGTGAGTATGCTGGGTTGAGGTCACTGACCCACGCAGTAGGAATCCCGCATTCACCAGTGCTTCTGCCCATGTGTCCTTCCTTCTAAGACTAGCTACTTCTCCTGGGTCTTGTAGGTATACTCAGCACCAGGTGTCTTAATGTCACATCATCAAAATGCCCTGGTGTATGGGATGTGGTGGTGCACAGCTTTCATCCCAACACTCAGGAGGCAGAGGCAGGCAGATCTTTGGTCTACATATGGAATAGAAGTTCCAGGCTAGCCAATGCTACTAAGAAAAACTGTCTCAAAACAAAACCTCTAAGTACTTCCAGGCTGCCCAGTTCTTGAGGCTGTGGGAGATGATGGGACCTAGATATAGGAACAAGGAACAGAAGAGGACAAAGACACCAGATGGCCAGTGGAGAACCTCTGCCTACCTCTCTGAAAAAGGCCGCGTTCCTCTGTATGTTGTCCGTGTCACAGGTATGGGCAGCCTGGATCTCAGGGTAGAAAGAGCTGATGACATAGTCAAGCAATTGGACTCGGATATCATCTCGTCCCACGCTGGGGCCTGCACGCCCTGTGTGCTCATCAGGAGGCTTAAAAATTTCAAAGGAGCCGAATCTGTAGGAAAGATCCCAGTGTTCAATGGATCATACCTTGCAAGAACAAGAAAAACCATCATGGCCACAAGGCTGTGGAGCCGCACAATGGGAGAGCACGCTATGGAGATACAGCAGCACACAGCCAGAGCATTGCCAGATCTGAGTGACAGGCAGGACTCAATCTGGCCAACTCCAGCTCCCAGATGCTGGAGACTCACCAGGCCAAGAAACAACCATGACTGTCTACTTTGCCAGCTCCAACTCCACACAGGATTGTGTGTACCCCATATACTGTGAGGACAGCCAGGGGTGGCCTACCCAGAAAGTATGTACGCGGCGTGTCAGTGCCAGTGCCAGTCAGTTGGTGTCCCACAAGGACGCCAGTCATGCATGGAGCCTTTTTACATTTTTTGTTTTTTCGAGACAGGGTTGCTCTGTGTAGCCCTGGATGTCCTGGAACTCACTTTGTAGACCAGGCTGGCCTCGAACTCAGAAATCCGCCTGCCTCTGCCTCCTGAGTGCTGGGATTAAAGGCGTGTGCCACCACTGCCTGGCTTTAAATTTTTTTATGTTTTAAAATTTTTGACACAGGGTTTCTCTATAGCCCTGGATATTCTTAAACTCAATCTGTAGACCAGGCTGGCCTCAAATTCAGAGATCTATCTCTGGCCTCTGCCTCCTGAGTGCCGGGACTAGTGGTGTGCACCACCATACCCAGCTGACATTTTTTAAAAATTGTAACTGGGTTGATGCTTGCAATTGGTGGGCAGAGGGCAGTGGTGCTGTCACCACTGTCCAAGGCACAGGATGACCTCTACTCTAAAGCCAGCTAAGTCAGGGGAATGGGCCTCTACAGTGCAGCAGTTACCATCTTTGGCCCCTTTCCATCCTCGCTGAGGCCAGAAAAAGCCAGAGGCCAGCAGGGGCCATGTGTGCTGAGTGCTGATGACTGACTAGCCTGGGTACAATAATATGGAGAATCCTAAGATCACACCAGCCACCTCCTTGTTCACACAGCCCCTGCCGGCTGGACACCAAGCTCAGGTGAAGGCAAGACAGGCATCTGCAGAAAGGACTGGACTAATGAGTCAGGCACTGCATTGAGAAGCATCTGGGGCTGAGTCCTGACCACAGCCGGGAGCTCTTGCTTGTTCAGGAGCCGGGTCAACATCCTGGCTGCATAAGCATGGATCGCGTATGCTCTAGGAGCAAATGCATGTAGATAGGCCTAATGGACCCCAGCATTACCTTATGAAAGTGGGAGCTATACGCAACACAACCGTGCACTTTTCATATTTTGGATTACCATCATAGAACACGTCTCGCATCACTGTAGACTCAGACGTGACGCAGGCCCCGGCCCTCGTGGTGGGGATTCCCAGGTGAAACATGGCTTCGCTGCACAGGAACTCACGGATGCTTGACCGCAGGACTTTGCGACCATCGGCTTGTCTGAAATCAAACACAGGCCAAGGAGCCGGTCAGGCGGAGGTTATTCTGAACCAAGCTTCCCAAGAGCTTTGGGGTAGCCGTCATATGACTAAAGCTAGGTGAAGAGAGACCTCCCCTGTCCCCCCTCAATGCCCCCCCAGCCACCTTCAAGGCTGCAGTTTTGTCCTCACAGGTGTTACAAAAACATCCCTACAGTAATTAATGCATACTACCCACCAGCACTGCCCGTTGTCATGGGAAACAGAAAACTGCAGCTACAGAGGCCCAAGCTCATGAGTAAGCTGTTAGCGGTTCTCACAGGACTCAGCCTGTGCCAGTCCCTGAGGGGAGCATAGTGAGGAGTGCTGTGACACGCAGTTGCTGACATGCTGCACATCTCACACCCCTAAAGGAAACAAAACTACACAGCCACGTGCCTGTGTCTGGCTGGCGGACTCAGTAGGGTCTGAGCCACCAGTCACAGGGACCTAGAGAACAAAATGAGACAAGAAAGCTACAGTTTATGGGTAGTTTTTGTACTTGGACTCTTCCTATACACTGGGCCTGTTTTGTTTTTAGCAGAATATAGTACAGTACTGGATGCCCAGCACAGTGGCTACCTGGGCAGGCTGCATCGACAGCCCCTCCTTGCCGGAGTAATGTCTTAGGTTCCTAAACCAATAGAGGACCTTGCCTGGAACGGACCAAACTGATCAAACATGCTGTTTATATATGGCCCGGTAATCTCAGTGCATGGAAGACAGAAGGGTCAAAAGCTGAAGACCCAGCTTGGTGTGGAGGCATGTGTGCTCAATTCCAGCACTTGGGAGGCAGAGGTAGATGGATCTCTGCAAGTTCAAGGACAACTACGGTTTTGAAGTAAGACCCTGTCTCAAAAAAAGCACAACATAGTCTATGCTAACCTGGTTGGAGTCTAGTTAAGAGCAGAAGCCACTCACCCATCTCAGGGCTCTAGAAGCCCCGACCCGACAGCCACCTCCAACCTTAGCCTCAAGTCTTGGCAGTGTTGAGATGAGAAACCCTGACACACAAGGATGAGACCTAAGCAAGGGTCAAAGGGATCCCTGACTTCATGGAAACAGCTGACCTCAGGTGTGGAAATACCAACTATAAGTAAATCAAGTATGAAAAGCACCACTTGGGCTGGAGAAGATGGCTCAGCGGTTAAGAGCACTGGCCGGGTTCAATTTCCAGCACCCTCATGGTAGCTCACAACTACAACTCCAGTTCCAGGGGATCTGACATCCTCACACAGACACACATGCAGGCAACTCACTGATGCATAGGAAATGTTTTTTAAAAAGCACCTTTCATGGCTGGATATGTGGTGCAGTAGTAGTCTAGGACACATGAGACTCTGGATTTGATTCTTAGCATCAAGATATTTAAATATAAGGAAGCCTTTCTGCCGGGCAGTGGTGGTGCATGCCTTTAATCCCAGCATTTGGGAGGTAGAGGTAGGCAGATTTCTGAGTTCGAGGCCAGCCTGGTCTACAGAGTGAGTTCCAAGACAGCCAGGACTATACAGAGAAACCCTGTACAAAAAAAAAAAAAAAAAAAAAAAAAAAAAAAAAAAAATTCAATATCAAATTATCCTGACACCAAGGGTCTACACACCTTTGGTAACTGGTGAACATAAATTATCAAAATGCAAAGTTCAAAGCTGCTCACAAAATGAAGAGCTGAGGAGCCCTGGAATATACATCTGCCGTATATTTCCAAGAGCCTCTGAGAAGGTTGGTCCAGTGAGCAGCAGGGTGCCAGCGAGACCATAAATCTGGCTTGGGGGTGGAAAGATGAGGAAGAAACCACTATGTTGAGAGATGAAGACAGCTTGGCATTGGGGGATGGTTGGCATGTTAGTGACTGGTGGAAGAAAGGATGAGAAGCAGATGTAGTGAGAAACCGTAAAAGCCCAATTTCCTGTTTCTTAGTCATCTAACAAGCATCTAACCTAAATAAATCATATAGCGAAAAACAGGAGCAGAGCCCCTAAGACCTGTCTGTACCTGGGTGGCAGGACTTAATTAAGAAGAGCTCCTTGGGCTGGAGATGTGGCCCAGCACTGGCTGCTCTTCCAGAGGTCCTGAGTTCAATTCCCAGCAACCATCTGTATGGCTCACAACCATCTATAACGGGATCTGATGCCCCCCTTCTGGTTTTTCTTTTTAAAGAGTTCCTTGGGGCTAGAGAGATGGCTCAGTGGTTAAGAGCACTGACTACTCTTCCATAGAACCCAGGTTCAATTCCCAGCACCCACATGGCAGCTCACAATTGTAACTCCTGTTCCAGGGGTTCAACTCTCACACATGCAGGCAAAACACCACTGTACAAAAAAAGGGGGGGGGGGAGGAGGAGGAGGAGGAAGAAGAGTTGTTCCTTTGGGCCTGTATGGTTTTGGATCCACGACTGTATTGGACACTTGTGGTACTCTCCATTGGAAAACAAGAACTATCCACTCGTGTGTGTGGGTGGGTGGGTGCATGTGTGCGCGCGCACGATTAGAACTGACAGGCTTGGGAGAATGGTCACAGAGAAGGTGGGTATAAGAACGGATTGTGCCCACAGTCCCTAGACAGTGCGTAGAGTCTGCTAGAGGCTGGGCAAGTTGAGGAAGCATACTGTTTAAGTATGGTTCCAGATAATAGGTCTGGATACCAGCCCAATGCATTGCTTCTGAAAACTAGACTCTGGGCAAGATGTTCAGCAAACAGTATCATTCGGGGAACTGGTTCCAAAGTCCGCGTTGTGTTTCTGAAAACACATCGGACAGCCATTAGAGGTGTGTCCCCTCCACCTGACAGAATTGGCAGATGGAGAGAGATCTCTCTGAGTGTCAGCCAGAGAGTAAGCCCGTTCTTGCCACTCGGCCCTTCCCTGCCAGTTTCTTTGTCTTCCTCCACCTAGGTCCTAACCATTCATGGAGTTTGGACGTAGGGCTGTCCCTACCCGGGCGAAAGCGCCACTGGGCACCTTCCCTTTTCACCCACGCGCGCAGAAGGGTGTCGCCTCCGGGAAGTTCTCCGGGAGTTCCGCACCTGGAGAAGGGCGTGGGGCCGGCGCCTTTGAGCTGCAGCTCCCAGCGCTCGCCGGCCGCTGTGCACACCTCGCCCAGGTACATGGCGGCACCGTCGCCCAACTGCCCAGCGAACTGACCGAACTGGTGTCCACAGTAGCAGTGCGCGGCGGGCTCGGTGCCCGGCAGCAGCGCATTGCCGCTGAAGAAGAGCGCAGCTTCGGCCTCGACCTCGGCCTCCTCGCTGGCCTCGAGCCCCAGCAAGGCCAGCGCGGGCTCTGACAGCGCCACCAGGCGCGGCCGCCGTAGCGGGGCCGGCCGCGCACGGCTGAAGCAGGCTCCGGGCACCGGCCGCGGGGTGGCCAGGGAGTCCTCCGGCCCAGGCGGCGGCGTCTCCACCGGCAGCTCACGCAGGGCGCGGTTGTCAAAGCGCAGCCCTGCCAGCCAACGCGGCGTGGGCTCCATAGCTGCAGCCCAGGCGGACCGGGGCGCGGACGACGGAAGCGCGAGACCGACGCACCGTGGCCGGGTTCGGGCAACCGCGAGCGAGGCCCCGACCGCGGCCCTGACAGAGGCCATTCGCCGCCTCGCCGGAAGCCTGCTCGCCCCGACCGGAAGTTTTCCCCCACCCAGTTAGGGGCTGGTGGGAGGCACGCCCAGAAGCTTGGTTCTGATTGGTCGCCTCTCGTTTGTCCACTTCCAGGCTACGAGCCGTCGCAGAGGGTGGACCTAAGATGCTGTTTAACTTCTGGCACCTGTGCACCAGGCCAGCCGAGGTCCGAAGCTCCCACCCAGGTGACATATGCCAGACTGGACTACTCCAAGTGTGCCTACAGGCTGAGTGATGTCCCTAAAAAACTACCAGGCCCCCTCACCCCTTAACTAGAGGTGAAGCCAAGGCCATTCCCTGGGTGCTGTGGGTTTGAGTGGTACTGTCCATCACATGCATAGAAACAGACATGGAATCTTTTGACTGTTTTATTCAGACAGCTAACAATCTAAGACAGTAGTTTAGCATCCTAAAGATGTGTCTTTCATCTCCTCTTTATCCAGCCGATTATATAGGTAAGTAAACAAAGCCAGGCAGTCATTTCAAAGTTTACTCTCGCCTCTCTGGTCAATCTTGTCTTAGATTTATGGTGCTGATGCTTTGCTCTCCATCATCTCCTCTCTGTAGCAGGGTTTGCAAACACTAAGAACCCGAGTCCTGCATCAGCTGTTTATATGACACTATTAACGTGTGTGTGTGTGTGTGTGTGTGTAGATCCCTTTTTAAAATAAAGTACAAATATGTTTTTATAATGTGGAATATGCAGTGCCCTGCCACTAGGACAATTTTTCCTCATCTGTTCTGTCCAGAGAAGGGCCAGAAGTCCTGGTAATATTCTTGGGATCCATGGGCTAGGTGGGAATTGGCCACCCAAGATTTGCTACAGGAATAATTTGGCTGGGCAATGGTTCCAGCTGGGATTCTGAGCCTATCTGAAACCTGGCTCTGCATGCATGCTAGGTCCTCTGTCCCCAAGTCCTTCCCTATTGGTGCCTCAAGTTGTATTTCCCTTGTACACAGCATCTCTCCCTGAAGTGATAGCATTTCCTTCTCTCTCCATTCTGTGCCTGTCACTTGCAATCTAGGTGGCTATGGATCTTGGTGGTGGAGAGGTAGGCAGCATCCAGTGCTCAGGAAAACCTGTTAGTTTCAAACAGGAGACTCTGAGCACAAATGCACGCATTCCTTCCTGGCAGTCTTTCTCCTTTTCAGCCTTTCTTCAGTTCTACACCTCAAGAATTCATCTCTGGAAATTTTCCTAGGGCCATAGTGGGCTTCTAAAACTACAATGAGGCCAGATGTGGTGGCACATGCCTTTGATCCCAGCACTTGGGAGGCAGAGGCAGGTGGATCTGAGTTCACGGCCAGCCTGGTCTACAGAGCGAGTTCCAGGACAGCCAGGGCTACACAGAGAAACCTTCTCAACAAAACAAAAACTGAACAAACAAGAAAATCCACTCCCCCCCTCCCCCCACACACAGAAAAACAAAAATCCTGCAATGAACCCAAATGTGGCCCTGGAGCTGTTCGATCACTGTCAAATCCCCTCTCCCTCTGCATGGGCGGTGAGAAGGTGGGTAGGTGTTGTTTTCTGTGACAGAGCCTGTAGTATCTTAGCCTTGGCCAGAGCATGTGTTCTTCCTGCTGCCACTAACACAGACGTCACTGACTACCCTCAGGGTCTGCCTTGCTCTGGCCTGGCAATGATATACAACTCTTTCAGCCTCAATGCTCCTAACACAGGCAAGAACAACCTACCTTAAGGATCTTCTGATCCACTCCTACATTCCTCCCCCTCTCCCACTGCCAGGCAGTAAAGTGTGAACCAGAGGGTGTACAGGTGCTGAGCACATGTAAGGCTCATCTTGGCTGGCACACAGATAACCTTGCTAGGCACTAGTGAGCACCAGGGTCCAGCCTCTATACTTTGCTAAGGTGGGTAGTATGTCCCCTGGCATGCAGGAGTACCCCCAGCATCCTGCAGACCTGGGGACAGATGACAAAAGAGGAAGCCAGTGCCCCATCGCCTGAGTCCCATTTCCATACACTTCACAAAGCGGGAGCTTCCAAAATTAAAATTTATTTCTTTCTAGGGAATGAGTCCACAAGTGTGAGACAGAGTACACAGCCAGCCAGCCCTGTGTCCCCACCCAGCTCCGTGTCTCACCTGATTTGGCAGCCAACACAAGGACAATCAATGTGGTCTAGGTCTTGCCAGGCTGTGCCATATACTAGGAGCCACAGCCTGTACACATGAATGGCTGGCTGCACACAAACCAGCCGTGGCCCATAGTGGGTGCCTACTGCCCTCAGTGCAGTTTGGGCCTCTCACCTAATGCACAGCAATCAGGCTAAGGTCCTACCAACACCAAGGGCAGCCTTGCAGGCTCATATCTGAGGCAGCCCCACGCCACTCTGAGCTGTAGTGGTGTCTAGCAGGGGCTGGCCTGGACCCCCAAGCCGACTCTGACACACACTGCCCACTCAGGGCACACAAACACAAATAAAAAGATGACTTCTTTGTCCTCACTGGATTTAAGGCTTGTATTTCCTGATATTTGCTTCAGTTTGTTTTCTCTTTGACGTCAAAATTACCTGAGTAAAAAACTTTTTGACATTAAAAAACAAAAACAAAAACAGAAAACAAAACCCCACAAAACCAGACTCTCTGCAGGCAGAGATGCAGCTGGCAATGCCACATGCATGTCCAGGCCAGGCCAGGCCCCACACACCCAGGAGGGAGGTGCATGGCCACTCAGCCCCAAACCCACAGTGAGATGCACTCAGGCCCAGATGCTCCTGCCGGCCAGAGCACAAGGCACAGTGAGGTAGGTAGAGCAACAGCTTGCCAAACCCACCTGGGGTTAAGGGTGGGGTGTCTCAGTGCCTCCCCCTCAGTTTCTGGTCCTTTTGGAACTAGGCCGCTGGGTCCTGACACTGCGGTTGGCCCTGATGCCCATAGGTGGCCCCACAGTGTGTGTGTGGGCTGCTGGGAAGCCTGGGCTCAGACAGTTAAATATTCTTTATTTGGGTGGGCTGGGCATTGGGAAGGCAGGGAAAGCCTGGCCTAGGCCCCCATAGGGGGTGGCTTGGATGCATCTGTCCCCAGGGACATCCCCAGACGGGCGGCGCCAGCTCCTCGTGAGCACCCCACTCGGCGCAGAGCAGAGCCCCCAGGTGCAGTCTCTTCCTTGCACGGTCCTCCTACCGGCCTGGCCGGGCTTCGCTCACCCTCTGGAGGCAGAACTGTGCAGCAGGCAGTGACAGGACCAGGTTCAGGGTCCGACGGCCCATCCAGTACAGGCTATAGCCCAGGAGACCAAAGAAGGCCGCCTTCACAGCCACCCGGGACACTCTGCCTGAGATGGACGGTGGGGGGACTCTGTGGAGGGGACAAGTATGGTAGGCCTAGCTGCAAGTGCAAGCCCAAGGTCTTCCCCTGTGTGGGTCACCACCATGTGCAGGTACAGGGACTGGGGGTGATGTGGGGAGGCACTCACGTCATGATCTCCTGGATGTTGAGGTCGGTACTCCAGTTCTTCTCAATGCCAGGCACATGCCCCATGCCAACGACGCCCACAACCACAGACGGGACACACTTCCTGGGCTCAGCTGTCAGGGGAGGGCAAACATCAGCGGCAGGCACAGGAACCAGTATCTTTGGGAGTTCCCACCCTGACCTTTCCATCACCATCAGAGGCGCGGGGAAGCTCAAGGCGCCGTGCGGCCTGCCGCAGCATATAGGTCAGATAGACGTCACGCTCTGAGACAATGGTGCGATGCAGGTCAGGAAACTCCCCAATCATCTCGGCCATCATCTGCTCCAACAGGTCCTTCTGTTTGCAGCGCTCCACGTCGTCTTTGCTGAGGGCAGAGGGCATGCAGCAGGTGTGTGTGGGGTGAACAGGGGCTCGGAGGCAGACCATAGGGATGGAAACATGGGAAGTCTGTGTTGTTGACTCAGGGAAGGGGCCACAGCACTTTGTTCAGAGGTCATGGAGGGAGACTAACAAAAGCATGTGAGGAGCTGGGTCAAAACATAGAGCAGGTGTAGGTGTGGGGTGTGCCAGGGACAGGCCAGGGAGGCTGTCCTACCTGATTGGGTCTGACAGGAAGCACAGGCCCCAGGCCAGCTTGACTTTCTGCCAGAAGGAGAGTGCAGCAATGGCCCTCTTAAAGGTGACTGGGATTGGTCGGTCACCCAGGTGGAATTTGCAGAATGGTACCTTGCTGGCCTAAGGAAGAGGCTGGGTACTAGGACTTGTGATGCCATGGGTAGATCCCACCAGTCCCTACCAATGTGTCCACAAAGCCACACCTAGCACCCACCTCTTTGAAGGCCTCCCTGAACTCGCCACCAGGGGCCATGCCCAGCTGCTCAGTGATGTGAGCAGACACCTTCAGCAGCAACATCTGCATGAGTCCAGACATAAGCCCATTCTGCAGGAAGAGGAACCATGTCATCGACATTGCAGAGTGAGCAAGGCAAAGCCGTATGGGGACAGCAGGGTGCCCTGGAGCCAGGCTGTTGAACCCATGGCTGTCCTCAGGCCCCTACCAGTGGCAGGGGGCAGGGCATACTGGTACATGAAGAGGGTCGCAACAGCAGGTCACCTTGGCCTCAAGAATCATTCAAATGTGTTTTCTCAGAAAACCAGTTTTCCTTATAGGCTGGTCAAAGATGTTGAAAAGGGGCTACCTGCCAGGGACTGCCTGACCGAAGCTGAGGGAGGCTCAGGCTGATGTGGAGCAAACAGACTGGAGTCCAGCATCTAACAGAGAGCTTTAGCCCTTGCCACAGCCATGTGTGGAGGGCAGCGTGGATGCCTAACATCTCCAGTGGCCACAGCACTGGCTGCCTCTGGCCTGGCCAGGCTACATGGACCCTGAGGTGTGGGTCAGTGTGCTGAGAACCCACCCTGCGTGGCTGATAGAGCTGGTCTGGGCCAGCTTAGGAAGGATCACCCCATGAGCTGCTGGGTGGACTGTCTATTCTGTACCTTCCTAGGAAGGCCTGGCTCTTGCATCATTAAAGTGCCCTTTGAGACCTGGTGATAATTTGCCCAATAGAAATGGCCTTACTTACCTGACTTGGGGGGACAGATTACAAAGTCTAGGCTGGCCATGAGACTTATGTGGGGCAGAGGTCTTGTTTCTTTTTTAATATTGTCTATTTTTTAAAATGTAGCACTGGTTGGCTTAGAACTTGCTTAGAAGACCAGGCTACCCTTGAACTCAGAGATCTACCTGTCACTGCCTCCCAAGTGCAGAGACAAAAGGTGTGTCCCACCACGCTCTGTTTGTGGGGGTCACAAGTCAGGCAGTACCAACGACTACTGTAGGAACTAGAGCTGATGAGGTCAACTGTGTCCACATGGCCAATCCACAATAAAACCTGGACCCAGTGGCTTCCTGGTGGACAGCACCTGTGGATGTTATCACACAGTGTTGCTGGGAGGACTCAGTGCCATTGGAGACTCCTTGAGGGGATGAGGGGCAGCAGGTGCCAGCCTCCCCCCAAGCCCCCTTGCCCTCACAGACGGGCCCAGCAATGAGCACATGGTTTAGCCAGTTGTGTGGCTCTTTCCAGTAGAGTGCAGACCCTCTGTTTCGAGGAGGGCATATGTACAGGTGGGGGACACGGACAAGGGCAACACAGGACTGTGTTAAAATCACACCTGGGGGCTGGAGAGATGGCTCAGCGGTTAAGAGCACTGACTGCTCTTTCGAGGTCCTGAGTTCAAATCCCAGAAACCACATGGTGGCTCATAACCATCTGTTAATGAGATCTGATACTCTCTTCTGGTGTGTCTGAAGACAGCGACAGTGTACTTACATATAACAATAAATAAATCTTTTTTTTTTAAATCCCACCTTGGGATGGAATAGTAACTTCCTTTTACTGGGTATTCAGTAAATGGTTTATGGTGACATCCCTCATCTGGGAGATTCCCAGGTGAAAGTGCTCAGCATGTCTGGGGACACTCATATGAGACTTTAACACAAGAAGGAAGAATGCTGCAGCTAAGGCCAGGCAGGCCTGATGGCCTCTGAACACTCAGACCACAATGATGTGCTGCTACACGCTAAGACAGGAGTTATACAGCAATGTGGTGGCCCCGACAATGCTCAGACCCAGCACTTCAGCCTAGCAGAACAGAGGTTTCAGCTCTACCCTGTTCCTGTCTGGTAGTGGAACCTTATCCTCTCCCGGGTGAGGGAGTGGGCTAGCAACCAGGGCACTATGGCCCTGACCAGAAGGCCGCCCCAGTGAGGAGCCTGTCATCAGCTCAGAGGAGACTCAGGGCCCTGAGTCTCAGGTCCCCACGGCCCGCTCACTGCGCACCTGCCTGACAGCCTGCTGCAGCTTCTCCAGGCTGACCTCCTTGGCCTCTCGCAGCAGCGTCCTCTCGTCCATCTTGAGCATGGACACCCGGTACTGACAGAGCTCCACCACGACCACATCCGGTTGCACCTCCCGGATAGTCTGGAAAGCAAGCACCACACTCCAGCAGACCCGTCCTGCTGCTTTTTCACACTGCACAACGGCAGTTCCACACTGGACAAGGAGCCCACATCAGGGGGCAGCCACTGCTAACAGCCCGTGTGGTTTCAGCGACGAATTCTAAAGAAAAAGCAACTGAAGAAAGCTGTGCGATGCTTTACTTGCTAAAATGAAGAAAAAGCAGGAGGCTGCAAGTTGTGAAGCAGGAAGCACCGCTTAATCATCCCTGGGGGACTCCAGAGCTAGGAATGCCTGCTCAACATTTCTTGCCTGGTTGCCCTGGCCTGTGTCCCTGGAGTACAGACTGGCAGAAGCATAGCAAATGAAAGGACACAGTGCTTAGGCTGGAGAGATGGCTCAGTGGGTGAGAGCACACTGGCTGCTCTTCCAGAGGTCCTGAGTTCAAATCCCAGCAACCACATGGTGGCTCACAACCACCTGTAATGAGATCTGGTGCATATATGCAGGCAGAATAATAAATCTTCAAAAAAAGGGAGGGGGTACACAGTGCTTACCTTTACTACATCTCTCTTGCTATCATCACTGAAGTGAGCAGTGCCCACCACATACACCCTGCTCCCATCCTCGGCCACTAGCTGGGTCACTGTACGTGGAAGGTTGGGGCGTTCACGCCGTCGTTTCAGTTTCATCTCCAGGAGCAAGTTGAAGGCATCCACATCAGCTGCAACGACAGCCAAAGCCAAGCCACAGTGTGAGAGGCTTGATGCCCCTGTGTGAGGGGCCTAATGCCCCCGTGTGAGGGGCCAGGGCCCTGCTGCCTATGCACTAGTGACAGACCCTTTCCAGTTAGGTGAGGACTGAGTCCCAGTGGACCCAATCTCTGGCAGGCAGTGCATTCCACACAATTGCAGATGACAGGACAAGCCACCTGATTACATCTGTGAACGGAGTACTGTCTGAGGGGCCTCAGCCGGAGCTTTCTCATCACCCTCAACTAGACCCAAACTGTCCTAGTGGAGGGCGGAGGGTGGAGACCAGGGGGTGACTAGTGTCCCTGGGAGTGTCTGTCAGGTATATGGCCAGACGTGGGCTCAAGCCGAGGCTCTGTGCAGATGTAAGTTGTACTAAGGGGTTCCTGCTGCCTTTACCCCCTCCCCACAGCTGGTCAGGCCATTGCCAGTCCCACCCCCTCCCTGGGGCCCAGTACTGCGGCTATACCAAGTCCTGAAGGGAAACATACAGATGTTCTGAGGGTCTCCAGCAAGCACCCTTGGCACTGCTTCTGAGGTGCCTGCTGTTACCACAGGTTCCACGTCAGCCTGCAGAGGGAGAGCTCAAGTAAGTGTTCAAGCACTCGCCTGCGGCCTCACCCCACAGGTCAGGCACACTCCAGCCTGTTGTACCTCCTTAGCAAGCTCAAGAGTCCGTTTGCCTCAGGGCTTTCCCATGGAGGTAGTTCTTGCTGGACTATAAAATATCCTAGTTACTAAGTTAAGTATATGCAGAGAAGCAGTTAAAGGGACCCACCCTGGGACCCTCTCCTCCTGTGTGCAGTAGCAGATGTTGCTGGGTTGGGACAAAGGTTGTTTAGGAAGATGTTCGTTCCAACACCCTCAGCTCCCCTTACCTCTTGAGCTGGCTTCTCCTCTCCCTCCATGGCTGGACAGCAGCTTCCTGATTGATGTAGGATGCCTGGGGACACAGACACAGTCCTTACCTGGGGTCACAGGGCCAGGATCAGGGATTACTGTGACAACAGGACTGAGCCAGTCTTGACCCTTACAACAGGACCTCAGCATTCCTGTCCCAGTATCATTGGCTGCCTCCTAGTATGTATGTGCTATTTGAGGTCTAGGGTCCTTTTGGAATGTGCCTGACTGGTGAGGGGCCAGCAGTATCCTTGAGCAACCTACAGATGACTATGTGTAGAAGTCGTCTCTGGCACACAGGGGCTTTGGCCCACAACAGGTGCAAACACAGTGAAGCTAGCCTACATCTTTCTGAGGAGTTGTACTAACTCCTCTGGGGTGGTAGGACACAGTGCTGTGGCTGCTATCCCCATGGTAAGAAGCCACTTCAAGGAAGCTCTCCATTTTTTTTTTTTTTTTATAATGATGGCCACAACCATTTGGCTACCAGCCAGATGGAAGAAGGCTAAGCAAGACAACAGTTAGCATCTTGAGAAGTCAAGACAGTTTTTCTAGTTTAAAAGACAAAGAAGCCTAACATGGAAGAAAGTGTAGTAGAAACTTAACAAGGGGTGGTATCCTGGTGACAAGGGTGGTACCCTGGTGACAAACCAGTTCATAGAGTTGTGGATCTTTACTGTGTTACTGGGAGGCCCAGGGTTGGGGGCCAAGAGTCCCAGATGGTGCAGAGGGAAGAGTGCCACACTGACCAAAAGGGACAAAGGCAGTTTCAGACTACAGTACAGCAAGGTTAACAGACTTCATATCTGCCAATGAGACACTGCCTACCTGGCAGCCACACACACACACACACACACACACACACACACACACACACGCGCGCGCGCGCGCACGCACTCCCATAGTCATACATGTGTGTCTGTGCACATGTGCTTGGGTTCCTGTGACGGCCACAAAGGGCAGATTACCCTGGAGCTGGAGCCACAAGTGGTTGCAAGGCATCTGATATAAGTGTTGGAAACTGAACTTAGGTCCTCTGCAAGGACAGCACCATCATCTCTCCAGCTTCCCTAAACTACACAGTCTTAGCAACATGTCCAGGCATTGGTGCCATGCTAGTGGGTTTCATGAATTATAGAAGCTATCTCCTCAAGCAAAATAAAACAAACCATCAGTCATCATGTACAGGTCACTTACAAACAATGAAAGATTTGTTTTATATATGTTGCTTTAACAAAGGTGTGTGTGTATGTGTGCCGCAATTGTGTAATTATCATACATCCCACAGGGGCTAAGCAGTCAGGACAGGAACACTCAGCAGATACAATGGTCCAGGCTAAAGAAAGCTCTTTAAAAATGACAAGTCTGCTGGAAAAATCTGGCCCCTGGGCATAGTAATTTTTAAAAAAAGATTATATTACCAAACATGTATATTTGTGTGTCTGTGTGTGGCTCGTGCCCACAGGGGAGAGATGCCCTGGGGGCAAAGTTGCAGGTGGTTGTACACCAACAGGGATCAAACACCAGTTCTTCTAAAAGCAGTACCCGTGGGGCATGGTGGCGCACGCCTTTGATCCTAGTACTCAGGAGGCAGAGGCAGGTGGATCTCTGAGTCTGAGGCCAGGCTGGTCCACAGAGTGAGTTCCAGGATACCTAGGGCTATACAGAGAAACTGTGTCCTGAAAATTTAAAAAAAAAAAAAAAAAAAAAAAGACCTCTAGGTTTTATAATGTTAAGAAATTAGAATATTTTCGTTTTCCTTTGGCTACAGCAAGAAAGGATGATTCTGTTTTCATGTGTACTGAGGGACATGTGTTCTGGAAAGAACTGTGTCAGAATGGGGGTGTGGTAGGATGACAGTGGTACCCACCACTTCTGTCTGCATACTTGTTACAGCTTCCAGGCTCCTGCCTGCCCTGGCTTTCTCTGGTCCTGCTGTATGTGACTTAGGCGTCTTTCTGGGTATACTCAAACCTCTAATGTGTGTCCAGTATGAAAATGGGGCCAAGCCTAAGCACTATCAGTCTTCTACAAGAAGAACTGTGGTAGGGCAGAGGGTGGCAGAGACCCTGAGACAGCCTCAGAAACCTTATGTTCCTGGCCTAAGGCTGGCTGTCTTTACAGAGGCAAGCAGAGCTTACTTACCATACTGCTCCAGCCTGGGGGCCCCCTCCTCCCTAGTCTGGAACCTGTCCTAAAACACAGCCTGGACATTTTATATAAAGGTCAGCACATCTGGGAACTGCCGTGGCTGGCTCAGAGCCTGTGCATAGCCAAGTCAACAGTAAACACCCTGGCATCTGTGCCTGGAGCTTCACCCTTCACCTTTCATTAACAGAATTAAGTGCTTCAAAGAAACAGGAACAAGGAAGTGTGGGGGGAGGGCTCTGAAGAACCTGCCTTCCAGGACAGTGTTAGGGACCGTCCCTTCCACACCATGGAACCCCATTCAGGGGCAGGGAGGGTAACCCAAACAGCGACTAACAGTGAAAAAGGAGAGGATAACCCTTGGTCTGGCTAAAGACACGGAAGCAAACCAGTATTACTAACAGCAGCACCAGGCCGCAGAGCATGAGATGAAAACTTAAAACATCCTGTATAAGTGGGCGGGCCAACCAGAGGCTGTAGCAAAGCCAGCAAATGGGAAAGAACCACGTCGGCCATGCCTGCCCTGCCCTTTAAGAGGTGGGGCTGCCCCAGGTTTGCAGTTGGCTTGGTAGATCTACCCTTCAAAGCTCATCCAGGGTGCCTCTGAGCCTTCGAGGGGTATGGAGGCTACCAGAGTTGGAACATTGGCTCCAGATAGCCTTGGAGAGACTCCCTGGCTGGCCCATAGCAGGACTAGTTTCACCTCTGGTTATATGGCAGGTGGAGGGGTCCACAGGCTGGTCAGGAGACAAGCCCTGAGCCCTTGAATCATCAGACACACTCGATACAACCCATCATCTAGAGCAGGGCCAGCTGGGAGGGGTGGTCAGGCAAGAAGGCTACTGACAGCCTCTCCCCACTCCTTAAGCCAGAAGTCTGTGATTCTGGGTACCCGGCACTATCAAATCTACACATTTTCTGATCCTTTGGCTTCCTGCCTGTCAGATGTACCTCCTCACCCTGATCGTTATTCCTGGCTGAGCAACTGAGGTAGCCCTCCACTTCCATACTCACCTAAGCACCCAGCCACTGTACCTCCACAACATTTGTCATGCATCCTTCTCAGACATAGTCACGCCGTAAGAAGTATCTTCCTACTGCCCAACCTCCCCAGGGACCAAATCTCTTCATAAATCCCCAGTCAGTTAGCAGACAGTTTCCAGACCCATTCCCAGCCAAGACCACACTGTAAACCTTCATAGCATAAAGTCAGAGAGCTAGGATTTCTGTCAAAGAGGCCTCAACCAGCATTTCCTAACAAGCAGGGCCGTGTCAACCAGCATCCCCGAATGAGCAGGACTGTAGGGATACTTTTCCAGGCCTGCTACCAACCAGGCTCGATGCTTCCATATGCTAAACAACAGAACTTTTAGCATCTGCTAAATTTCTAGGGGAACTAGCCTCTGAAAATTTCCAGTAGTCTGCAGTTTTAAGAGGGAAGGGTTGGCTCAAAGAGCAGAAAAGGCCCACTCATGTCAGGGCCCACAAGGAGGTATGGCCCTGGCATACTAGGTCCAAGTAACTGGAGCCACGTCAGTCAAGCTCCCCACCTGCCCAGCCCCACAGCCGTCTCTCTTCTGGATCTATCCATACTAAGTGTGTTTTACCCAAATCCATACACCGAAAATATGAGGCTCAAAATAATTACATCAACATGCAGAGGTTTTAAGAGACGACTGAACTCAAGTGAAGCCATAAGGCAGGACCCACGATGGGATTGGTGTCCTTGTAAGAGACACTAAACAGCTATGAGGACACAACGAGAAAGGGCGACAGGACAGGCAGAGCCTTCATCAGTCACCCGAAAGACTAGCATTAGACCTAGGATTGCCAACCTTTAAAGCTATACTAAGAGGAATAAACGTTTAAATTTCTCAATCCACAAAACCCTGTTACCACCCTGATCTGACACACCCATCAAGCTTTTCAATCTCTTAAAACAAAACTGTTTCTCGGATGGCAGCTTGTTTCTCGGATGGCAGCTTGCTCCCCACCGCTGGTCCAAAGCTGACCGCGATCAACTGGAAAAACTAGACAAGCCTTCACTGTCTACTCAGAAAACCAAGACAGCAAGAAATGACAGGGTGTGCAAAAGCCCTGGCCTCCTCTGGTCTGTCTCTGGGAGCCCAGCCACTGCAGGACCCGGGAAAACCTGCTCAGGCAGGACATATTTTACCTAAGTGTGGCAGAGCTGAGGGCCGGAAGAGGAAACAAACCCGAGGTGAAGAAGCCTGGCCAGCTCTCCCGGGGACCTGGTTTCTGTCCACCTGGAGATGCCCCGGAGGAGCCTGCAGGCTCCCGGCTAGCAGTCCACTGTGCCAGAGCCCTGCTGGCATCCTGCCCCCAGTACCACGGCCACCGCAAGATGAGTCTTCCTAGGGCGACAAGACAGACAAGGAGGCCCAGGGACAGCTGCGTCGCACAAGACCAGCGGACCTCCAGCCCCTCCGCTTGGGGAGCACGAAAGCTTGGAGACTGTCCCCACTTCTAAAGAAGCTCTTGACGTCCCAAAGCCAGCGAGGGCGCTTCTGAGCCTCCGGGGTCCTCTCGGGGACTCCCGAGCCCAGGAGCAGAGCCCAGGAGCATCTACACCGTCCTGGGTCAGCCCGACCCGGTGAGCTCCGGATACCCTGGTCTTCGCAGTCCCCACCTGCAGCCCGCGCCCTCCCGCCCGCGCCGTCGAGGCGCGAGGAGCCCCGGCCCGCCCGCCCGCCCGGTCAGGCCACGGCGTACCGAGAGAGGCGGCGGCGCTCCTCAGCCGGCCTCCATGCGCGCGTCGCCGGGCTGACGGGCTGGGCCGGGGCGGGGCGGGGCGGCCGGACGGGCCGGACGGGCCGAGGGTGCGGGCCGCGCAGCATGCCGGGAAACACCTCCCAGGGCCGCGCGCGCGAGGCCCCGCCCCCGCCGGGGTCTAAGCGCAGGGCTCCGCCTCCCGGCCCGACGCCCCCAGGTCCTAGAGCGCAACTCCAGTTCACCGCGGGGTGCTGGGCCCCCCACAGGCGAGTCTGTGTGACGGGGCTGCGTTCTTGAAGCGTCCGTCCGCACCACGGCCTGGAGTCTAGGGAGCCGTCAGCGCACTGGACCGGGACAGAAGCTAGGGATCATACGAGGCGCCCTTCTGGTTTCCTTGGAGAATCGCATGCCAAGTGGAGAGGCTCAAGGGCAGAACTAAAGGGACAAAAGCTGGCCCAGTCAGCCCCAGGCCATCAGGACTTCCTACGTGTTCAGCTGCTTGTGACTGAGAGCCCGGAGACTGCGGAGGTCTCAGGGTGGGCGGGGCCCCAGTGACAGCAAGTGCCCAGTATCTTAACGCAGGCTTCAAACTCACCAGTCTCCTAGGGCACCTTAAAGGGTAGGGCAGGGAGAGAGGCCACTTGGCCCACTCAGGCCAGGTCTCCGGGCTGCAGGTCCTCCTGATCAGGGTTGATGAGTGGATGAGAGGAGCCGGGTGAGCCCATAATGGACACGTCTCCATTTGAGTACCCCAAGATAGGCTCCTGTGAGAGCCAGGCAGTGACGACCTGGAGCAGGCCCTGGCACGGGCCCTCCAAAGGGGAAGTAATCTCTGCCTAGTTCCCAGCTGCCCCATCCAGCCCTTTCAGGTTCCAAAGGGTTACAACTCTGGCCCTGATTTTTGGAGACCCTGCCTTGACATTGTACCTGTGAATGGCCCTCCTGGAAGTCGGCCACTTTGAGGAAGAGAATTCTTCCTGCACCAGGCAGAATTCCCTCCAGCAGTCTGTTACACAAGAGGCCCGCATGGAGACTACTGACAGGTATTTCCTGCCAGCATCTTCTTACAGCTTCCTGGTCTCCCGGAGGGCCTGGCCTCAAGGGGACCTCTGCCTTCTTTGCTCCTTAGTGAAGCACCATTCATCCCCCCCCCCCCTTGTCCACTACTTTGATGTCTGTGTTCTGTGGCCTCTTCAGGCCTCCTCAGCCCCATTCATTCTGCTTAACAGAAGACAGGGGTGGGCTTAGAGCTGAGACTGCCAGGCCCACTCTACCCGTTCACAAAGCACAATGAGGCTCCTCTCTGAGTACCCGTACTGTTTGGTTGAAAACCCCACTGATAGGCTAGTGTCAGGAAGGGGCCTGGGTTCTAGCCCTGGTTGGCTGGCAGTGTTCTCCCTGAGCCTGTCCTTTTTCTGTGGGCAGACCATGGTGCCACCTTTCCTGCTTGCCTGTCTAGGGGAGTGGTTCTCAGCCTTTCCAATGTTGCGGTCCTTTAATAGCTCCTCATGCTGTGGTGACCCCCCAGCCATAAAATTCTTTCGTTGCTGCCTCTTAACTGTAATTCTGCTATGGCTATGAATCATAATATCTCATGGGCAGGATATCTGATACGAGATATCCCATAGGTCGAAGAGTGCTGGACTAGGGGCAAAGGATGGCATGACATTTTTCATTAGATGCTGACCCTGAAGTGCCAGAATTCTATTTTGGCTAAGTGGCTGCTGGGGATGAAAACCAGAGCTGCCCTATAACCTGCTGGTGTCTATGGGAGCCAGAAATAGGAACCGGTGTCTGGAGGACATGCCCAGCCAGGCTGCCGGGGAAACCACGGCAGGTTTCAGCTGGGAGAGACCAGGCCCCCCTTACATCTTAGGCTTTGCTTTGGAGGAAAAAAAAAAAAAAAAAAAAGCATGGCCAGCTTGAGTTCTGCTTTCTAACAGCCATTCCCCAGCCTGCGTTGCTCAAGCAGGTTCTGTGGCGCCACAGGATGAGTGGGTGACGTATCAGAGTCGGCAGATGGAGTGCACCTTGGTTTAGCAGAGCAGCTGCTGGAGGGGCTTTTTGAGGTGAGCCATGCAGGGAGTCAATGCATGTCAGGCTTGCAGGGAAAGGCTTCAACATGGCCAGAGGAGCCCAGAGTCCTTAGAAAGAGAAAGGAGCTATCTGAAGCTATTGGGAGTAAATAGAGGGGACTAGGTTCCTAGTCAGGGGTGTGGCAAGGAGAGGCCAGGTTTGAGAACAGCAAAGACCATCATGAAGGTCCCACAGAAGTAGAGCCCCAAGTTGGCAAGCCTTGTCTGACCCCAGGGATCGGAAGGATACAGGTCCCTGGCCATCTGTGTCCAGGAAGGGGACTAGCTCATAGAGCCCTGGGAGCAGAGGACACTTCCGAGGAGTAAGATGACATTTAGGCCCAGTACCCACCATGTTGCCTGCTTCTTCAGGACACGACTTGAGCCCCTTCCCCAGAAGCAGCCCCTTGCAGGTCAACTCCACAGGGCAATACAGCCCCAACCCCTCCCACACAGCACTCTTCTGAGAGGTCCCTCTAGGTTTTATCCAAGAACAGAGGTGAGAAGTGGCTGCTTTATTGGCTTCAGTTCTCCCAAAGAGCCAGCCCCTTGGATCCAGTGCGCCCAGCCTTTCCCATGTCTACTGCGGCTCTGCATAAGCTCCGGGGCAACACACGCACACAGCCACTGTCTGGATAGTCTACGGTCAGTGGCACTTGGGAAACAGGACCTATGAAGAAAGTATTGCATCTGGCCTTGGTACCATGCAGACCAGTGGTTCCCTAGGGTCTGAGTGTCTCCCCCTCTGAGCCAAGTCCCAGGGTGTTCAGGCTGAGCTCAAATGGTGGGGAGTGGGTACAAAGCATGCAAGAAGGAAGATTATGTACCACGCGTAGGAAGCAGATGGATATGTGAACAGGGAGAGCCAGGGAGCAGGGAAGAGGCCAGCACCCCGAGGTTTCTGGGTTACTTTAGCTGGCATGCCTGCTCATCATCACGTAGGGGCCAATTTGTGGTCATAGGCCATCGGACCAGGGATTGTCTTCTCTAGGGGAACGAGCAGCCTCGAGGCAGCCAACTTTTCTCCCAGGGTTCCTATGGGTCTCAGAAGTCCCTTCCTAGAACGTGTGGGAATACTGAATTCGGCCTGGAATGCCATCAGTTTGGAGAACAACATGCCTTTTCTGTACTGAATTATTTGGGATTTTGGTTTGACTTTGAGATGGTCCTGTAGCCCTGGCTAGACTGGATCTAGTTATGTAGACAAGGCTGGTCTCAAACTTGGATAGTTGTCTGCCTCTGCATCCCTAGTGTTAGGATTAAATACTGTGCTGTCCTATCTGGCTATTTGCTGATTTCTGATCCTCTGACCTGGAGCTTTGGCTGGCTCTGGACAGGTGTTCTTCTTCTAAGGCAGGCTGCTCCGTAGAGCTGGCAGGTGACATTATGTACGGTGCCCATCACCTCCCCTTCCCCACACTCTGTCTCATTTTCTACCTACCTCAGTCACTCCAAGGTGGAAACTAGGGCACAGATGTGAGTCCAACACCCATATTGGATGCTTCTCTGCCCTCACCTGCCTGACCCGTTCCTCCCCATGAAGCCCAAAGCTTTGTTTCCCCCTTACTCCCTCTGCCGGTGCTCCCCCTGGTGCTCATCCTGGTGCTCCCCCAGTGTGGCCCTGGGTGATGTGGGGTGTCTCCTCTATTTTCTGTGAACAATAAATGCCTTTCTATGGCAGGAATCTGAGCTGGAGGTGTAACTCAGGGAAGGAACACCTGCCTAGCATATGCAAATTTCCTGAGACTTGCCCCCAGCAGCTCCCAGCAGCCCCCAACGAATGATAAGATACTTTAAACAGTTAAGAGAACCTGAACCTAGTCTCTGCATGGTCAGCACGTGCAGCCTGACTGTGGTGGCAGCTGTGGTAGTGGAGGACATGGAAGCATTTTGTCCTAACCACCTCAGGGTTGTACCATAGCTGGCTAAGGAGCTTTCAGGGGGCACAAGCCAGGCAGAGGTGGCTGCTCTGATCTCAGCCAAGCCTCTCCATTTTGATATACAGCCTATGCCCTCGAATGTCTTTGAATTCCTGGCCTAGCTTCCTCGGCCACCTGTCTTCAAGGTCTCGGTCTCTCTCTCTCTCTCTCTCTCTCTCTCTCTCTCTCTCTCTCTCTCTCTCTCTCTCTCTCTTTCTCTCTCCCTCCTCTTTTTGGTTTTTTGAGACAGGGTTTCTCTGTGTAGCCCTGGCTGTCCTGGAACTCACTCTGTAGACCAGGCTGGCCTCCAACTCAGAAATTCGCCTGCCTCTGCTTCCTAAGTGCTGGGATTAAAGGTGTGCGCCACCACGCCCGGCCCTCAAGGTGTCTCTTATTCAGTCTCACAGGTTCACTTGTCCCGGCTTGCAGGAATGTAGCCCCATCGGGCCAGGTTCGTTTCACTGAGCCCTGGGTCTGAGGGCGAAGCCCTGCTGTGGACCTTCTGATGAACATAAATGCATCCTGACCACAACCAGCCAAGAGCCCTCCCTGGATCCTGCCAGCTCTGTGGTCCCTGGTAATAAACCTAATAGAGTCTCAGGCCATGCTATTTATGTGGTGGCTTGAAGAAGAATGGCCCCCATACACCACATATTTGAATGTTCGGTTTCCACCAAACAACCAAAGTTGGTGGACTGTTGAGGGAGGATCAGGAGGTGCGGCCTTGCTGGAGGAGGTGTGTCACTGGGGTGGCCTTTGAGGTTCCAGAAGCCCATGACAGACCTAGTCTCTCTCTGCCTCTTGCCTGCAGATGAAGATGTAGCTCTCAGCCCTGATGATGCAGCTCCCGTGCCCTGCCTGCCTGCCTGCCGCTCAACTCCCTATCATACTGTTCATAGACTTACCCTCTGAAACTACAGCCAATCCTCCAATTAAATGTTTTCTTCTTTAAGTTGTCATGGTGTCTCTTCACAGCAACGGAACAGTAACTAAAAGACTGTGCCCCCCACTCCCGAGTGCTCTCTGGCTACTCCATCTTCCCACAGCCCCACAATCCAGTACTCCACGGTCCCCCTCCTCACACTTCCGGATGGAGGCCCGATGTTCTTGCATCTTGGACTGCCTGGCCCTGTCCACTGTTTTCCCAGTGCCCTCAAGAGATGCCCCAGGCGTTGATGGTTATTGCAGGCTGGGCACGAACCAACCGCCAGCACAGGGAGGCAGGGCCTCAAGGCACAGGGAGTTATCAGAATAGTATTTATTGATATGCTCAGTGCTACCTTGTTAATACTTCGTCACGTGGCGCGTGGCTGAGGTAATAGGGGCGGGGCCAGTGGGGCCTGGACTCCCACGGGAAGCGGTCCAGCCAGCAGCTGGGGACCCGGGGGAAGGGGGTGTGGTTATTGCGTTGTATTCTTTCCCTCGTCTGCACCCTGGCCTACGCCTGCTCTCGCCCACTGCTCACATGGGTGCCGCTCGCTCGCTCGCTCGCTCGTTCGTTCGCTCGCACACTCACACATACTCAGGCTCACTCACAACACATTTGCCCCCTGCTTGTTCGCGAGCTTACTTGCACACGGGCACTGCACCTCTCTGGCAAACTCAATCACTCAGGCAGGTGCTTGTACCCACACCTGCTCACTTGGCACTTTTTACATCCGCCTCTGCTCAGGCCACTCACACACATCATCCTCTGGTTTAAATGCACCCTCATTCTCCTGATGATAAATAAGCTCAGCACTTACAGTAATCATAGGAAAAATAAAGTGTGTGTCAGGCTACGCGGAGAAAGTGCATGTTGATTCGGACCTGGGGCAGCCCTCGGTTCCCCCCCGCCCCCAAGGCATCAGGTCCCTTAAGTGAGTGACCCCTGGGGGTCTGTCCTGAGGCCAGTGCCACCTTCCCCAGCACCTTCCTCACTTCCCCTAGGCTGGGCCCAACTGGGTATGCTGAGTTGTGTCAGCCCACAACCAAACCCACTAAAAAAAATAAACTTTTCTTCATCTTTCAGCCCAGCAGCACACTGTGGAGGCGCCTGGTGCTGGGGTGGGCACCCTATCCCACCTTGCACCCAAGCCCCAGCCTGCACTTGTGGATGCCATGGTGAGCCAGGTGGAAGGGGTGCTGGGCCCCGTGGCATGCAGACAGGAGGCTGGGGTGTGTGTGGGCAGTACCGGGTGAACAGAGTTCGATCCTACCCAAGCCTAGGCTCAGCTGGGCCATCCCTGGCTCATGCAGAGAGTTTTTGGTGGCCTGGGAGGCCCTGCCCCTCAAAACTCCACAGTACTCACAACTGTTCTCGGCTCCTCGAAGGTGGCGATGAGGATCTGCTGGGGCGGGGGTATGCTGAGGAGGTCGCCCATGTCTGAGGGGGCACAGGGGCCTCCTTCCTCCTCTTCCCGGGCCTCATACAGCGTGCTGATGTGGAGCAGGGGGTGAGTGGCGTTCCGGCTCAGGATGGTGAGAGGGTCAGCCTTGCCCAGACTGCCTGGTGACAGGGAAGCAGCGGCGGGGGCTGCGGGGGGTGAGCAGACATGGAATGATCCCCCAGATGGGAGCCCTGGCAGGGCAGGCTCTGTGGGGTACGGGATTTCCTTCTCGGGGAGTGGAGCATCTGAAAACAGGCAGGAACACAGGCGTTTCACAACCCAACTCACTTGCTGCTACCGCCCTCCCGGTGCCACCCACGGGCACCTACTGGGCCCTTAACTTCTACGGATGTCAGGCATCCTTGCATTTATCAGCCTGCCTGGCTAAGTCTAACTCCTCGGGAATAGCAATTGCTGTTTGCTGAATCCCCCCACCCCCCCCCCCCCAGTGGCTCACATCTGCCTGAAGCCCTTACTAACCAAAGAAGGCATGTTTCCTGGTGGCTGCAGTCCTGCCTTCCTCCTCACCCTCTGCCTTATGGGAGTGTCCAGACTCCTATCAGACCTGCCCCTCACTTTAGGAGCAACCCATTTGCTACCTCTGCTGTGACCAAGCCCAGTCGCCACCTCATCTACACTGGACTCTGATGCTTTCCCTCTTTGTGCCCTAGAAGGGGAGTGGGGGGGGGGACTGTCAGTTTCCTGCTCAGGGCTCCCTGGGAATCCTACCCCGTGCGGCACCTGCCTGGCTCCCTACCTTTGGTGGGTGCTGCAGCTAGGCCCAGCCCACATTCCTCTGTCTGGGACAGGAAGCCACCTTCTTGGCTGCGGGAGGCTGGTAGGGCAGGGGGTACCGCCTCAGTCTTGGCCTTCTTGGTACCTAGGATATAGGGATGCACGTCCAAGGAGAAGTGGCGGGTATGCTTTTTCTCAGAGGCAGCAGGCGGGGCAGAGGAGGGGCCTGAATCACCTCCACTGCCCTTGTAGTGGTGGGCAGCACGGGCACCAGCGTCCAGCAGCGGGGCAATAAGTGTGTCTGTGGCTGTCTTCCTGCGCACGGGCTTGGGCTTCTCAGTCTTGCTGTTTTCCACGCGCATAATGGCCAGCTGCTCCTTGAAGGGCTGTGGCAGCGGGTTGCTGGTGGGGATCCACTTCATTTTCTTACGGGGCCGCTTGACCACGGGTGGCTCAGCAGAACCATCAGGCTCCGCAGGGTTGATGCTGGGGTCCACGGTCTGGATGCCAGAGTCCCGCACAGTGGGCGTGGTGTCGTGGTTAGACTGAGCCAAGGCAGCCAGAAGCTGCCGCACCACATTGTCGTACATGAGGTCGCTCTCGTTGGTGATGAAGTCCAGCCGGTTCAGCGACTTGATGTGGTCGCGGTTCTCGTTACAGAACATGGCCAGGATGTTGATGTCGCAGAACTGCGAGCGGCGCCACTGCCGGCGCGTCTTGATACCCACCTTGTTTAGTTTGTCGAAGATGAAGTTGCTCTTGCGGAAGATGAAGAGGTGGATGAGGTTGACTAGGATGATGAGGTTCATGAAGCAGAGCAAGACGATGTCCACACCTGCAATGATCCGCTGCAGCTGCACAGACGGTAGCTTACAGCTGACGCGCACCGTGGGCCCAGCGCTACCCACCGGCCCGTCAGGTGAGGCGCCCAGGGCACAGGTGAACTCGTTCTGCTTCTGGGTGGCGTAGTATGTGCATAGGTAGGAGATGGGCACCACGCTGAGCAGCAGGATCAGGACGTGCCGTGCCAAGTACAGCTTGGCCAGGAAGTTGCTGCGGCCCCGGCGTTCCAGGTACTTCTCAAACAGATTCTGCTCCGGGCTCTTCTCCTTCTCGGCGTTCTCAATGATCTCTCGCTTCTCGCGCTCCGTGATGCCGGGCCCCTTGGACTGGATCTGCTTCTCAATCTTGGGTGCGCGACCTTCGGCCGCTCGGTGGTAGCAGTTGTCGATCTCCTGAAGAAGGAAGTTGAGCTCCGAGGTGAGGCGCGTGGAGGCGAGGAACTCCCAGCCCAGCGCGGGCACATACATGATGGCGGCAAAGGCCAGCAGCGCGTAGGGCAGGAACTTGTGCTCAAACAACGATGGCCAGAGGCTGGCATCCACGCCGGGCAGCGCGTCCCGCAGCTCTGTCCAGCAGTAGCCGCGGGCGTACAGCGCCTGATCACGGGTGAAGTTGTGCGGAGTATAACAGTAAATTGGTTCCTCTGAGGGTAGAGAGGAGACACGGGCTAGGGCAAGAGGTGGGACTAGCCTGAGGAAGACCAGGTCTTGGGATGAAGGGCATGGGATGGACCTGATCCTGTCTCTGCTCAGACCCAGTCCCTATGCAGGTGGCTGGGTTCTCAGGTTCATGGGCTCTACAGCCCCTCCGGTAGAGCTGCCTGCCTTATGCAGAGACTGCTGTTCCCCAAACGGCCCCCCAACTTCTCTCAGGCCAGTTTTCCCTCATCATATCCTGATTACAGTGTTGTGTGTATGGACTGGATCCTGAGTACTGCTTACAAAGTGCTTAGCCAGGGGGTTAAGACCTGAATGCGTGCAATGAGAAAACGGACCTATACTATTTATCTTGGTCTAGAAAAGTCATAAAGGGGCTGGAGAGATGGCTCAGCGGTTAAGAGCACTGACTGCTCTCCGGAAGGTTCTGAGTTCAAAGCCCAGCAACCACGTGGTGGCTCACAACTATCCTTAATGAGATCTGATGCCCTCTTCTGGTGTGTCTGAAGACAGCTACAGTGTACTTAACATATAATAAGTAAATACATCTTAAAAAAGAAAAGTCATAAAGACTATATGAACAGGACAAACCAGGGTCTAGAGAGGATCAAGACAGATCATGCGGGCAGCCAGGGTTCCTCTTTTAGCATCCCACATGGACCAAATACCATCTCTGCCACTGACAGTGGCAGTGCAAACACTGCCAGGACTGTTGGCTCAGAGGCTCCTATATAGTCAGAGGGAGTCACAGAGGTCCAGATTCCAAGGAAAATCTGCCTGTGACAGGCATAAAGGGTCTCACAAGTCCCCCTGTCCTGGAGGAAGGGGAAGTGTGGGAACCCTGGATGCTGGTGATAGGGAACACTCACTGGCTGGCCAGATCTGCCACTGAAAATGAACAAGGGGCCTGTCTGCACTTGGCTTATATGGACACACATCCTGAAGCAAAGGGCGTCACATATGCTTGCACTGGGCTGTGCTCAGCCTTGTTTTGCGATCTTATGCTTCCAATTTGTTTTCAGAAAACATGGAGGCTCAAAGTCCACCATACTGGGTCATGATCCCTAGGTACCAGGCCATGGCTTCCTATGGCATTAATCCAAGCCAACTCCACCTTAGCCATCTCGCTTCCACTCAAGACTGGCTCCAGCTTAAAGCCCTCCACCACAGTCTTGAGATCAGGAAATAACAGGGTCAAAGTGGCTAGTCTGGACAGGGAGATGGCAGAGACCCAGGCTAGCCGGAAGACTAATGTGAGGATTCGAATATAAAATGCCCCCTATAGGCTTCTGCGTTTGAACATTTGGGCCCCAGCTGGTGGCACTGTCTTGGTAGGTTGTGGAATCTTTGGGAGGTGGGTTCTAGCTGGAAGCATGATACTAGGGAGGGTCTATATACACCTCCGTGTGAACAAGCCACCCCAGCCATGTGCCCTCTCCCCATGTGGTATTCCCTGAAACTGTAAAGCAGACCGAACCCTTCTTCTGTTAGGTTATTTCTGCTACAGCAGCAAGAAAAGTAACCAACAGAGACATTAATCACAGTTTGATGTCTTCAGGGGCCTAAGAGGCAGGGGACAGAGACCTCAGTGCCTACACGTTCTTGTGGTACCAGCATGTAGGCGTCCTGGCTCCATTCTAACTTAGACTAGGACCGTGGTCACCATTTAGGGATATCTGCCCATGTAGCCACTCTTCATGAAGAGTCAAAGACAGGCCTCAAGGACTACCAGAATATAACCCAGTCAGGGGGAACCCCAAGACCAGCGGCTGTGTGGCCACTTGTCTTCCTCATACGGTCCTGGGAAGGTATGGAGGGTTCCAGTGGAGGTCTGGGTGGGCCAGACAGAGGTAAGTGTGAGTTCTGGGGCTTCCTGAAGCTGGGACCATGTCCACGGGAGAAGCTGAGCACCTGGCCATAGCCAGGGGTGGAAGGGAGAGGCTAGGGGTAGTCAGGGAAAGCTGATCCCCTGAGGACCTAGAGAACAGGGCAGGATGAGCTGGGCTCTGAGAAGAGCAAATGGGAGAAGCAAAGGAATCGGCTCTCTTGGTTGAAAAAAAAAATGGAATTTTATTCTTTTTTCTTTCTTTTTTTTTGTTCTTACAGGTGATCCCTAAAGCCACAGAAGGGTGAGTGGTCTCCTCTCAGGAAATTTGATTGCCACCCTGAATCAAGCCCATCTCTATGATGTCCAGCCAAGATGTAAGCTGGGCAAGCAAGAGGAGAGAACCCCCGTACTCCCATGGGCACTTCCAGTGGGGCCAAGCTCTTCCTTGGTTGGCCTGTGTCTGCAGAGGCGCGTGGTGCTTCTGATGGCATGGCAGACACCAAAGGGCCTAACCTAAACTGAAGGGCAGGTGTTCACGCATGGTTGGCTACCATAGGGTGCTGATGCTGTGGACTTGTGCTGATCCTGAACTGGGCCAGATGGCAGGTACCTGGACACCGGATGCTCTGTCCTGACACAGTGGCTGCATGGAGCTTTCTGTCTGAGGCCCCTCTCTTGGGATTTCCCAGGGGGGGATGGGTTCTTGTCTAGGTAAGTACAGGGGCTCAAGGAGGAGATAGGAAAGCTGGTCCATGGGCTGGTGAGATGGCTTAGCGGGTAAGAGCACTGACTGCTCTTCCAAAGGTCCTGAGTTCAAGTCCCAGCAACCACATGGTGGCTCACAACCATCTGTAATGAGATTTGACGTCTCTTCTGGTGTGTCTGAAGACAGCTACAGTGTACTTACATATAATAAATAAATCTTTGGGTCGGAGCAAGTGGGGCAGATCGGAGCGAGTAGGGCTGGAGTGAGCAGAGGTCCTGAATTCAATTCCCAGCAACCACAGCTCACAACTATCTATACAGCTACAGTGTACTCATATACATAACATGAAAAAAAAGGAAAAAAGAAAGCAGTGCACACAGAGCTAGCTCTGCAGTGCTGTCATCTCAGTGAACACAGGGCTAGCACTGCAGAGTGCTGTGGGATGGTCCTTTCCCCACAGGGCAGTACTGCTTAGACCTGGACTTAGTACTGCTGCTCATGAGAATACACTGAGATTTCTAGCCAAGGAACCTGCTAAGCTGAGACTGACATCAGAATGGCCAGGGGGTCAACAGCAGGAGCCACAGGGCACTGCTGCAGCCTCCAGCTAGAGCAGGTCTGAATAGTAAAAGCAGACCTGTAGGGTTTTTTTTACTTGAAATTCTGCCCAGGGCTGAGGCTGAACCTGAGCCCTAGACACATCTCCTGCCCACTCCCTTGGGTCCAGCCTGTGCATGGTCCAACTCACTTAAGCCTCTGCCACTTGCAGAGGAAAAGGCTTTCAAGAAAGGGGTTTCTGGTTCTGCTGAGGCTGTTGCCTCTGGCCAGCTCACAGGCAGCTCATCTCTCGGCTCTCCTCACCCCAGGGCAGGTCCCAACCCTTCACCAACTCCTTCATGGTGGGACGACAGCTCCCACATCCTGACTTCTGGACCTTGTGACTGTTGCTCTGTGTCGTAAAAGTGACACAGCAGCCGGGATTAAGGACTTTATGGGAGCTGATCCTGGATTATCTGAGGGGGACAAGGAAACACAAGAGTCCCTTTCAAAGGAAGGCAGTGATGGATAGAGAAGGCCTGAGCCAAATGTCATGGTGTAGCTCGGTCCTGAAGGTGCACTCAGACTTGCCAATAGAAGCTCCATCTGGACCAGCCCTGCTGAGAGCTTGCCCATCTTGTCGGCAGGCTTAGGGCCAAGCATCTCTTTGTTGAGCTATTTCCCCAGCTTTTTTTGGGTATCAATCCAGGACCTCTAGTATTCTAAGCGAGTGTTTTGCTGCCAAGCCACACCCTAGTCCTGAACATTGTTTAAAGCCAGAGTTTGTGCTAGTCTGTTCCAGCAGTGTGGGCAGATAACAGGTGGCCCTGGCTTCTTACAAGCTGCCTGCCTCATATGTGTATGTGCGTGGGGGGAGTACTCCGTCCCGATACTTCCTGCAGTGGTATGGGTAGATGCTTCAGAGTGCTGCAGGTCTGGGGTAGGGACCCATACTCAGGACAGAGAGGGTTGACTTTCAGGGACCACAGGAAAAAAGGAGACGGGCTGGTATCTGAGTGCCTTCACATTTCACAGACCCACCACAGAGATCTGTCCCACTGGGTGGGATCCCCAGGGAAAGGCCAGCAGCCGGGTGCTGGACCCACCCGTGCTTGTCAGTATACGGCACTTTGGTTTTCCTTCCTTAAGGAAGAGAGTGCTGAGAAGGAGGCACACATTGGGTAACACCCAGCTTCTGTGAGCCAGATAGATGCTCACACACAGGTGATATCCCAAAATACGCCCACGTACATGGGACCTGAGAGATCTGGTGGCTCTTTGCCTCTTCCCCCTCCCCCCACTTCTGGCCTTTGTGTATTGACTTCTCACCCCTGCCTGAGTGGCAGGGGGGTTATTTCACAGCTGCCCTGGCTCCAATACCAGCCGGTCTCTAGACAGGAGTCGTCTGAGATTTTCTTGGACCACCCCTAAACCTTGATCTCTACCTCTGCTGGGTGGAGATCACCAGTGCTGGGCTCAGGGGTGGGGAAACATAGCACAACCCACTCTATGGAGGGCAGGCTCCTTCTATGAGGGTTATCCACACAGCATTTGACATTCAGGACTAAATGCCCCTATAGGCAGGACCCAGGTGTATGCAGAAAAAAAAAAATGGAGGGGCCGTTGGCCACACTGGGTACTATTACTAGAAGTGGGGTGGTGGGCTTAAAACAGCAGACAGGTACCTCACAGATCTGGAGGCCAGATGAATGAAATCTTTCAGGCAGGCAGTCACCACTGAGAGCCCTGGAGCAGGGTCCTGGATATGTCCCTGTCCTACCTTCTCCTGTGTTCTCACCAAGGGGTCCCCAAGAAATGATGGGGCCATGGGAGAAGGAGCCACTAAGGCATACTTTCCCCACATCCGATTCACTTGTGTTTGGGGTCCCTGGATGCTTCTAGCTTCTGTGGGACAAAAGGACGGTGAAGAGCCCCAAGCGGCGACTGGGCTATCCTGAATCAAAGCCAAGAGAAGCAATCACTGTTTCAGAATTGTGTAGGAAATCAGGGAGGGCAAAGGTTAGGAGTAAGGCTGGTTGTTCAGTTTCTCTATCCTCCCAGCCAAGAGTAGATTTCCTGGTCAGGCATAGGGGCTTGTCTGTGCTGCGTAGGCCCTGGGACTCCTCCTCACATTTGTGGTAGGCCTAGCTCAGCATGGATAGGAGGGCTTAGGAAATGTCTGTGGGAAAGCACAGGGGGCCGGGTGGTGGTGGTGCACGCCTTTAATCCCAGCACTTGGGAGGCAGAGGCAGGTGGATTTCTGAGTTTGAGGCCCGCTTGCCTACAGAGTGCATGCCAGGACAGCCAGGGCTACACAGAGAAACCCTGTCTCAAAAAAACAAAAAACAACAAAAAAAACCCAACAACAACAAGAACAACAAAAAAGCAAGCAAGCAAGCAAGCAAGCAAGCAAGCAAGCACAGGGGGTTTGAAGCAGCAGGTCCAGGATCGGGGCTAACTTGGGGGACATCTTGTTGGTTCCAGGCCCAGTTGGATGCAGGGTGTCTGGAGGTCCCACAGGTGACAAGCTGGGCTGGCAGGGTCTGGGTGTAGGGATCCTATCAAGGAATCACCAAAGATGGCCCAGCCCACCCACATCTGAAGCTGCCCTACGATGTCTGTCATAGATAGAGCTGTGTTCCCCCAAGTATCTGCTGTTGTCCTGGCCCTGTACTAAGGACTGACAGAAACAGCCTTTGTAAATGAACTGAAACGGGAGTGGAGTAGAATAATCCCTACCATGGGGAAATTCCCAACAGAGGACAGACACAGAGCTTGGGTGGTATACAGCTATACCACCAAGGAATACCAGGGAAAGTCTATAGGTACCACTCATCAGGAAGAAAGGGCTTTGGAGAGAACTCAGCCCTCCCTATACCTGGAGTTTGGACTTCTGGCTCCTGGAACTGTAAGGTACACGTCGGTTGTAAGGCAGCCACCCCGTTGCTGGTACTGTGATCAACATGGCCAAAGGCCCCCTTTATACACACACCTGGGTGTGCCTGAGTGTCAGGGACTCTGGTGTTCAAGGATGGAGACCAGGAGAACTTCCTCCACCTTTGGCGTGGCCTTAAATAGTCTGAAGGATGCCTGCCCTCAGCTCAGGTTGGACATCACTAGGTCCTGGAGTTTCCTGTAAGGGGAGGCACCTGTGGATGGTGGTGAAGAAGCGGGTATCGAAATACCTGTTCTCGTTGCCCAGTAGCTGCAGAGGGCAGAGCGACCTGCACCTCCAGAGGAACTCTGGAGCCCCGACAGTCTTCTTCCTGCTATGAAGCTGGCATCTCTGGCCACCAATTTGATTTGTGGCTATGGATACCTGAGTCTGCCTCAGCTCGGCTCCAGTGGGGATGCTATTCCCCATCTCGGTGTGTCACCAGAAGCCAGCTCCCTAGTGCCTCAGCCTGTCACCTTAGGCAGGGCCCACTCTACATGTGTACTCTCCTGTGTACAACCGCAGGCGCACCCACAGGCTCCCTCATAGAGCAGGCCCAGTTCTACTCACCTAACACGTCAGCTCCTTAACCTGCTCACTCTTCAGTGACCTGCCCTACCCTCTACCTACACTGCCTTTGCCAGTCAAGGGTGGCTTCTTGGGCCATTATTGCTTGATGCCCTCCGGGGCCAGCCTCTGTCTGGCCTCCTCTATAGAAGAGCTTTGGAAAGGGATGTTTCAGAGTTCCTCGGGAGTACCCTCACTTTTCCTACACTGTCAGCCCCAAGAACCCCATGCAGCATCATGGGATTTTTTTCACTTATCCCTGAGCAATGCCCTCAACACTCATCCTTCTCTGGTCCTCATCTGGCTATTCCTCCAAGCCTCAGCCCTCCCTACCCCCACCACCCGTGACGTGACATGCTACAACTCAGACCCCACATCCCATTCATCCCGGGGGCCAGCAAGTGTAGGACAGGCCTACTCTCCTCACGGCTTGAGGCTGAAGGAATGGAAGGCCAAACAACAATAAAACAGAGGAGATGTCTCAGGCGGCCCTGTCTCAACCCCTCATGCCAGACTGAGGTGGTGCCCAAGGTCTGTGATGAGACCTGCGGGCAATGGCTCAGCGGCTGGCCAGGTGGGTGCGGTCTAGCTGGCGCTGGCTGCCTGGCGCTGAGAGCCAGCGCGCTCGGAGCGCTGGGCGCTAAACACCTGCGGACGCGCGCCCTGCCTCACCTGCGAAGTTCTTGGTGAAGACCAGGGTGACCAGCAGGATGGGTACCAGCACGGTGCCGATGGTGACCACGCGGTCGAACGGCAGTTCCAGCTTGAGCTGCAGCAGCAGCGCGGCCAGCGCGCCCGCCTTGTCGTCCTGCGAGCCAGGCAGGATCAGCTCCCTCAGCTTCTCGCCCGCCAGCAGCGCGGTCGCCATGTCCGCCGACTGCTCCAGGAGGTGGTGCATGGGGGGCGGGGGCGCGGCCCGGCGGGGTACGGGCGGGGGGCGCGGGCGGGGCCGCGCGCCAGAGAGGGCGGCGGGGGGCGACGGAGACCGAGGTCACGGTGGGGGGGGGGGGCGCGGAGCGCTGGAAGAGGGATGTCAGCGGGGATGCGGCGGGGCTCGGGGGTCTGCCGCCCCGCGAGAGGGGTCGAGCTGCCAGGGCGCCGGGCCGCCGCCGCCCCCGCCGTGCGCTGTAGCCGGCCCGCGCCCTGCGTCCCTCCCGGGGGCGGCGGCGGCTCTCCTGCCTGGGCCGCGCGGCCCGCTCCCGCCGGGGAGGGGGGCTGTTTACCTGCGGCAACTCCGCGGCGTGGCTCCGCCCCCAGCCCCCCCACCCTCCACGTAGCTGCGGCGTTGGCGATGACTTGCAGAAAAAAAAAATTTTTTTTTTTAAATGAAACGAACCGAGTTCATATTGACCATCCCCTTGCATCAGGGTTGGGCCAAGCCCTGGTCCCCCATAGCCCTGTGCACAGAAAGAGGCGGATCGCCCGCTCTGGGGTTAGATCGTGTCTGGTAGCCAAAGGGTTCTAGTTCTACACCTCAGCTCTCTTGCTCCTCACTCGGACCTGGTCTTCACACAGGCGCAGAGGCTGCCGTGTGAGCTGTTGCAGGCAAGGGCAAGGAAGCCCGAACCCTCTTTCCCAGGTTAGTGCCTGCACAAAAATGCCGTGGGGCGTCCTCTCCAAAGCTCCTGGATGCCTCTTCACTGCAGCCATGTCCCGGACCCAGGGGCGCCCCTTTACACGCTGTGATGGGACGCCAGCCAGTGCGGATATGCTTGTACCTAGCATCTTCACTGCTTCACCCACTGTCGGCATCCGTGGAGCTGGGCCAGGGTGTGGGGGCTTCTAGGATTGTCACCTGACCTCTCTGGGCTACCCACATGTTCTCTCCTCCCAGGAGCTACTGTACACAAACTTTTGTGACCGTGGCCTCCTGCAAGATTCCTTGGCTCAGTATCTCTCCATCATAGCCTTTCCTGTGTATGTCTGGAGTAGTAACTTCCTTCAGTATCCATAAGCTATCTGGAAACATCTCCTCCGACCGAAGCAAAACCTGGAGGGACTGCTGTCCCGTGAGGCCTGACTCCTCCTGGTGCATTCTTGCTCCCACAGACATTACCTTCTTCACCTTACTCCCTGCGGGTGGTGAGCAGCCATTCACTCCCCATGCCTAGGATTCCTGGCTGCGCTGGCAAGCCCTCACCCCAGGCTTCCCAAGGCAGTCCTTCCTGCACCCTCCCTGGCCTCTCAGAAGGGTTATGCTGTTCACTCCATCATCCCACCTTCAGAACCCTATATTTTTTGTTTTCCTTTGGATTCCTAGAGCTTTCGCACACTGACCCCTTCTCAGCAGGTTGGTTTTCTCTGACCTGCAGGTCTCCCTTACCCCCCCGCACCCCACCCGCAAATGTTGTCTCCTTTGTTATCTATTTGTGCATGCCTCTTCAAAGGCTCTATCCATCCACTCTGGGTGGAGAGTTATATTCTTTTAAAAAACTATATATGGGTGTACCACCAGCATGCAGTGGCCATGGAGGCTAGAACTCCCCAGGGCTGGGGTTACAGGTATTATAAGCCACTATATGGATGCTGGTAATTGAACCCAGTTCCATGGACTTTTTCCCAATACCTCTGGTCACTTGCAACAGTCTGCTTGGATCCTTCTGGCCCCTGCAGGCACTGCGCTCTTGAGGTACAGACATACATGCAGGTGCAATACCCATATACATAAATCAATAATAAAGACAAAAATAAACGTTTAAATAGAGTTGCCCAGTAATGAGGCAACAATGCCCCTGCTAGACACCAGAGGCTAATAAATAAAAAGCCCAGTACCAGGAACTGGTTGTTTAGTCGTTGGCCACTGAATTTCCCTAGGTCCCAATATTACAGGCTACTACCACTGTTCTTGGCTGCCCTCGAACTTGATAGTGAGACTCTGTTGCTGACTATACCGCATACTGGAGTCATGGGACATGGAGAAACTAAGCAAGTACTGACCTGGAAGCTGCAGTGCTCCTGGCTACCTTTCACACAGTCTTACCAAGCTGTGAATCCTGCAGTCTGTGACGACAACCGCTCTAGTATCCCACCGAAGCAATAGTGCCATAAACATCATGGGAGCAGCCAACCATTTGTGATTGACTTAAGTCCTACTTCACAAGGTGATCCCACATTGCTGGGCCAAGAATCTATGGCTAGATGGGTCACGGGCTCTATGGGATAACCCATTACTATTATCTTGCTAAATGAACATAGTCCTGATTAATTGAATTAATGTATCTTTTTGTTTTGTTTTTGAGACAGGGTTTCTCTGTGTATCCCTATCCCTGGCTGTCCTGGAACTCACTCTGTAGACCAGGCTGGCTTCAAACTCAGAAATCTACCTACCTCTGCCTCCCAAGTGCTGGGATTAAAGGCATGCATCATCACTGCCTGGCTAATGTATCTTTCCACCCTTATCAATGAACCTTCTATTTGTGGTAGGGGGTGATGAAGAGAGACTCACAAGTGGCCATGAGCAGCTTCTCTGTCCCCATCCCATTGTTCCCATTTGTGAACTGCCTTCGTTTACAACTGACCACTTCAACCTGCGGCCAGATGCCTGAGAGGGTCAGGAGTATCGAGCAAACCAAAGCTTCTGCATCAAGCATTGCTTAGGCTTCCTTGGCAAAAGCTCATTACTTGTCTTCTGGGGTCATGGGCAATGAATGTGAAATTCCATTTTGGGTACAGAACATAAAATATTCCCCCCCCCCTCAAAAAAAAGGAAAGAAAAATTCACATTTTCTTTCACACTGACCTATAAGCATACTATTTTACACTGGGGTTCAATCCATTGAGAGTAAAATACAAGATTCAAGAAGGAAAAGCCATTTCTAGCTCTGGAGGACGTCCTTTTTAGAGGACAATGCTGGTGTAAAATGCTAATGCATTTTCCTCTCATATGATATAGGTTGCTCTGCTTTGCTTTAGAATGGCAAAATCTACAGTATTCTTGAATGACATTGTAAGCAGCCTTAAAAAGTTGAGAAACATGGGTTAGAGAGATGGCTCAACGATCCATCACTGCACCGGGTGTTCTTACAAAGGACGCAGGTTCAATTCCCAGTGTCCACATGGCAGTTCAAAAATGTAACTCCCGTTCCAGGTGATCTGACATACCCTCACAGAGACATACATCCAGGCAAAGTGCTAATGTACATGAAATAAGAAAAAATTATTTTTAAAAAATGAGAAAGGGGGGCTGGCTGGAGAGACAGCTCAGCAGTTAGGAACACTGGCTGCTCTTCCAGAGGAACCAGGTTTGGTTCTTAGAACCCACACGGCAGCTAACGATCAGCTGTAACTTCAGAGGATAATATACCATCTTCTGCAGTCTGCTGACACTGTACATAAAACACCCCAACACATAAGAATAAAATCTCAAAAAAAAAAGAAAAAGAAAAATGTAGGTAACTTAAAAATAAGCAAGGAGACACATTCTTCATTTCTTGGGGCTATGACCAAGTTTGAAGTCTGCCTCTGCCTACCTGGCTCCAGGCAGGGCTGCTCCTTGTTTTGCAGGTGGTCACACTGGTCTGGACAGCATTGTCATCCCTAGAGCAGGGCCTTCTGTGGCTTCTATTCCTGACTGGGATGCTGCTCATCCTGGCCCATCTTGCATCACTCTCATTCTAGAGATTCTGAGGTATGTGCCCTATGCCTGCCTCACCTACAGTCCAAGCTGGAGCAGACGTGGCTAACCCTGAGCTAGGTGGATGTTTCTGGGTAGAAATGTGCTGAAGCCATGACTAACCTTAGCTGGGTACTCGGTAGATTAGGTCCTGTCACTGATGGACTGTGATCTACCTGACACTCCCAGTCACTGGCTTCTTTCCTGGGACCTGCTAGTCACCTCTTGGTGTAGCCCTGCCCTTGCTCCTGCTCTCCCTTGTTCAAACAGCTAAAGTGAAGGCCACTCTGGGTGGTTACACTGCAATTGAGTTTTGACCCAGGACAACACAGTGTACCAGAGGCCTGGCAGCAACTAAGCTGCTCTCAATTTCATCCAAACAAAGCCCACCCAGACTCTCCATTCTTTGCCCAAGGAAAGTGCCTCCTTCATCGCTGTGGTTTCCAAGCGGTGGAGGCCCTTGATCTTTCCTTGGGGGATTATTCCTCCTTGGTCCTCCTCATCTCTGTGCTCCAGCTACCCAGGTCCAGTCCCTGGACATGGAGGGAGAGCATCATAATAGGATGGGGGCAGGCTTTTAGAGCAGGAGGTCCTATGATCTCATAGTAGATCTCTCCATGATCCCAGTCTTCACCTGCACAAGAGGGCTAAACCCCACCTTGCTCACCCTGGGCTCTGAAAAGCCCAGCCTCCAAGTATAGGTCTTTTGGCAGCAGGGCCTACAGTAGAGCACGGTGGAGCCACAGAACCTGTGCTGGCCTCTCCCCTACGCTGGGGGAGGGAGCTTGGTGAAATTTTAGTTCTCTGCTTAGTCTGCTCTCTGAGCAGACTACAAGTCCAGTTTGGTCCATTAAGGAGCCCATCCCCCCAACCTATGAAGGCTCTTAGAAGCTGGCATCTACTTGAATGTAGGGACAGCCCAGGGAAGACAGGCAGGGCTCCAGTACAGGCCCTAACTGACTGCCCCTTCTAGAAATACTGGGTTCTGGGTGGGCCTGGTTCCATTCAAGACCCTTGGTCCCAGGCATTACAACACAGCCAGCGGAGGCTGTTCACAGGGTGAGAGGAGCTGGTGGCCTTTCATGCTGTTTCACACACATCTGGATCATGAAACAGCAGATGATGGTGGAACCAACTCCAAAGATTGTAGCTAGTAGGGCGCAAAACCCTTATCACTGGCACAGGTGCATTCTGAGACAGAAAGGGGTCTGGGGTTATGGAAGTGTTTATTTGGGGGAGTGTAGTGGCAGTGATTGCCCACAGGCAGAAACTAACTGTTAGGAACCAAGGTCAGTCCAAGGAAGCAGGAGCAGCCCAGCTGACTCAGTGGTCCCATGCATACCAACATTCAGTCTTGAGACCAGGAAGCCGCAGGAGTCACAGAAGACTGAAGCATGGCTGGACTAATGGCCCATAGGGTGAGGCTCAATGGCTCCCTGTTGTAGCAGACTCCACCATGTCCACAGGTCCTGGCACAGCTGTCTAGCCACAGCCTGCTTAAGGTGAACACGTGGAGCCACACTCTTTCCTCCACGGTGCTTTACCTGTCGAAGTACACAAGGTAGTGAGTGCGGCGTTGCCACTAAAGTCCAGACAGTGGCTGCTGCAGCCCAGGGGTCAGAAGAGTCAAGAAAGCATCTAGGCTGGTCCTGAGGCTTCAGTGGGTTTGGGTGCGTGGGGTTTTAAGGAAGAAGCAATATGGGAGGGTTGGGGAGTCCAAAGAGCCCACCTTTTAGGAAGTGGACTGGAGTGCTCACTTTTGGAGAGCCTGGAGTTCAGGAGGCAGATCACACCCTGTGTAGACACCATTGCTAACACTGTATTCTAGCAGCGCTCCAAAACAGGGATCCTGAGGAGAGTGAGAGACAAGTGAGTGAGGCCTGAGTCTCCCTCCGGGTGCCAGGTGCATGCTGAAGCTAACAAGTCATTTCCTGAGACCTGTGTCCTTCCCTCCCATCCCACATCAAGTGTCCCAGTGTCCTCCTGCAAACTTACTCTGACAAGCACATGAGGGTTTCCCAGAATGATCAGCAGTGCTTTGGGTCTTGTGATTGCAACATTAAATCTTTTTGAATTGGACAAGAAACCCAAAAAATAACGGTCATCTTCAAATCTATCTTCATTTGACCGCACCTAGGGACACAAAGATGAAGAAATACAGTATTTTAAGTGTTTTTCTTGATACTTGAAAACAGGAAGGTTAAGAAGCAACATGACCTTATTTATTTTTAAACGAGACAGGGTTAATAGCACACTACAGAAAGGGAGACCCCCAGATGCTAACAAGTTATGTTGGGTAGAAAGTTTTAGATGGTGTGAATTTTCTCTTTTGCATCTGAGTTTTCTATCTGCAGTTAGCATGTCCTTGCAATGGAGATATTTTAAAGATTATTAGGCAGTGGTATGAGAGTGGAGCTGTCCTTGTGTGGTGGTACAAAGGCCACTGTACTGGGGTCTTCTGACTTCTGCACCCTCTGTTCCCTAGCCGTCTTTATCTTTTTCTTTTTTTTTTCGAGGCAGGATCTCACTATGTAGCCATGGTTGCCCTAGAACTCACTATGTAGACCAGGCTGGCTTCAAAGTCAAAGAGACCCACCTACCTCTGCTTCCTACCAAGCCTGTCTTTCCCCATCTTATCCCTCCATGAACTAGCTATTTCTTCCTAGATCCTCTGTAGCTGGCCTCCTGATCTTTGGGTTTGGTTAAACAATGTGCTATCATTGGCTCTTTTGGAAACCCCGTGTCTGCAGTGCAGTCTGTTACACTGTGGATCAGGTTCTTTCATTTCTCTGAATAGATTGATCACTCACTAAATAACCGGCCATGTCAAGCGCATGCCAGCTGGCCACAGCGAGTGAGCGAGCGAGCACTTACAGTGGAGATGACGATGACCAGGTACTCTTGTCCCTGGAACTCCTCTACCGAGCCAACCTTTATGTCAGTCAAATCCACATTTCGCAGAAGGATTTTTATTTTTTCCACCTTTAAAAGAGGTTATAAGATTAAAAATAACATTAAAAAATCAAGATATTTACTATTATAGTTAAACCAAATACTAGTATGTTTTGTTTTGTTTCTGAGACAGGGTTTCACTGTGTAGCCCTGGCTGTGCTGGAACTCACTCTGTAGACCAGGCTGGCCTCGAATTCAGAAATCCGCCTGCCTCTGCCTCCCAAGTGCAGGGATCAAAGGCGAGCGCCACCACGCCCGGCCTTACTAGCATGGTTTGGATCTTCCTTTCCCACTCTTATTCTGAGTACTTGGTCCACAGCTGGTAGCACTGTTTTGGGAAGCTCTGCAACTTTTAGAGAGTGGGCTCAGCAAGGAGAAGTAGGTCACTGAGGGCTTCTCAAGGGCCGTCTAACCTTGCGTCCTAGTCCTCGGTGATGTCAACAGTCTCTGCCACATGCTCTGCTGTCATGGACTAAGCTACTCCACCATGTCTTCCCCACTGTGACGAATGAAGTCCTCTGAAATCATGAGCCAACGTGAGTCCTCTCCTCCCCACTGAGTTGTTTCATCAGTTTCTCAAGGTGATGTGGGGATGTAACAGAAAATATGTGTGGGAGAAGTGTGGCCTTTGCTACAGCAAAGCTTGATCCTGTCACTCTCAGGCTTTTGCAGCTGGTCAGCACAAGGAACTTAGGAGCATTTTGAGGCTGTGGATACAGAAGTGCTAGGACACTGTAAGCTTAATGGGTGACTGCTGGGAGTCTGCAGGAACAGATGCTACAATGTCGACAGTTTCATCAACTAGGGACAAAAATGAGTCTCTGGGGCATTTTCATTCCAACCACCATAGAGTCCCTACAGCTCTCTGGCATGTGATGCTTAGGAAGGCACACAGGGACCATGTGGCCAGATGCAGAGCCTGGGACATTAGTCCATTGTCCCACGGCTGTCACACTGGTTTGCCATAGAATGACCCACTGCTTCTGTAGCCTAGAGCTAGTGCAGCACTGCTGTGCACAAGCTCAGTGTCCCGGTCTTCAGCAGTTGTGCTCTGACCTGTTTATCCGGCATTTCTAATTATTCAAACCTGCTTCTGATGTGAGGACATGCAGGGATTTGAGAGGCAGTGTCCTGAGTCACAGTGTCTTGATCACAGCAATACACACCATTCTCAGACTACCTCTGCAGCTAGGTATCCTTGGTGCCATTAACACCCAATGAGAGGATGTTAGAGAATTCAGTCAGCTTTTCTGGCTCCTTCTAACAGGGCTACACAGAAGCAGCTGCTCCAGGTTTGTGACAAGTTGAGTAATGATTTTCAAACTTGTCTGGAAAATTCTTAGTTGTGAGCTTTTTCTCATGAAGTTTTAAAATCCCAACTATTTTCCTAGACATATGTATTTTCTTCTTTGGTAACATCTATCAATATGTCTTAACCTTTTGAGTTCAGCAAGTGTTGTTATTTAAAAGCCTCATGTTATTCGCAGTGTGCTCTCTCTGCCTTCTGCTTCTGGAAGATGTGAGCTCTTACTTGGCTTTTGCTCCAGTACTGTGACTCTACAACCACAAGCCAAACCCAACACTTTCTTTTGTAAACTGCCTTGGTTTTGACTCAGTGAAAGAAAAGTAACCTAACACAGCACCTCACCAGGCTCCAAGTAGCTAGTCAGTTGTACCCCACAAAAGGCGAGACCCAGGAACAGGGCTGTGGAGATTAGTGTAGGCGAGGACCCAGGATTAACCTGGCACTGCAGTGGATGGGAATACTGGGGACTAGAGAAGATATCCTTGGGGGTCTCAGCCAACCTGTTTTTTTTGCTTATCAGTAGACCTGACTTTCAATGTGGACACCACTTGCTTTTCTTGCCAAACAAGTGACATTTATATACGGAGTTATATGTGCCTGTATGTGCTACATTTTGAACTGAATATGGGGATAAAAAAATGTAGGATTGTGGAATAGAAAGTTAGCTCAGTGGTTAAGAGCACTGGTTATTCTTCTAGATGACCCAGGTTCAATTCCTAGTACCTACCTGAAGGCTCAGAACCATGAGTAACTACAGTCCTATGGCATCTGACACCCTATTCTGGGCTCCTTGAACACCTAGGAGTCATATGGTACATAGACATACGTCAGGCAAAATACCTGTGTACATCAAAAGCATAAAATAATGAAATGAAAAACACTAAGGGCATTTTTTAAAGGTAGTACACAAAGGGCTAGGATGTAGTTCAGTGGTTCTGCCTCTGTCCACCATGCACAAGGTCCTGGTTGATCTCCAGCACACAACACAAACCTCTTAGCATTTATGCTTGGTATAGTAGTGTCTGGCAGACTGAGGCAGGATGATCATGAGCTTGAGGCTAACCTGTGCTACAAAATGAGTTCTGGGCCAGTCTGAGAGCCATGGAGAAACCCCACCTTTAAGAAACCAGAAGCTAGAGAGAGGGCTCAGCAATTAAGAGCATACTGCTCTTCCACAGGACCCAGAATTGACTCCTTGAACTGACAAGTGGCTGAGGACTAGTTCCAGGGCACCTGAGGAGTTTCTAGTGCTCACAAACACTGCATGCATGCAACACACTCATACACATAAAATAAAACCCAGTATTTAACATGAACAAAAAACCCAAACACTAACAAAAGGAGAAGAATGGCTCAGCTATCAAAAGCTAGGCTCATAACCAAAACCAAACCAACAAAAACAAGAAAATAACCAGTCATTCCCAGCTGTCTCTCTTGCCACAAAACAAAACCAGACAAGCCCCATCCCTGCCCAACAACAACAAAAACGCCCTTCCACTCCTGGAGGTGGGGATGGGCATATTACTGGCTGAGGCTGTGTTCATGGCTGAGGAGACACTAAATAGCCTGGACGGAAGCAGCAGTGTGGGAAGACTCAAAGGCTTTCTCCCAACATCTAATGAGATGAGCACATGGTTTTTTTGTTTTGTTTTGTTTTTTCTGCCCCCCCTCCCATTTGTAGTTTGTTTATAGGACAGATTACATTGGAAGACTTTTTTTTTTTTTTTTGTATTTTAAAACAACCCCGAGTCTCTGGGATGAAGCCCATTTGATCATATTGGATCATCTTAGTGAGATGTTCTTGGATTTGGCTTGCAAGTATTTTTGCATCCATTGTTCATGAGAGAAATTGGTCTGTTAATTCTCTTTCTTTGTTGAATTTTTGTGTGGTTTGGGTATCAAGGTGACTGTGGCTTCATAAAATGAATTTGGCAATGTTCTAGCTCTTCTTTAAAAGTCTGGTAGAATTCTGTGCTAAAACTGCCTGGCCTTGGGCTTTTTTTTTTTTTTTAAAGATTCATTTTATGTATGAGTACACGGATACTCTTTTCAGACACACCAGAAGAGGGCAGTTACAGATGGTTGTGAGCCACCATGTGGTTGCTGGGATTTGAACTCAGGACCTCTAGAAGAGCAGTCAGTGCTCTTAACTGCTGAGCCATCTCTCCAGCCTGTTTGGGAGACTTTTAATGACTACTTCCATTTCCTTAGGAGTCATAGGCCTATTTGCATTATCTATTTGGTCTTGATTTAACTTTGGTAAGTGGTATCTATCAAGAAAATAGTCCATTTCTTTTAGATTTTCCATTTTTGTGGCATATAGGTTTTTGAAGTCTGACCTAATGATTCTTTGGATTTCCTCAGTGTCTGTTGTTATGTCCCCCTTTCTGTTTCTGATTTTCTTAATCTGGATATTCTTTCTCTGTCTTTTAATTAGTTTGGTTAAGGATTTGTCTATCTCGTTTATATTCTCAAAGAATCAACTCTTGAATTTTCTTTGAATTGTTCTCTTTGTTTCTATTTTATTGATTTCATCCCTCAGGTTATTTCTGCTGTTTATTCCTCGTGAATGTGTTTGCTTGTTTTTATTCTAGAACTTTCAGGTGTGCTGATAAATTGCTGAGATCTCTCCAATTTTTTTGGGGGGGGTTTCGAGACAGGGTTTCTCTGTGTAGCCCTGGCTATCCTGGAACTCACTTTGTAGACCAGGTTGGCCTTGAACTCAGAAATCCACCTGCCTCTGCCTCCCAAGTGCTGGGATTAAAAGCATGTGTCACCATGCCCGGCTCAATTTTCTTGTATCTCTTGAGACTTGCTCTGTGACCGAGTATGTGGCCAATTTTGGAGAAGGTTGTGTGAGGTGCTGAGAAGAAGGTATATTCCTTTGTGTTTGGGTGAAGTGTTCTGTAGATGTCTGTTAGAGCTACTTGAGCCATCATGTATGTTAGCTCCCTTATTTCTCGCTTTAGTTTCTGACTTGGTGACCTGCACATTGGTGAGGACGAGGTACTGAAGTCTCCCGTTATTAATGTGGGAGGTTCGATATATCTTTAGTAATGTTTCTTTTCCAAATGTGGGTACCCTTGAGTTTGGGGCATAGATGTTCAGAATTGAGACATCATCTTGGTGGGATTTTTCCTTTGATAAAGTATCTTTCGTCATCTCTCTTGATTAATTTTGGATGGAAGTCTATTTTGTGAGATATGAGAATGGCTACACCAGTTTGCTTTTGGAGTCCATTTGCTTTGAAAATCTTTTTCCAACCAATTACTCTGAGGTAGTGTCTATCTTTGATGTTGAGGTGTGTTTCTGGTATGCAACAGAAGGGTGAATCCTGTTTTTGCATCCATTCTGTAGGCTTGTCTTTTTATTGGGAATTAAGTCCATTGATGTTGAGAGATATTAAAGATCAATAGTAATTCCTGTTATCTTGTTGTTGCTGATAGTGTGTGTGTGTCTGTCTGTCTGTCCTTCCCTCCTTTTGGCTTTGCTGGTGTGGGATTATTCCTGTGTTTTCCATGGGTGCAGTTAACCTCCTTGGGCTGGAGTTTTCCCATATGGGCCTGACCTAGGTCTTCCGCATATGTTATGGTTGTGTGGTTTGGTGTTCTTACAGGATTCCTAACAGTGGAGACAGGGGTGTTTCTGACTCTTTTTGCCTGCTTTTGGGATCCTTTTCCTCTTGCTGGGTTGCCTCATCCAGCCTTAACATGAGGGATGTACTTTCTCTAACTGTAACTTGATATGCCATGTTTGGTTAATATCCCTGGGAGGTCTGCTCTTTTTTAGAAGGTAAACAGAAGAGTGAATCTAGGGGAGGAGGGAAGTGGGGAGAGGGGCTGCAAGGAGAGGAGGGAGGGGAAGCTGCAGTCAGGATGTAATATATGAAAGAATAAATAAAAAAAGAAAAAATATATGGACTTGTTAGCTGCACTATAGCAATCAAGATGAAATTGATACCGTGTTTCCAAAGCTGTGTGGCCATGGCCCCAGATATAGCAAAGAGGAAGTGTGGAATCAACTGGCTGTGTGCTTAGTCAAGTTATCACTATGTATGTGCTACCAGAAGTAAATACTCGCACCTCTTACTTCACTTCAGAAAAAAAGACTTAATATAACACATCAGCTGGCTTTCAACAAAGGCCATTTGTTCTTAATTCCCTGTGCAAGGTAACTGTTCTATACCAGGGCTTCTCCCTGTGCTTGGTGGTCTGTATTCCGTGGGGGCAGAAACTCAACTACTGAAGCCTGTGTTTTGTATGGAAGATACCTCTCCTCACAGCACAGCTTCAGAACAGGTAAATAAGCATGGGTAATTTCTGGTTGTCACAATCTATAAACAATTTTATAGGGTTGGCAGTGCTGCCTTACAATCCTATGTAAGGGTCACATTCCAAAATTCCAACAGCATTCATTACTTCTGAGAAATACTAGTGAGGGCTGGAGTAGACAAGATCTCCTTCCCTTCCCCTTTCCTTCTTCCCTTCCCCTTCCCCCTTCCCCCTTCCCCCTTCCCCCTTCCCCCTTCCCCCTTCCTTCCCCCTTCCCCCTTCCTTCCCCCTTCCCCCTTCCCCCTTCCCCCTTCCCCCTTCCCTTCCTTTCCTTTCCTTTCCTTTCCTGCCCCACCCCTTCTCAACAGAGTCTCACTCTGTAGCCTACTCTGGTCTAGAAAGTAAACAACCTAGACTAGTCTCTAACTAGCAGCAATCCTCCTTGCCTCAGTGTCCCAAATGCTGTAGCTAACGATGTGAACTATTATACCTACAAAGCTTTGTCATTATTATTGCTGTTGTTGGGACAGGGTCTTAATATATAGCCCTGGCTGGCCCTGTCCTCAGAGATTTTCCTGCTTCTCCTCCCAAGGGACAAAATACCAAGCTATCTCATAGACCCTTATGTAAATACTTACGATGTAACTATCTAGAATGTAAAAATAATGCTCAGCTCTGGCTACAGTAAGACAGGAGGCTGGTCAGTACTGACCATGAGCTGGACAGTCTGCCAGTTTGTCTCCGGTCTCACCCAACAGGATCTTGCTTCTTTGCAAATCTGCTGTGGAGAATGAGCTTGTTTCTGCCCTTCAGAAACCATGGACCAAGGGCCACAGTGGCTGTGTATAACAAGGTACAGTCCTGGTGGGCTTACCTGCTTCCGATAGGGTGTGATGACACCTATATCCTTGGAAGACACTTGACTGGAGACACTCCGGGCCAAGAGGCAACAGTAGCGCATGACCTGGACAGCCTCGGCTGGGCTGAACCACGATGGGCTTCTCCCTTCACGAGCCTCGTTCCCCTGAGTTAGTGAGAAGGTAAATGTCATTGCCCAGGAATGTTTATTAAGTAGGTACCATGTGTTGTGGGTTTGGTTTATTGCTTATGTTAACTAGGTTCCCAAATTACAGGAGAATCCATATGTCTGCTTGTGAGACAGTGACAGTCCCTGCCCCAGGCTGGTTCTAATTGGTAAAGTTGCTGGTGGCCAATGGCTGAGAGACAGAGGTGGGACTTTGACGTTTGTGGGCAAGGAACTCAAGGGAAAAGGAGAATGGCCATCTCCGGGGAGGAAAAGGTCCGGACCTGAGAGTGTAGGACAGAGAGACAGAGACACTGAGACACTGCCCAGATGTAAGAGTCGGGGGTTGTGGCCCATGAGGGCTGCAGTGACCAGGATGGAAAATAGGTTTTAGTAAGTGATAATTCAAGAATATGGGAGGGGGGAAGAGTGTGTTAGCAGCAGGGAGGTTTAGAAGTGCTCAGCCATTGTGTTGTTTAAGACATATTAAATAGAAGTCTCTGTTTGTATGTGTGTGTTTTTCATTTGTGAATCCAAAACATTTGGGCGGGCCCAGGGAAGTTTAGAGCGGAATAACATACTACCACTTCAACTACGAATACACAGTACACACAACAGAAAGAAACAACCCTACTCTCACACAGAATAGATAATCTAGCAGTACAATTATTATTACATAATTTGGAAATTAGAACCATTTTTTAAAGTAAAGCTTTTTTTTTTTTTCTTTCTTCAAACAGGGTCTTGATACATAGCCCTGGCAGGGCTAGAACTCACTATGTAGAACAGAATGCCCTTGGCCTGAGTGCTGGGAGTAAAGGCATGCACCATCATACCTGGCTAACAAAAGACATTTTGGGACAGGGTTTTACCATGGAGCCAAAGCTAGCCTGGAATTTGCTATGTAGATGAGGTTAGCCTCAAAAAGAAATTCATTTTTCTCTGTCTTCTAAGTGTTAGGATTAAAGGCCTATGCCACTATGCCTGGCCTAGAACCATATACACACTATACAAGTATTAAGGACTGACTGCACAAATCTACCATTTCTGGGCCAGGAAGAGTGACACATTCCTTTAATCCCAGCACTTGGGAGGCATAAACACATGGATCTCTGTCAGTTCAACGCTAGCTGGATCTACATAGCAAGTTTCAGGACAGCCAGAGCTAGATAACAGAGAGACTGTCTCAAAACAGCATCACCAACAACTCCTCCACACCCAAACAAAACAAAAACCAAAAACCCAAGATCTACTTTTTGGGGATTTATCGCACCGGGGAGAGATCATAAGAAAACTCCTTCATGTAACTTAACGAAGGATGGGCAATCCTGGGCAATCATGTGGCCTAGAACAGCCCATGTTAGAGAAATGGCATTTAGGGCTCTGGCATGAGACAGCTCACAGATCACTGGATAAGAGAGAAGCCACTGAGGCTGATGCCCACAGCAATGTGAAAGCAGATGGCAGGATGTGAGGAGGAGCTAGCCATTAGTCCCCACAGGCTGCAGGAAGGTGCTGGACACAGGGCAGGTGGTCCTACCACCAAGGGCTAGGGGCTGCCATCTTCCCCACTTCAGCTACAGGACTCTTTCCTTCAGCCAACTTCGGTTATGTCTAAAAAAGCTTTGTTTTGCCAAGATGGTTCCTTGAGGCTAGGAGTTTCTCATCTTGAGCAAACTCTTCCTCAAAGCATGGCTGATGGGATGGACTGCTGTGACTGAGTGCTGTAGCACTCAGGCCAGGACAGAACAGGCAGCTCAATACTACCTCTCTGAATATGGTCAAATGATGTTTTAAACAGGTAGTTACTTTGCCTGCATGTATGTATGTGTACCATGTCTGTGTCTGGTGCCCTTGGGATACAGAGGAAGGCTGGGGTTATAGACAGTTATACACTCATGCGGATGCTGGAAATCAAACTTCAAACTCAAGTCCTCTGGAAGAGCAGCCACTGCTCTGAAACTTCTCAACCATCTCTCCAGCTCTCAAACTAAAGTTTTTTGTTTTTTTGTTTCCCCCTGAGACAGGGTTTCTCTGTATAGCCTTGGCTGTCCTGGAACTCACTTTGTAGACCAGGCTGGCCTCAAACTCAGTGCCTGCCTCTGCCTCCCAAGTGCTGGGATTAAAGGCGTGCGCCACCACACCCGGCTGCTTTTTTTTTTTTAAGATTTATTTTTATTTGTCTGTACATCTGAGCATATATGTGTAGGTACCCATGGAGGCCAGAAGAGGGAGCTGGCGTGACAGGTGGGTGTGAAATGCCTAGTGCAGATGCTGGGAACCACATTCCAGTCCTCCACAAGAGCAGGAAGTACTCCTAACCACTGGACCATTGTGCCAGCCCTACACTAATGCGTCCCATGCTCAAAGGACACACCCAACAGAGCACAAAGATAACATGAAACAGAGAACACCTGCAAATCAGGTAAGGCATTCATGGTCAAACCACACACAACTCTTAGAACTCAGTGACAACCCTCCTCCCAGTAAAACCGGATACGATGGCCAAGGGCCCGACCGAGCAGGTGCATCTCTGAAGCAGCCGTGCAGTAGAAGCTGAGTGCACTGCAGTGCCTGCGGGTAACCTCAGCACTGGGGGCACAGACAGCAGGCTCCTGGGAGTTCACAGGCCAACCAGCCTAGATAAAGCAGCAAGTTTCAGTTGGGTGTGGTGGCATGCATCTTCAATCTCACACATGTTTAATCCTAGCACTTGGGTGGCAGAAAATATGGACCTCTGTGATTTTGAGGCCAGCTGGTGTACACACTGAGTTCCAGGCTAGCCAGAGCTATACTATACAGTGAGACTCTGTTTCTGAATGAATGAATAAATAAATAAATTTATGTTAAGAACAAAAGAAGTACATTCTGACATGCTACAACACGGATAAACCCCAAGGACATTATGCTGATGAATATGACTGCACGATCCTCTTATATGAGGTCTACAGAGTGGTCAAATTCATAGGGGCTTCTAGAGGTAGGGCTAGTGGGAAAGTAAGATTTTTGTAGGTACAGAGTTTCAGTTTCGAAAGATGGAAAGGTTCTAGAGATTATTGGCTGGGAAAATATGAATGCACTGAACAGTACTGAGCTTCACACTTAAGCATGGCTAGCAGAGTGAAGTTTTCCATGTGTATCTCACCGTGGCCTCACATGCGCAGAGCTGGTCTGATGATGCACACCTAGGACCCCATCACTTTATCGAGTGTGAAGTCAGTTGGGCTACTACTTAGTGAGACCTTGTCTCATAAAACACAACACAACAAAAGAAATACCAAACAAAGCTATACTACGTTTAAAAAATCTATTTAACTTTATTTTTAGCACTGGTGTGAGGGAGTCAGATTTAAAATCTATTTAGTTTCATGTGCACTGGCGTGAGGGGGTCAGACTCTGGAGTTACAGACAGTTGCATGCAGCCATGTGGGTGCTGGGAATTGAACCCGAATCCTCTGGAAGAACAGAGACTGCTCTTAACTGCTGAGCCACCTTGTCCAGCTCAAGCTTCAATAATTACTTTCAGAATAGTGTTTTAAGACATATATAATTTATCCTTTTGTCACCTATGACTCTCATAAGTATCTTAAATATTAATGAGAAAAAAAAGCCTACAGCAGAATTTAGCAAAGGTGTTATTTTACACATGGGCAGCATACACGTGCCTGCCGCCTTTTGAGGTCATGGAGAGTTATCAGACTATTTTGGAATTGGAGTTACAGATGATTGTGAGCCACCATATGGGTGTTTGCGATTAAACTCAGATTCCCTTCAAGAGGAACAAATATTCTTTTGTTTGTTTGTTTTTGGTTTTTCTTTTTTTTTTAATTAGGTATTTTCCTCATTTACATTTCCAATGCTATCCCAAAAGTCCCCCATACCCTCCCCTCCACGCCCCTACCCACCCACTCCCACTTTTTGGCCCTGGCGTTCCCCTGTACTGGGGCATATAAAGTTTGCAAGTCCAATGGGCCTCTCTTTCCAGTGATGGCCGACTAGGCCATCTTTTGATACATATGCAGCTAGAGTCAAGAGCTCCGGGGTACTGGTTAGTTCATATTGTTGTTCCACCTATAGGGTTGCAGATCCCTTTAGCTCCTTGGGTATTTTCTCTAGCTCCTCCATTGGGGTCCCTGTGATCCATCCAATAGCTGACTGTGAGCATCCACTTCTGTGTTTGCTAGGCCGGCGTAGTCTCACTAGAGACAGCTATATCAGGGTCCTATCAGCAAAATCTTGCTAGTGTATGCAATGGTGTCAGCGTTTGGAGGCTGATTATGGGATGGATCCCTGGATATGGCAGTCTCTAGATGGTCCATCCTTTTGTCTCAGCTCCAAACTTTGTCTCTGTAACTCCTTCCATGGGTGTTTTGTTCCCAATTCTAAGAAGAGGCAAAGTGTCCACACTTTGGTCTTCGTTCTTCTTTAGTTTCATGTGTTTTGCAAATTGTAACTTATATCTTGGGTATTCTAAGTTTCTGGGTTAATATCCACTAATCAGTAAGTACATATCATTTGAGTTCTTTTGTGATTGGGTTACCTCACTCAGGATAATGCCCTCCAGGTCCAACCATTTGCCTAGGAATTTCATAAATTCATTCTTTTTAATAGCTGAGTAGTACTCCATTGTGTAAATGTACCACATTTTTTTTTATCCATTCCTCTGTTGAAGGGCATCTGGGTTCTTTCCAGCTTCTGGCTATTATAAATAAGGCTGCTATGAACATAGTGGAGCATGTTTCTTTCTTACTAGTTGGAACATCTTCTGGATATATGCCCAGGAGAGGTATTGCGGGATCCTCCTGTAGTACCATGTCCAATTTTCTGAGAAACCGCCAGACTGATTTCCAGAGTGGTTGTACAAGCTTGCAATCCCACCAACAGTGGAGGAGTGTTCCTCTTTCTCCACATCCTCGCCAGCATCTGCTGTCACCTGAATTTTTGATCTTAGCCATTCTGACTGGTGTGAGGTGAAATCTCAGGGTTGTTTTGATTTGCATTTCCCTGATGATTAAGGATGCTGAACATTTTTTCAGGTGTTTCTCAGCCATTTGGTATTCCTCAGGTGAGAATTCTTTGTTTAGCTCTCAGCCCCATTTTTTAAGGGGTTATTTGATTTTCTGGAGTCCACCTTCTTGAGTTCTTTATATATACTGGATATTAGTCCTCTGATTTAGGATAGGTAAAGATCCTTTCCCAATCTGTTGGTGGCCTTTTTGTCTTATTGACGGTGTCTTTTGCCTTACAGAAGCTCTGCAATTTTTTGAGGTCCCATTTGTCAATTCTCGACCTTACAGCACAAGCCACTGCTGGTCTATTCAGGAATTTTTCCCGTGTGCCAATATCTTTGAGGCTTTTCCCCACTTTCTCCTCTATAAGTTTCAGTGTCTCTGGTTTTATGTGGAGCTCCTTGATCCACTTAGATTTGACCTTAGTACAAGGAGATAGGAATGGATCCATTCGCATTCTTCTACATGATAACAACCAGTTGTGCCAGCACCATTTGTTGAAAATGCTGTCTTTTTTTCCACTGGATGGTTTTAGCTCCCTTGTCGAAGATCAAGTGACCATAGGTGTGTGGGTTCATTTCTGGGTCTTCAATTCTATTCCACTGGTCTACTTTTCTGTCGTTATAGTACCATGCTGTTTTTATCACAATTGTTCTGTAGTACAGCTTTAGGTTAGGCATGGTGATTCCACCAGAGGTTCTTTTATCCTTGAGAAGAGTTTTTGCTATCCTAGGTTTTTTGTTATTCCAGATGAATTTGCAGATTGTTCTTTCTAATTCGTTGAAGAATTGAGTTGGAATTTTGATGGGGATTGCATTGAATCTGTAGATTGCTTTTGGCAAGATTTGTTGATCCTGCCAATCCATGAGCATGGGAGATCTTTCCATCTTCTGAGATCTTCTTTAATTTCTTTCTTCAGAGACTTGAAGTTTTTATCATATAGATCTTTCACTTCCTTAGTTAGAGTCATGCCTAGGTATTTTATATTATTTGTGACTATCGAGAAGGGTGTTGTTTCCCTAATTTCTTTCTCAGCCGGTTTATTCTTTGTGTAGAGAAAGGCCATTGACTTGTTTGAGTTAATTTTATATCCAGCTACTTCACCGAAGCTGTTTATCAGGTTTAGGAGTTCTCTGGTGGAATTTTTAGGGTCACTTATATATACTATCATTATCATCTGCAAAAAGTGATATTTTGACTTCTTTTCCAATTTGTATCCCCTTGATCTCCTTTTGTTGTCGAATTGCTCTGGCTAGGAGTTCAAGTACCATGTTGAATAGGTAGGGAGAAAGTGGGCAGCCTTGTCTAGTCCCTGATTTTAGTGGGATTGCTTCCAACTTCTCACCATTTACTTTGATATTGGCTACTGGTTTGCTGTAGATTGCTTTTATCATGTTTAGGTATGGGCCTTGAATTCCTGATCTTTCAAAGACTTTTATCATGAATGGGTGTTGGATTTTGTCAAATGCTTTCTCCGCATCTAACGAGATGATCATGTGGTTTTTGTCTTTGAATGTGTTTATATAATGGATTACATTGTTGGGAGCCGCCCCCACATTCGCCGTCACAAGATGGCGCTGACAGCTGTGTTCTAAGTGGTAAACAAATAATCTGCGCATGTGCCAAGGGTATTTCTCTACCCCATGTACTCTGCCTTCCCCGTGGCAACAACTCGGCCATGGGCTGCAGCCAATCAGGGAGTGATACGTCCTAGGCGAAGGATAATTCTCCTTAAAGGGGACGGGGTTTCCGCCATTCTCTCTCTTGCTTGCGCTCTTGCGCTTTTGCTCTCTGGCTCTGGCTCTTGCTCGCTTGCTCCTAAAGATGTAAACAATAGAGCTCTTGCTCTGCGCTCTGGCGCTCTGGCGCGCTGGCGCTCTGGCTCCTAAAGATGTAAGCAGGGGCCTTTCGTTTTTGGGGCTTGGGGCTTGCGCTCCTGCTCCTGAAGATGTAAGCAATAAAGTTTTGCCGCAGAAGATTCTGGTTTGTTGTGTTCTTCCTGGCCGGTCGTGAGAACGCGTTTAAGAGTTGGTGCTGAAACCCGGGACGAGAAAATACAAGAAAACTCGGGACGGGAGTTAACCATCACCGGCGCAAGGAAGATCCCTCATTCCGGAACCAGAACTGCGGGTCATGGTAACGAAGGTTCCCGTAAAACAGACTGTTGAGAAGGATTCAACTGCATGAATTCAGAACTCTTCAGCTGGGGAACAGGAGTACCAGTGAGTACAGCTTTACAAGGTAAGTCTGGCCTTGAACTTTCTAACGAAATTCAAGACAGTCTATCAGAAGTAAAGTGGGAAATAGCTTTACAAGGTAAGTCTGGCCTTGAACTTTCTAACGAAATTCAAGACAGTCTATCAGAAGTAAAGTGGGAAATAGCTTTACAAGGTATGTTTGGCCTTGAACTTTTTCTAGTGTTAGGAGCCCTTTTGTTCTTTTTCACATGTTATCAAGTGATTAAGATAGGGCTGAAAATTCTGGATGAAATTCAGGACAGTCTATCAGAAGTAAAGCGGGGAGAGAGAATAGGAGCAAAAAGAAAATATGGTACACAAAATAAGCATACAGGCCTTTCCAAGGGTCTTGAACCCAAGGAAAAGTTTAGGTCAGGTAAGAATACCTGGGGAGAGATTAGAAGGAAGGAAAAGAAAAAAGATCAATTAGCGGAGGTCTCTAGGAGAAGGAACCTATACTCATCACTAGATGAGCTCAAGGAGCCAGTTCTTAGTAGTTCTGAATCAGATGAAAAGGCTATTAGGGCCTGGAAGGCGCTCTCCCGAGCAGGTAAAGCCACTGGACAATTAACAAAGATCGTCCAGGGACCTTAAGAGTCCTTCTCAGATTTTGTGGCCAGTATGACAGAGGCAGGCTCTTGCAGCCTACAAGGTCTTATTGTCCACCCTGGAGTTGTAGATCAGGATTGTAAAGGGGAACTTCAGGTTCTCTGTTCTTGTCCTCAAGTTGTCTTTTCTATATCACAAAGGGACAGAATAGCTCAACTAATAATTTTGCCAAGCCTACATGGCTGTTTTTCCTTCCTCTGGTATTCCTCGAGCCGCCAGAGGGATTGGTTCTACTGAAAGTGATTCTGATTACTTAATAATGCCTTTAGATTGTTGTCAAATTTTATCTACTCCTCATGTAGGGGTAAACCCTCGTGGCATCAGGCCATTACAGGTCTGACAAATGGATGTCACGCATATTTCCTCCTTTGGGAGAAATCAATATTTACATGTTTCTATTGACACCTGCTCTGGTGTAATGTTTGCCACACCTTTAACAGGTGAAAAAGCCTCACATGTGATTCAACATTGTCTTGAGGCATGGAGTGCTTGGGGGAAACCCAAACTCCTTAAGACTGATAATGGACCAGCTTATACATCTCAAAAATTCCAGCAGTTCTGCCGTCAGATGGACGTGACCCACCTGACTGGACTTCCATACAACCCTCAAGGACAGGGTATTGTTGAGCGTGCGCATCGCACCCTCAAAGCCTATCTTATAAAACAGAAGAGGGGAATTGAGGAGACTCTACCCCGAGTACCAAGAGTGTCTGTGTCTATGGCACTCTTTACACTCAATTTTTTAAATATTGATGTTCATGGCCATACTGCGGCTGAACGTCATTGTTCAGAGCCAGATAGGCCCAATGAGATGGTTAAATGGAAAAATGTCCTTGATAATAAATGGTATGGCCCGGATCCTATTTTGATAAGATCCAGGGGAGCTATCTGTGTTTTCCCACAGAATGAAGACAACCCATTTTGGATACCAGAAAGACTCACCCGAAAAATCCAGACTGACCAAGGGAATACTGATGTCCCTCGTCTTGGTGATGTCCAGGGCGTCAATAATAAAGAGAGAGCAGCGTTGGGGGATAATGTCGACATTTCCACTCCTAATGACGGTGATGTATAATGCTCAAGTATTCCCCTGCTTTTTTACCACTAACTAGGAACTGGGTTTGGCCTTGATTCAGACAGCCTTGGCTCTGTCTGGACAGGTCCAGACGACTGACACCATTAACACTTTGTCAGCCTCAGTGACTACAGTCATAGATAAACAGGCCTCAGCTAATGTCAAGATACAGGGTGGTCTCATGCTGGTTAATCAACTCATAGATCTTGTCCAGAAACAACTAGATTATGGCAAATAGCTCAGCTGAGATGTGAACAAAAGTTTCCGGGATTGTGTGTTACTTCCATTCAATATGAGAAATTTACTAGGGCAGCTAATTTGTCAAAAAGTCTTTCTCAGTATATGTTACAGAATTGGACGGCTGAATTTGAACAGATCCCTCGGGAATTGAGACTTCAGGTCAACTCCACGCGCTTGGACCTGTCCCTGACCAAAGGATTACCCAATTGGATCTCCTCAGCATTTTCCTTCTTTAAAGAATGGGTGGGATTGATATTATTTGGAGATACACTTTGCTGTGGATTAGTGTTGCTTCTTTGGTTGGTCTGTAAGCTTAAGGCCCAAACTAGGAGAGACAAGGTGGTTATTGCCCAGGCACTTGCAGTACTAGAACATGGTGCTTCCCCTGATATATGGTTATCTATGCTTAGGCAATAGGTCGCTGGCCACTCAGCTCTTGCATCCCACGAGGCTAGTCTCATTGCACGGGACAGAGTGAGTGTGCTTCAGCAGCCCGAGAGAGTTGCACGGCTAAGCACTGCAGTAGAAGGGCTCTGCGGCATATATGAGCCTATTCTAGGGAGACATGTCATCTTTCAAGAAGGTTGAGTGTCCAAGTGTCCTTCTCTCCAGGCAAAACGACACGGGAGCAGGTCAGGGTTGCTCTGGGTAAAAGCCTGTGAGCCTAAGAGCTAATCCTGTACATGGCTCCTTTACCTGCACACTGGGGATTTGACCTCTATCTCCACTCTCATTAATATGGGTGGCCTATTGCTCTTATTAAAAGGAAAGGGGGAGATGTTGGGAGCCGCACCCACATTCGCCGTCACAAGATGGCGCTGACAGCTGTGTTCTAAGTGGTAAACAAATAATCTGCGCATGTGCCAAGGGTATTTCTCTACCCCATGTACTCTGCCTTCCCCGTGGCAACAACTCGGCCATGGGCTGCAGCCAATCAGGGAGTGATACGTCCTAGGCGAAGGATAATTCTCCTTAAAGGGGACGGGGTTTCCGCCATTCTCTCTCTTGCTTGCGCTCTTGCGCTTTTGCTCTCTGGCTCTGGCTCTTGCTCGCTTGCTCCTAAAGATGTAAACAATAGAGCTCTTGCTCTGCGCTCTGGCGCTCTGGCGCGCTGGCGCTCTGGCTCCTAAAGATGTAAGCAGGGGCCTTTCGTTTTTGGGGCTTGGGGCTTGCGCTCCTGCTCCTGAAGATGTAAGCAATAAAGTTTTGCCGCAGAAGATTCTGGTTTGTTGTGTTCTTCCTGGCCGGTCGTGAGAACGCGTTTAAGATTACATTGATGGATTTTCGTATATTAAACCATCCCTGCATCCCTGGAATAAAACCTACTTGGTCAGGATGGATGATTGTTTTGATGTGTTCTTGGATTCGGTTAGCGAGAATTTTATTGAGTATTTTTGCATCGATATTCATAAGGGAAATTGGTCTGAAGTTCTCTATCTTTGTTGGATCTTTTTGTGGTTTAGGTATCAGAGTAATTGTGGCTTCATAGAATGAGCTGGGTAGAGTACCTTCTACTTCTATTTTGTGGAATAGTTTGTGCAGAACTGGAATTAGATCTTCTTTGAAGGTCTGATAGAACTCTGCACTAAACCCATCTGGTCCTGGGCTTTTTTTGGTTGGGAGACCATTAATGACTGCTTCTATTTCTTTAGGGAATATGGGATTGTTTAGATCGTTAACTTGATCCTGGTTAAACTTTGGTACCTGGTATCTGTATAGAAATTTGTCCATTTCGTCCAGGTTTTCCAGTTTTGTTGAGTATAGCCTTTTGTAGAAGGATCTGATGGTGTTTGGGATTTCTTCAGGGTTTGTTGTTATGTCTCCCTTTTCATTTCTGATTTTGTTAATTAGGATGCTGTCCCTGTGCCCTCTAGTGAGTCTGGCTAAGGGTTTATCTATCTTGTTGATTTTCTCAAAGAACTAGTTCCTCGTTTGGTTGATTCTTTGAATAGTTCTTTTTGTTTCCACTTGGTTGATTTCGCCCCTGAGTTTGATTATTTCCTGCCGTCTACTCCTCTTGGGTGAATTTGCTTCCTTTTTTTCTAGAGCTTTTAGGTGTGTTGTCAAGCTGCTAGTGTGTGCTCTCTCTAGTTTCTTTTTGGAGGCACTCAGAGCTATGAGTTTCCCTCCTAAAAATGCTTTCATTGTGTCCCATAGGTTTGGGTATGTTGTGGCTTCATTTTCATTAAACTCTAAAAAGTCTTTAATTTCTTTCTTTATTCCTTCCTTGACCAAGGTATCATTGAGAAGAGTGTTGTTCATTTTCCACGTGAATGTTGGTTTTCCATTATTTATGCTGTTATTGAAGATCAGCCTTATTCCATGGTGGTCTGATAGGATGCATGGGACGATTTCAATATTTTTGTATCTCTTGAGGCCTGTTTTGTGACCAATTATATGGTCAATTTTGGAGAAGGTACCATGAGGTGCTGAGAAGAAGGTATATCCTTTTGTTTTAGGATAAAATGTTCTGTAGATATCTGTTAAGTCCATTTGTTTCATCACTTCTGTTAGTTTCACCATGTCCCTGTTTAGTTTCTGCTTCCACGATCTGTCCATTGATGAAAGTGGTGTGTTGAAGTCTCCCACTATTATTGTGTGAGGTTCAATATGTGCTTTGAGCTTTACTAAAGTGTCTAATGAATGTGGCTGCCCTTGCATTTGGAGCATAGATATTCAGAACTGAGAGTTCCTCTTGGAGGATTTTACCTTTGATAAGTATGAAGTGTCCCTCCTTGTCTTTTTTGATAACTTTGGGTTGGAAGTCAATTTTATTTGATATTAGAATGGCTACTCCAGCTTGTTTCTTCAGACCATTTGCTTGGAAAATTGTTTTCCAGCCTTTCACTCTGAGGTAGTGTCTGTCTTTTTCCCTGAGATGGGTTTCCTGTAAGCAGCAGAATGTTGGGTCCTGTTTATGTAGCCAGTCTGTTAGTCTATGTCTTTTTATTGGGGAATTGAGTCCATTGATATTAAGAGATATTAAGGAAAAAATTGTTGCTTCCTATTATTTTTGTTTTTTGAGTTGGCATTCTGTTTTTGTGGCTGTCTTCTTTTTGGTTTGTTGAAGGATTACTTTCTCGCTTTTTCTAGGGCATGGTTTCCGTCCTTGTATTGTTTTTTTTTTTCTGTTATTATCCTTTGAAGGGCTGGATTCGTGGAAAGATAATGTGTGAATGTGGTTTTGTCGTGGAAAACTTTGGTTTCTCCACCTATGGTAATTGAGAGTTTGGCTGGGTATAGTAGCCTGGGCTGGCATTTGTGTTCTCTTAGGGTCTATATAACATCTGTCCAGGATCTTCTGGCTTTCATAGTCTCTAGTGAAAAGTCTGGTGTAATTCTGATAGGCCTGCCTTTATATTTTACTTGACCTCTTTCCCTTACTGCTTTTAATATTCTATCTTTATTTAGTGCATTTGTTGTTCTGATTATTTTGTGTCGGGAGGAATTTCTTTTCTGGTCCAGTCTATTTGGAGTTCTGTAGGCTTCTTGTATGTTCATGGGCATCTCTTTCTTTAGGTTTGGGAAGTTTTCGTCTATAATTTTGTTGAAGATATTTGCTGGCCCTTTAAGTTGAAAATCTTCATTCTCATCTACTCCTATTATTCGTAGGTTTGGTCTTCTCATTGTGTCCTGGATTTCCTGGATGTTTTGAGTTAGGATCTTTTTGCATTTTGTATTTTCTTTGATTGTTGTGCCGATATTCTCTATGGAATCTTCTGCACCTGAGATTCTCTCTTCCATCTCTTGTATTCCGTTGCTGATGCTTGCATCTATGGTTCCAGATTTCTTTCCTAGGTTTTCTATCTCCAGTGTTGCCTCACTTTGGGTTTTCTTTATAGTGTCTACTTCCCTTTTTAGGTCTTGGATGGTTTTATTCAATTCCATCATCTGTTTGGTCATGTTTTCTTGCAATACTTTTAAGGGATTTTTGTGCTTCCTCTTTAAGGTCTTCTACCTGTTTAGCAGTGTTCTCCTGTATTTCTTTAAGTGAGTTATTAAAGTCCTTCTTGATGTCCTCTACCATCATCATGAGATATGCTTTTAAATCCGGGTCTAGTTTTTCGGGTGTGTTGGGGTGCCCAGGACTGGGTGGGGTAGGAGTGCTGCGTTCTGATGATGGTGAGTGGTCTTGGTTTTTGTTAGTAAGATTCTTACGTTTGCCTTTCGCCATTTGGTAATCTCTGGAGTTAGTTGTTGTAGTTGTCTCTGGTTAGATCTTGTTCCTCAGGTGTTTATGTTAGCCTCTATCAGCAGACCTGGGAGACTAGCTCTCTCCTGAGTTTCAGTGTTCAGAGTACTCTCTGCAGGTAGGCTCTCCTCTTGCAGGGAAGGTGCCCAGATATCTAGTGTTCAAACCTGCCTCCTGGCAGAAGTTGTGATCCACTCACAGAGGTCTTAAGATCTCGTGGAGGGTCTTGTGGGTAGCTGGCGGGTGTCAGCCGACTCTGCGCGCTAGCTACCCCGGTGCTGGCGGGACCGGAAGGGACTTGTGCCCCTGATCAGGCTGGGTTTTCTGCTTCCCTAATTAATGCAGTCTCAGGTCCTGTGTGATTGGATTGGAGCAGATGCTGTGTTCCACTCACCAGAGGTCTTAAAATCCCGTGGCGGGTCTTGTGGGTAGCTGGCGGGTGTCCGCCGACTCTGTGCCCTAGCTATACTGGTGCTGGCCGGACCGGAAGGGACTTGTGCCCCTGATCAAGCCGGATTTTCTGCTTCCTAATTAATGCAGTCTCAGGTCCCGTGCGATTGGATTGGAGCAGACACTGTGTTCCACTCACCAGAGGTCTTAAGATCCTGTGGCATGTCTTGTGGGTAGCTGGCGGGTGTCCGCCGACTCTGTGCCCTAGCCACCCCGGTGCTGGCCAGACCAGAAGGGACTTGTGTTTTTGGTTTTTCAAGACAGGGTTTCTCTGTGTAGCCCTGGCTGTCCTGGAACTCACTCTGTAGACCAGGCTGGCCTTGAACTCAGAAATCCACCTGCCTCTGTCTCCCAAGCATTGGTATTAAAGGCGAGAGCCACCATTGCCCAACTAGGAACAAATATTCTAAAACCACTGAGCCAGGGCCTGGAGAGATGGCTCAGTGGTTAAGAGCACTGACTATTCTTCCAGAGGTCCTGAGTTCAAATCCCAGCAACCACATGGTGGCTCACAACCATGTGGACTTAATTTTTCTTTACCTTTATTTATATTTAATAAAAGAGTGAGCTGATTTGACTAAACTGGATTAAATATGACATTGCTGCTTTTAAGAAAAACCTAAAATAAAATACAATGACTGGCCAGACATGGAGGCAAAGCCCTTTAATCCCAGCACTTGGAAGTCAGAAGCAGACGGATCTCTGAGAGTTTGAGGCCAGCCTGCTCTACAGGAGTGAGTTAAGCACAGCCAGAGTTACATGGTAAAACCTTTGTCTCAAACAAACACACAAAATACAATGAATAAAAATGACATTCAGAGATGGCTCAGCGGTTAAGAGCACTAACTGCTTTTCTAGAGGTCCTGAGTTCAATTCCCAGCAACCACATGGTGGCTCACAACCATCTGTAATGGGTTCTGATGCCCTCTTCTGGTGTGTCTGAAGACAGCTTCAGTGTACTCATATACATAAAATAAATAAATCAATCTTTGAAAAAATATTAAAAAAAAAAGAAATTCAAAGCCACCCCCAGCAATGAATTACAAAAGACACTTTCTCAAAACACCCAAAGCAAGCAAACAAAAGGCCCTAACAAAAATAGAAATAGCCAGGTCTGGTGGTAGACTACTTTAGTCATGGTACTCAGGAGCTGGAGACAAGGATAGCTCAGTGAGATCAAGGACAGTTCTTTCCAGACCAGCCAGAGAGCCCACACACATAAGGATACTCTATCCAAAGAGATACCAACCAACCAACCAACCAACCAAACAACAACCAACCAACCAAACAACAACCAACCAACCAGCCAGCCAAAAACAAAAAACAAAACAAAACAACCCCCCCCCCAAAAAAAAACCCCAAAGCAAAACCAAACCAAAAACCCCTAACCTGTTAATTTAATTAGGCCTTAAGAAAAGAACTTGTCAGATATGGTAGCTCAAGTCTATAATCAAAACACTTGGAAGGTAGAGCAGGAGGATGCAAAATTCAAAGTCAGTTTTGGTTACTGAGTCAGCTCTGTGTCATGAGATCATACACACACACACACACACACACACACACACAAACACACAGTATATGGCATGGGGAAGGAATGAAGAGATGAAGCAGAACTGGCCTGGGATATAGCAGCCTGAACCTGCATCCTTATTAAAACAGAAGGTACAAAGATTTAAAAAAAAAAAAAAAAACTAGTAGGAATTGCTGGTTAGGGGACTTCAAACTCCCAAAACAACACAGCCTATTTCTGTTGCCCACAGTTGCCTCACAGAGGTTGAAGGTAAGTCCCTATTGCTGAAGACAAGATATACTTTGGACACAGGACTTGTAGGATTCAGGCCAGCTTCCCAGGGCTAATGAGGTTATGGCCCTTGGAGGAGAACCTACTTGATCAGCACAATTCCTCATACATTCTCAATGTTCTCTCCACTCATCAGAGAAGCTTCCCTTCGCAGTACAGACAGTTACGGCAGACTTCAAATGCTCAAAACTCAGTTAACTACTGGTCACGGGGTGCCCAGTCTCAGTGGGAACACATACGACACAGCTCATGCACATAACGTTAGCTCAGGAGACATCGTGGAAGACTGGGCTGGAAGACTGCAGGAGCCAGAGGACCAGAAAGTCTGCTGTGGGGTCATGTCTTCTAGAAATGATAGGGAAGCTATGTCCATGGTAACTCAGCAATATGGATGTCTAAACAAGACCTAAAAAAATGTCACCACAAGTCAAGCTTTTGTGGAAGAGGAAACCTCACTAGATCCCACCCTCGAGAAAGAACAACAGGCAACTTAAGGACTGCTGATAGTGGGAGAATTAGGATGAGCCCCCTAATTGGTTATCCAATTCCAAGTGTCAGCCTGAAATCATACACATACAAGCAACACTAAACTGGCTCAGCAGGTTATATTTATCTATTTATACATGTATGAAACAGTAACAAGAAAAGAGGCCATGACCTTGAGAGGGAGCAAGGGGGTGCATGGAAAAGGTGGGTGAGGGGAGAAAGGGAAGAAATGATGTAATTATATTTTAATTTAAAAAATGGTAAAATAAGAGATAAGTAAACTCAGGTAGCAAGGAGGAGTGACTGAAGACAAAAACTGAAGAGGGAGAGCTGGGCCACTTGTGTGGTTTCTTAGTTGCAGCAGAGGATGAGGAGCTGCGGCAGGAATGAAGCGACAGAGGTTTTAGGTTCCTGTGGCGCCTTACTGTCCCTGCTCAGCACTGCTACTAAAGCAAAGAGCAGCACAGCTCAAGGGGGCTGTGCATAATCTACACTGTGGTTTCTTCACTGACACTTCCTTGTGGCAGAGACCACAGCTTCCTTTGGGCATGTTTTGTGGAATCTGGAGTGTTTAGTCCTATCCTAAGCATGCCATAAAACACCTGACAAATTCTGTCTGGTCCATCCAAAGCACAAGTGGGCACGAGGATATTCTGTCTCCTGTGAGCAGAGGAAGCCAAGCATGCAGTGAACAAGGGCCAGGCCTGCCAGCAACACTGCAGCCAATTCACATAGGGATGTGGTCCTTTCTACTCAAACTCGGTGTGGACCACACTCCCTGCTAGACAGACTGCCTTGTCCCTCTTATGTTCTGAGGGCCTAGGAAGGAACTTAGCAAATAATGTGACATTTAGAAACTACTGAAATGGGGTCTGGAGAGATGGCTCAGTGATTAAGAGCACTGGCTGCTCTTCCAGAAGTACTGAGTTCAATTCCCAGCAACCACATGGTGGCTCACAACCATCTGTAATGGGTTTTGATGCCCTCTTCTGGTGTTGTCTGAAGAGAGCAATGGTGTACTCATATATAATAAATAAATCTTTTTTTAAAAAAACTACTGAAATGTGGCTAAATTAATTGTAGTGATCTCTGATGATTCTCCACCATCTCTACGTCCACTGGAGTATAAGATGGACTTTCTCACAAAATCAGGGATCTGCCCTCCACAGCTTCCAGGTCTCACTTTCTTCTCAGCACTTCCAGTGATCTATCCAGATCATCCTATCCAGCTACTCCCCAGTGACACAGCTCGATGCAGTCTGCGTGGCTGGCCCTGCTGACCCTCACAACTGCAGACTACACAGACGAGCAAGACTGCCCACCTCTTATTGCTGTATGATCTCTGGGAACTCTGCCTACCTGATGCAGACCCACCAGTTTAAAGTGTCCAGAGAAGCCAGGTGTGGGGCTTCCACATGTACTCCTAGCACTAAGGAAACTGAGTTCAAGGTCAGTTTGGGCTGGCAAAGGCAGAGGATGTGACTCAGTATGTAGAACACTTGCCACACATGCATGAAGTTCTTGGTTTGATCTCCAGCACTGGATAAGCCAGGTATGGTGCTTCATGCATATAAACTTAGGACTTGGAGGCAGAAAGAATGGGACCACAATCTGAAGGTCATTCTGAGTTATATGTCAAGTTCAAGGCAAACCTGGTACACATGAGACCCTGTCTCAAAAGGCAAACAAAGCAAACCAAAACACAATACAACCAAACCCCTGCCCCTGAGAAACTGGTGAGGTCTTACCTGGGCCAAGTAAAGGCCCTGGTCCACAGGCACTGCCTCCCTCTCCCAGAATGTGTGTTCCCTGACCTCCGTACACGACTTCCAGGTTGCCATAGTCTCCCAGGCCCAATGGTGATCAAATATATATTCCCACCAGTTTCCCAGTGACTGAGAGGCACTTTCCTCTTAAATACTCTCTATTAGATGGAACATGGTAGTGCATGTCTTTAGTCCCAGTACTCAGGAGGCAGAGGCAGGTGGATCTCTGTGTGCTCAGTGCCAGGCTAGTCTACAAACGGGTTCTAGGCAGTCAGAGCTACACAGTAAAATCCTGGGTGAAAAAACTCCCTATATCTCCTGGTATTTTTGGACTATGTTCCACCAACTTGTACCTTTATTGTCAACTACAGATGCATGCACACACACACAGAGGCACACATGCACACATACACATACACACACACACACACACACACAGAGGCACACATGCACACATACACATACACACACACACACAGAGGCACACATGCACATATACACACACACACAGAGGCACACATGCACACATACACATACACACACACACACACACACACACAGAGGCACACATGCACGTGCACACACACACCCTACACATTTTGTCTATGTGGTACTGAAGACTGAACCCAGGGTCTTATTCATGGTGCATTTTTAACACAGAACACACCCTGGAGATGTCCATTTCCTCTGACTCTGTCGTATGCTCTGTAACATACCAAGCTAATGATTCCTTGTCTGGTTCTTTTCAGCAATATTAAAAACTGAATTTAGGGCTATAGGCATTTTCTTTTATAAAACATTTTGAACTGGCAGTAAAACTGTCATAAAAAGCCTGTGCTGATTTTTCTTTTGCTTTGTTTTTGTTTTTAAAGTCAGGGTTTCTTCTTTGTGTAGCCCTGGCTGTCCTGAAACTCATTCTGTAGATCAGGCTGGCCTTGAACTCAGAAATATGTCTGCCTCTGACTGCCTCTGTCATGAGTGCTGGGATTAAAGGTGTGCACACCGCTATCTGGCGCACCTGTGGTGATTTTTTAGAAATGAGACTATATTAAACATATAGGTTAATTTGGGAAGAACTGACATCTACGACCTTGAACCTCTGTTCATGAGCACACCTTCATGTGCTCAAACAGAGCTTTTCGCCTTTGCTGCACAGTAGCACTGGATATACCTCACAGGCTCATTGCTGGGCACACTAGAAAGCCCTTCGACTCTAACTGACATTTGTCTTTCCTGATGTTCCGGAAGCTTCTGAGAAGGGCACTCCTGGGGAAGCACCGCCCAGCAGGGCGGGTTAAGCACTGACAAACAGGCTTAGTTAGAGAGGGTGCTTCAGAGCCACCAGCACACACTTCTTCAAGAACTTCTAACAGATCCACATACCTTATTTTTCTAAAGATTTAGAGAGAAACTGAGGCAGGACTGTTCTTGGAAGACCAGGCTATGGGAGAAAAGGGCTAATAGACACCATCTTCCCTTCTGGGTGTGACACCAATTCTAGATCCTAACTCCAGTCCTCTCCTTTTGGGAGGATGAATGTAAAACTCGATCTCTGGTTCTGACAACCAAATTCATCATACAAACTGCTTTTAGAGAATATCTGCACTTACTCTAGCTGTAAGCATCTACACCCCACTCTGTAAGGTCCTGTAGGAAGGAGACTTGGCTGTGTCATCCCCGACTTCTGGATCTGGGGTTCAGTGCCTGGCTGACTGGTTCTTGTGGGCTCTCAATAGATTCTGATTCTGACAGTGGGGCCAGCACTGTTGGGACACCAGACCTTGGTGCCTTACATTTATGTGTGCTTGTATGCGTATGGTAATGCAAGGGCTCATGGAGGCTAAGAGCAGTTACAGGTGCTCGTATGCCACCTGATGTGAGTGTTGGGAATTTAACTGAAGTGTGCAAGAGTGAGACACATCCCTAACCACCGAGCCATCTCCTTTCTAATCCACACTTTGAGCTCCTAGATACTGGCCTGGGTCTCCTGTTGGAATCCAGTATTTGTCTAATATAAGTGTCAAGGGTGCTGGCCAACAATACCCACTCTCAAGTCCTTTCTGCATGGAATCTTTGTCAGGAGAGCTCAGCAGCTCCCCTTCTTGCCCCTTACACTTGAGAGATCAGCACCCGTCTTCCCCACCCCCAGGTTCCTAGGGAATGCTTGGCTAATAATGTAGTACAGACAGGGGGCACACAGTATTGAGAAGTACACAGGATGGTCTTTGAGCCAAACTGCCTCCTCTTCCTTTTCCTTCTTTTATCACCTGATGCAAGAAGTACTCGGTAGACACGGCAGACTTACCCTCACTCCATGGAAGATGAGAGGGAAGCCTTTTCTGGGCAGCTTCTCCCAGCCCAGCAGTGAAGTCACTACTTTGGGATCAGCACAGACCTCAAGCTCCCTATGGTAGAACAGGCGTGAGGGCAGTGCCAGCAGAGCCGAGTGGGACCTGTAGTTCTTCACAAGCTTTGTGACCTGTGGAGAAGAGGTAGGCATAGGCTCACAGAGTCAAAGCCATACAGTTCCTGTCCACATTATGCCCCTGTTGTCCTTGCAAAGCTGACCACCTTAATGCTGACTCCATGGGGCAGCCTCCTGCTCCTGCCTGGTTCTCACTCTTAACTTGACATCTGATGCCAGGACAAGTTTCAGATGACTCTCAACCATCAAAGAGGGATGAAGGCCTCTTCTGTGAGTCATCTTGGTCCTGACGGTTGAGCGTCTCTGCACGGATGCCTTTTAATGAAGCCCTGACTTAGTGCTGGAGGCAGAGTAAGAGCTGTTGTAACAGCCCCTGCATATCTTTGGTTATGAGGACAGCACCATTATGAGGAACATGCAGTTCACCTCTAACTGCTTGGAAAGCTGGTGCAATACAAGCAAGCCTCTGCACTTGTTCCTGGCTGTGATGGTCAAATGTCACTGGAATCACTGAGGAAACACAGCTCTGGGCTACTGTTGAAGGTTTCTAAAGAGATTTATTAAGATGGGACGCCTCTGACTGTGGGTGACACAGACTCATGGGGGAAGTCCTGGACTAAATAAAAAGGGACATGGAGGAAGCCAGATGGGCACCAGCACTCATGCCTTTCTCTGCTTCCTCATGACAGATGCCTCATGCTACCATGCCTTCTCTGAAACGTCATATTATCTCCTCAAATGGTGAGCCCAGACAAAATCTTTACCCTGAAAATACCTGACAGTTGTCCTCTAGGCAATTCTGTTAGAGCAACTGACGTATAATAGCAATTATACTGGCAAAATGCCTGCTAGCCCCAGGACAGTAATTATATTTTATTCCGAAAAGGAGAACGTGACCCCCTGTGAAGAGTCACACCAGCTAAGAATAGTACAGAGAACAAGGGAAAGACTGGGAAGCCATTTCTTTTTCAACAAAGAAACTTTATGTTTCAAAGTGCACGGGAGATGGGTGAGGATTTATCTCCTATGCCGCACAGTTCTTGGGCATCCTCTCTGACCCAACAGACACCGTGCTGCATGTCATCCTGGCCTACGTGCATTCCGTTCCACCCTTGCAGTGGTCTAGTCTGATGGTTTCCCTGAGCTCTCAACTTAGGGCCAGAAGCTATGCTCAACTACACGAGCACCTTAGAGCAGCAGACTACAGGAAACAGTCTCTCCAGGTCTCAGGGCCAGGCCTTCTCTCCCTTCACATGAAGTTACACGCTATCTCCTGCTTTCCTACATTCATGGAGTAAGGCAGATTTAACTTCTTTTATCCCACTCTCCCAGCATCTGCACCGAAGCTGCCTGGCATCCTCTGATCCAAACGGCAGCCCCTACAGGACAGGAAGAGCAGGTGAAGTGCCCCAGGAGCTGCCTGTAAGTGAGGAAGCCGGGAGTCCTGCTCACCTCCCTGCCCAGATGTCCTGGGTCCCTCTGCTGAGCATGCTTCGTAAAGTGAGGAAAGCAAGGGGCGAGTGGGGGTTTGTGGAGGCCTCCTGTGCAGAGGTCTTATGACTCATGGGCAAGGAGAGGTGGGTGAGAGCAGGGTGGCAGAGGCCCTGCTGGCCTGGCCTCAGCACTGTCTGCCCCAGCAAATCTCTGCTCTTCTGTTTGTGTGACAAGCAGAGTCTGGAACTCACCAACAATGGGTTATATGCACCGCAAGCGCCAAAGGCATTTTCGTCTCTCAGGTACGCTGGTCTGGACATCAGCCTCTCCAACATGGACACATTCAACCCATAGGCCATGGCCAGCCTGGACTTGATGACTGGGCCGAGCTGCATGGGGTCTCCAGCAAGCACGATCTACAGCATATACAAGGATGCTGGATTAGTGGGGAGCAGACGGACAGGCAGGCGTCTCTGAATAGGTTTGGGGTAGGCCTGTGCAGGCGCTGGGGTGGGAGGGCTGTATACTCTGGTTATGTGGAATAAGCAGAGGCAGGGAAAACACAGTAAACACAGCTGGAATGACAATGGCCTAGACACAGAAGTGGGATAGAAAATGACTTGAGACTTAGGCTCCTCCACTAAGCAGTCACTGCCAGTTTTTATCACTCCTAGGAGGCAGAAGTCAAGCTATTTCTCAATGGAGCAAAAGTTTCAGGGATACAGCCTGTTTTCTGGAATTTTCTGCTGTTCCTGACCTTAGGAAACTACCCTTGGCCTTTTTCCCAGAAGGCCTTACACACACCGACACCGTGCTGCCCACTCTCTTTAGTATTCTAATTAGACCAGTCCCTCTTCACTCCGTAGTCCCTCCAAAGAGTACTTGTTTCATTGTGCCTAGTGACTGAAAGGAGGGATGCCAGGTGACCTCTCAGCTGGGGTACAGAGAGAAACATTCTCTAAGATAGTAATCCACGCCACCGTACAAAGTACCAGAGAAGCTCGGATGGGGATCTGCCAGGAACACACAGAGTTGGAGGGGCCGGGGGTCTGAGTGAGAAGCTCTAAGAAGCATAATGGGAAGGACAGTCAGACCCTAGCAAAGCATGAGGCCAGTCCTCTTCTCTCTGCCATGGGGGGGGGGGGACCCCAAACTAGACACTTCAGCTGTTGACTCTGATGTTGTGTCCCCTGTGTCCCTATGGCTACAACTGCTCTTAGCTTCTGCTCACACGTGAGTAAACAGTAACTAGCAGGCTCTTTCTCCCCAGATTCTCAGGGTCCCAGTACTTTCACTTGACCCCTCTAAGGCTGTGACCGTCACCAGGAGAAAACAGTAAGAGAGAAACACACTTAAGACACAGGCCTTACCTGGCCATTGATGTCTGAAATCAGTCCCAAAGGAATAAGGCATTCTGGCTCACTTGCCTGTCCTGCCTCGTCCACAAATACATGTGTGAAGTATCCAACTCTACAGAGAGAAACGTCTCATGGTTAATTCCATCATATTTAGCAACTGCTTCCTAACACATACTGGCAAAGCTCTGTTCCAGGGTGTTCAGATCATAGTGGAGCCCTCCAGGGAAGACAAGACTAAAGGGTACAGGTACCACGTGACCAGGGGTCACAGCCACTGCAGGTGCTAGGACACTCCTATGAATCCCTGTTAGCACTACTGCTCTGGCAGCAGCATGTGTACTGTTTTGAAGGACATGAAGGTCCCGGGACGGTGGGAGGCTGGGTATGAACAAAGCCTGAGAGCCTCCTTGTAGCTTAGAGGTCTGCACTGTATCCCTTGCCTGGCTTAGACCTATACCCTCCCAGTCCAGCAGTCTCTTAGCCACATGCGGCTCTTGAGTACCTTACAGTAGCTGCTCTGATTAAGAAAATGTAGACTGTCTCATTAACGATTTCATACAAAATAAAATGACATTGTGGGGCCAGCAAGATGGATCAGAGTGTAAGGCACCTACCACCAGGCCTGAGGACCTAAATTCCATCCCATGGTGGAAGGAAGGAACCAAGTCCCTCAAGGTGTCTCCTCACCTTTATTTATACTTACTTACGTTCAAAATAAAATGAAAATGTTAAAACGATTATATTCCTACTTTAAAAATAAATAAAATGGGTAACTAAAGAATATGAAATAATCTGCAACCTGTATGTGGCCCTCCCTGCTCAGATGCCTAGAGTCCAAGCCAGAGAAGGAGGCCCCTGTGGGCCTGAGCAGCCATCCTTACAGCTGCAGAGCTGTCTGCCCTAGGATCTCAGAAGTTGGGGCTCACCCTCAGTGGCCCTTGCTCCTCCACTCCTTCCCCTGCCTGCCCTGTGCTGTCTCCTCTGCTTACCAAGCTTGCAGCTTCCCCTGCTCACTTCTAGTGTATTGGTATGAAGCTTCCTCACTTCTTTTCTGCTTCTTTTCTGCTCTTGGGACATGTCCCTGGGGACCTCTTTCTGGTCCTCAGACCCCCACAGTCCCCTGAATCACCAGTGCCATCACTGCTTCATCTTCTTGGCACCTGAGCTGCCCTACCCAGGACTAACTTCACAGAACCCAGCTCTTTCCTACATGGTCTGCCTCCACTGATCCTTTAAGCTATTCGGTCAGTGAACATCTAGCCTTGGGAGTTAGGCCTCTTCTTATAGCTTGTGTCTCCATCATTGTTGCCTGCCAGGCCTCAACTCTGAGGTCTCCTCTGTGTAAGCATGCTCAGGGCTCTCTTACCACATCTTTACATGCTGCCAGCCCACTGCTTGTCCATTCCACTGCTGAGCCCTTGGGTCTCATCAGTAAGCCTGTTTATGCAGAAAAGATGCTCCCATTGCCCTGTCACTCCTACACAATGGCTGACACTTCCCACCACTAATCACTCTCCATCTGGTCAGCTTCTTCTGAGGTAACTGAGGGAGGATGCAAACTGTCTGGGTGACTCTGGTCCTCAAACAACATCTGGTGCTTACCTCACTCCTATTTGGTAAAACAGTCCTGCACTGCTACATGTAGTGATTATTATCCTGAAGCGTGAGGCTCTCCAGATATCTTCTCCATCTCTGCAATACGGTTTGATGGCATCAATAATAGTCTGGGGCAAAGAGGTTCGAGTTAGAAGCACTTCCTTAAAGTGGACAAAAAGCAAGGCTGGGAGGAATTCTACAAAGTAGTCTTGCTCTGTTGCTACTTCTCAGTGATGATGAATCATTCATGATTACTTAAATTAAAATGGTCCACGCTTTACAGACTCTGAGGGCAAGACTACACTACACTACACTCAACTATACTACACTATACTATAATATTATCCTTTACGGCTGCCCAGAAAACAATTCAATGTATTTAATATATTTAATATATTTTAATATACCTAATATATTTTCTAGTCACAACTTCTTTTTTTGAGCAATATTTTATTCAAAAGCAAACTAGGGTCCTATAATTTTCCAAAAGAGACAGCTGTAATCAAATCAGTAAAACAGGACTGAAAAGGAACTGGAATACAGCTGAAGAAATGAATGAAAGCATAGCATCAAAATTTAACAAACTTGGAATGTCCACAAAAGTATTGTTAATTCAGAGAGAGGGTGAGAATTATAATAAAATATTCAAGAATAAGAGCCCACTGTGTAGCTGAGTTGTATCACAATACAGAGCAATTTTTCCATACAACTTTTATGATCATTTGGTGTCTGCCCAGCTATTGCCTCCTGCTCAAACCTGCCCACTTGGTACTCTCCATGGAAGGATTCCCGGTGCCCACTCCATGCCTGGGGCTCACCTCTTCAAATCTGCAGGTGGCATTCACCCGGACCATGGCAGCTGGCTTCAGCACCTTGCTCTCATGAAGTCGCAAACACACAAGGTCAGCAGCACTGTTGGAAGGAGCGCAGACCAAAATCCGACTGTCCGGCAAAGCATAATGTACCTTCATTAAGAAATTAGAGACCAGGAATCTTAGCCATTATTGTCAGAGCGTGGAAACCCTGAAGCTATCTATGTCTAACACACGGACTCCTTGATTGGGATGGAGGGGCAGAGCCAGGTTTGATGATAATCTCTGAGCATCCCTACAATGTCAAAGTGACCACTCCGCCTCACTACCCACAGATGAGACGTGGAAGGTTCCATACCCTCTACCCACACATACACACAGATAAAGAAAGAATGCAGGGCTATCCAAAGCCTTGTATGTGCTATATCCCAGATCCACGACCCATAACCCTCCACACCTCCACAGACACCTCCACAGACAACACCAACATCCCAAGCCCGGCTTGCAGTATAGCACAAAGCACTCATGGTTGCTTGCTGGTCCAGAATGACACCGTAGCACCATAGCCAGGGTTTTCATAGACTTAGTGGCAACTACAGAAGGAGATGCCGACAGCTGCTGCACTGTGGTGGCCTCAGGCCCTGCCCAGGCAGCTTCTGCAGTAAAGCCTCCCAGCAGAGTCAAAGGGTTACTATTCTAGGAAAGAAGCCCTCTTACACTTACAAACTTAAAATCCTAGCACAGAAATAGACAATGTTGTACGCTAAATCTTTCTCAAGTTCTCCACTAACGTCTCTGAAGTTTAAACGGATACTTTTCCAGACACAAGCACTTAAGCACAGCACAGACCCACAGCAACCAGCCCCACCCTCCTCACCTGCAAAACAGCCTCGATTATAGTCACAGTCTTTCCAGTTCCCGGAGGTCCAAAAAGGATATATGGGAGAGGCCGGCAGTCGCCACTCAGGATCCTCCTCACGGCCAGCTTTTGGTTTTCATTGAGCACTGGGTTGAAGAACTCCTTATCTCGTGCTTTTGGGATCTGGATTTCATCCACTGCATTTCAAGTGGAAAGACAGCCTAGTCAGAGGCACAGAGCTTGGCATGACACTTCATGAGATGCCAGAAAGGTCAAACAGAACCTGACCATGTCAACAACTTTCAGTGTGACAGGAGAACACGTTCCAGAAACATCTGACAGTGGTTTTTGAGGCAAAGTCAGGAAAAGTAACTTAGCTTTCTAATAGAGGGAAAGGCATTTATAGCTCCAGCATCACCTAAAATAGTACACACAGGGTGGGTATTTATTTATTTATTTATTTATACACTGTCGCTGTCTTCAGACACACCAGAGGAGGGCATCAGATCTCATTACAGATGGTTGTGAGCCACCATGTGGTTGCTGGGAATTGAACTCAGGACCTCTGGAAGAGCAGCCAGTGCTCTTAACCACTGAGCCATCTCTCCAGCTCCCCCGCCCCCATACAAGGTTTCAAAAACTTTTTTTGCTGGTGATTTAAATTTGTTCTAAAAGACAGCATACAAAACAGAAGCAGTGAGTTTCATGGTAGCACCTTCATGCGCACTTGGTCTTGGCTGACTTTCCCCAGCCCAGTCCCCCCCCACACTTCTGCTGCTCCCCTTCTTCTCCCTCCCTCCCCTCCCCCCACATTCTGCTTTTATGTCACAGGTTTTCTCTAATCGGCTTTTCTTTCTCCCGATGCCCCCTCATCCTTTCTCATAGTTAGTACCCTTTTCTATCTTTATGTCGTATATACCCCCCCCACACACACACACACGTCTAATATTTAAGATTTAAATGTGAGAGACGAGCACTTGGTACTTGGCTTCCCAAGCTTAGGAAACAATCATTTTCATTCTACAATTTTCCTGAAAAGGGCCACAATTTCATTTTCCTTTCTTTTTCTTTTTTGTAAAAGGGGAGAGCGTGAACGCAGTCCTCCACTACCACAGATTATGCAGTTTCCCACATTTGGGGAAATCGCAGGGGTCAGCACATCTGGAGTGCAATGGATAAAACTCACCCTGGGAAAACCATCTTTGTGATCATGGTATCGCCCCTGCCAGGTAAGTATTTTCTCTGGCTTAATACAATTCCACTGTGTATGTGTATTACACTTTATCCATTTGTCTGCTCATGGACATCTGGGCTGGTGCCAACAGGAAGTATGGATCTGCAAATATTTCTTGTATATTGACGTAGATTTCTTGGGGGTAAATATCCAGTAGTATAGCTGGACAATATAGTATTTCCTCTAAGTTTTTTTGAAAAGGATCTATTTTATATGTATGAGTGTTTGCCTGCATGTATGTCTATATACCACATGTATGCAGTGCCTACAGAGGCCAGAAGAAGGTGTCAGATCCACTGGAAGTAAAGTTGCAGATGGTTGTGGGTACTAGGAACTGAACCTGGGTCCTCTGGATAACTGAGCCATCTCTCCAGCCCTACTTTTAGTTTTTACTTTTAAAACTTTGGGGATAGATTAATAGCAGTAAATATGGGTTCTCTATCGGCACTGTTTGCCTGCCTTCTTGATAGTAGCCTCTCTGACTGGGGTGAGATAGAATTTTGAAGAGTTTTAATCTGTATTTTTCTGATGGCTAAGGACATTGAACACCTTTTAAAATGTTTACTTGATATTTGTGTTTGTCAGTTAAAGGTGTTGATGCCCGTCAGGTGTGCTGACCTCTGCCTATAGTTCTTGCTACTGAGGCTATGTGAGGCATCACTTGAGTCCATGAATTTAAGACCAGCCTAGGTGTTTTTGCAAGACTCTGAGTAAAATATACAAAGTATACAACAATGTAAGAGCATACATAACAAGAATACACAACCTTAAGTGTTTTCTAAAGTATCTAATCTAAACCATCAAGACATCCCTCGCTCGGGACCAAGCAGATGAGTCCCCATCCCTCCCTGTGGACAGTGTGCCGGTCACCACTGTCTCACCATCCACAGTGGACTTCTCAAGGCACCTCCTGTCAAATACAGGTTTCTCCACTCTTCTTGTCTGAGCCCATTATACACAAGTACCCAACTCACTAGTCTCTGCAGTGGAGGAAGCCTTCTCTGGCTGGTCCGTGGTACCCACGTGCCTTTCCTCTGTTGTGTGTTTAGTTTGGTCCTTCACTGTTTTCTTGTTCTAGAAATGATCATGAAGAAAGCAGTTACAGCATCAGCTTTGTGTTCAAAAGCTTAAAGAGTAGCATGCACACCTACCAACAACATTCTGCTGTCATATTTAACAATTCTTTGAACAGGTCAAGTCTACCTCTTGAAACATAATTCAAACTCGAGACAGTCAATAAAAACCTGCCCAGAAGTTTATGTTTCTCTCTCAGCTCTTTGAAATATAGAAATGAGTTTTGTCATGACAAAATTGAAACAAAGAGGGTAAGTTTTATTTGATTAATATACATCCCACCTCTTCCGAGACTGGCCTAAGCAGGGAAGGCTGACAACACAGTCTAGAGCTTAGCTCTGGCAGACAACCTTGGGAAGCCCTCTCCCATCAGCACTGAGACCTCTGCTACACAGCATCTCCATACCTTCCTGAGAACACGTAGAACCAGCACTGCCTGTCAATCATGTTCAAAGCCTATGCAAGCACTGGCTTCCCCAGTGTTTTTCCTCATTCCTGTCATATTGGTGCTGTAGAGGACAAGTGGTGTGGCTTTGGTCCACTTGCTAGGCCCTGTAACTGTATTTGTCTGACCACAGTCTAGCAGTCCACTTTACTGTAAGGATGGGTAAGTATTCTTTTTCACAGTTATCTGTGGCCTTTTACACATACACATTATAATATGTATTTCATGTATGTATGAAATCTTTAATCAGATTTTTTAACTTACATGTTAGGATGACTCAGATAAATTGAAAACAATAATAAAATTAGTTGGGATGTCAAGATTGCTTTGAAAGCACAGATTTACAGATTTGTGATGGGAGATAGTTCAGTTGGCAAAATACTTCCCATGTAGGCATGGAAAACTCACATCAAAAGCTAGGCATGTTGACAAAACAATAAAACCAAACAATAACAACTACCAAATGGGCTGCAGAGAGGCAACTGTGTTAGAATTGTCTCAAAGGAGTCCTAAAACCTGAGTCAGCAAGCTAAAGACCAGGAGGGGAGACAGACGGACGGGATGATGCTCTAGACCAAGGCTAAGGAATGCGGACCAGGAGGCTTGCTGCTACAGATGCGAGTTTCAGCAAGATGGCTGCTTGTCTCAAGCAAGGTGCAAGAACAGCCATGTTCCAGTTTGAGTCTGATGGCAGAAGAACCCCTTTACTACAGAAGATGGGGGGGCTGGGAAGTTGGAGGGCCTGTCAGCCTGCTTATCTGTTCAGGCTTCATCTGACTGGCTGCCATCTGCCCAGCAGGGAGGGCGGTCTGCTTTATCAACTTACAAATGTCAGTCTTACCCACAAGATGAGATACACCCAGAATAAGGTTCACAGAGCTTCTGGGCACTCTTTGGCCCAGTTAAGGTAACATGTAAAATTAATTATCACAAGAATATGCCCTTGCCCTCTGGACAGTGCTATGGACTCAAGAGTCACATTTACCATTCTTGATATTTGTATTTGTATTCTGTCCCCAATCCAGCTTATGGTTTAGCATTTTATCCATCTTTTCAAGACACCTTGGGATTTTTATAATCTTGTTGTGTAGCCTGGGCTAAGGTTACAGTTATGCACACCACACATGGTCCCAGTAAGCTCCTGTACACTTTCTCTCGGCTCCTCCTTTTCTGAGATGCAAATAACAAGCACATGAGGCCATCTGAAGCTATTCTGAGTCTGTGCATGTCACTCATTTCAGAAAGAGAACTTAGTGTTTCTAACATTCTTAAGTAACGATTAAATTTATAAACTGAGAGCCAAACACACACACACACACACACACACACACACACACACACACACACACAGTGATTAAGAAGTCGAGAAGCCGGGCGTGGTGGCACACGCCTTTAATCCCAGCACTTGGGGGCAGGGGCAGGCGGATTTCTGAGTTCCGAGGCCAGCCCGGTCTACAGAGTGAGTTCCAGGACAGCCAGGGCTACACAGAGAAATCCTGTCTCAAAGAAAAAAAAAAAAAAAAAAAAAAAAAAGAAGAAGCCGAGAGTATGAAAAGACCTAGAAGCAGTTACTGCTTCCTCCCCCAGCACGCCTGTGTCCCATCAACCTTTGCAAAGGCAAGCCCTTGGCTACCGGCCTCAGGACATCTATGTAACATGTATGTTACCAGCTCTGATGCTTCTTCCCTTTGTCTACATCCTTAAGACACACATCGCACCGACTAGACTTCTGTTGTTCCTGTCTTCCTTCCAGTGTTCTGTCAGGACTTAGGGTTTTATATGGCTGTCACTGTTGTTCTATAGTCACGGCTACCCGTGTGGTCACTTGTCTTTTCATGTGCCACTTTTTACTTTCTGGGAGTAACTGGCCTCTGATTTTTATTTCCTTGACTTCAACACTTGAAGCCCAGCCATCCAGCACAGTGGCACAAGCCTAGAATTTTGATATCCAGGAGGCCGAAGCAGGATGACTGCTTTGTTTTTCAAGACAGGCTGTCAGGCCAGTCCAGCCTCAGACTCACTGTGTGACTGACAACCTGATACAAATCAACAGCCTGGAACTTTTAAGGCTTGCTCTTGCCTGCCCGCCGCCCGTCAGTCTATGAGCACAGTCCTGAGACCATAGCTAGGCTCTCTGGTTGCAGTACTGAGTCAACACTGGGAGGTGTTGCCTTCCAGCCTTGGCCATCTTCTCATAAGCTTACAGACAGAGTAGAAACTTCAGGGAACTCTGTCAGTGCTGGGAGTCTGCTGTCACCTGCTCTCTCCTCAGCACGCTGTCTCCTCAGCTCAAGTGGCTCTCTCCTGGGTTGTTCTCTGCTCTCTAAGTGCTATGTTATACACAGCCCTGTCCACCTCACTTGCTTTCTCTTGCTCAAGAGCAAGTCTTAGTATAGCTGATACCCAATGTCTCAAACTGCTGCTTTATTTATTTTGTAGGAGGTTTTGGAGAGAGTGTTGGGGCCTGAACTCCAGGCCTCCAGTATGCTAGGTCTATCTTCCACTGGAATTATATTTCTAATCCTTTTTTTAAAAAATTTTCATATACTTTCATCTTTAAAAAAATATTTATTTTTATATAAACATTTTACCTCCACGTATGCCTGTGTACCACAGAGTGTATAGTACACGTGGAGGCCTGAAGAGGGAGTCTGCTTTGCTGGAACTGAAACTACAGACAGTTGTTAGCCGCTATGTGGGTGCTGGGAGTCCAACCTGGGTCTTTGGGAAGATGATCTTAGCTCCTGAGCGGTCTCTCCAGCCCCTGTAGGACCATCTTGGTTGACTGACCAATGGCATGCTAGGATTGACTTGAAACTTGGCTAGAAATAGTACTGTGCACTTCTGAGCGCAGCACTCAGCCAGCCAGGAAGCTCACTAAGGAGCTGGAGCTTCTATCCACCCGCCCTACTATCCCTTTCCTCCCGCCCCGTCCCCTTCTCAGGAATCAGGCAACAGAACGAAGCAGGAGCAGGGTGACGAAGGACTCTGAGGCTTACGGATCAAAGTTATCTGTGCTCAATGAACACTTCTATTTTCAGATCAGAATAAAAAGTCTAGAAGGGAATACATTGCTGATGATTTTTAATGGATAACATTTAAAATTTTTCATTTATAGTGTGTCTATGACTGAGTAGTCATCCTGTAACTGTTGTTCTCGATCTGTCTTTTTCTGTCAACTCACTCACTCTGTGTGTGTTGTGTATATATGAATGTGTGTACATGTTTGCATGAGTGTCAATGTGCACATGCCATTGTTGACAATATGTAGGTCAGAGGACAGTCTTGGGTGTCATTCCCCATGGTACACCTTGAGACAGGGCTGCTTTATTGTTCACTGCTGTGGACTACAGGCTGGCTGGCCTCCAAGTGTCCAGGGAGTCTCCTGATACTACTCTCACTGTGTAGGAGTGCTGGAGGACAGTGCACCCCTGTCTAAGGTTTGAACTCAAGTCCTCACTGTTGACCAGCAGTGCTTTACCCACGGAGCCATCATCTCCCTTGGCCTTGCTTCTAAGTGACTGTGTTTAATGCTTGCAGTAAGTGTTGTCATCAGCTTTGTCAGAGTTCATTTTCTGTTAACAGTAGTCAATGATGACTACAGACACTCATAACTGGTCAGAGTGCTGAGAATAAATGAATGTCTGCCCTGTGCAATGTCCAGCCATACATGGGACATCTGTGTCATCACCTCCAAGGCAGTGTCACAGAATACGGAGCAGGAAGGATGTAAGAGCCAGAGGAAAGTGTGACCCCCACGTGGACTCCATTTCTGGCACGAGAAGACATTGCGCTTCCCAGGTCAAAGCAGTTGTGGTACCTGAATAGGACTAGCTGGACAGACTCCACTCCCAGATGATTTGTGCACAGCTAATGGCTGAGGGGAGAGGGAGAGGGAGAGGGAGAGGGAGAGGGAGAGGGAGAGGGAGAGGGAGAGGGAGAGGGAGAGGGAGAGGGAGAGGGAGAGGGAGAGGGAGAGGGAGAGGGAGTTATGTTTTCTTCAGTGGTATAGCAACTGGTAAGATGCTCACACTACTGTGAGTAGACTCTCAATCATGATCCTGTAAGCAACCCTAACAAAAGGTATGGAAGTAGAGGGGATTAACTGGGAAAAGGATAAAGGAGGAGGAGAGGACAGGGTGAGCAATGAGGTATGATTGTGCTCAGAATCTATTATGTATATGTATTAGAGTGCCATGATGAAATCCATTAATATGTATAACTAACACTTATGCTAAAACACTTCACAATAAATCAATTAGAGATTCCAAGCAACAAGAATCCTAACTCTTGCATTCTATACTTATAGAATAGTAAAAGTTTCTAAACACTATATGTAATTTGAAGTTGTATATTATTACACACTGAAGATATTCTCATGAAATCACATTTCAGTAGCACACGATTGCAGTTTGCAAACTCCAAGCTGGCATGGATCATTCTTCATGTCACTAGGAACACAATGATAAATAAAACCACCTCTACTGTATTCACTAAGAGCCCAGTGCACGACTTCCAACACATAGGCACTGAGTTTCCAGTCACAGAATGACGGCATTAGAGAAGTAAAAAATCAAGTGTCTCTGTGACACTGACAGATTATAGATGTTAACATTCTGCTGGCTGTGCATCCTTCCAGACATTTTCTGTGAAGACACAAGCACATGATGGCATCCCCCTACTCCAGTGAATACAAAAGAGTGCAAACATTTTTTTTTTCCACACAGGGTCATACTAACTAGCCCTGGGTGATTTGATCTATAGATCAGGATGGCCTCAAACTCACAAAAAGCCTCCTGTTTCTGACTCCTAAGTGCTGGGATTAAAGAAGTGTACCAACTAAATTCACACTATTTTAATATAATTCAGTAAGACTATACCTTACCATGTCTTAATTTTTCATTGTTTAAATGTAGTATAGCATTCTGGTCTATATATAACTATATGAACTAAATACAGCTTATGACTATTTTATTATTTTTATTGTGTGTGTGTGTATATATATGGATTTGTATGTATGTATGTCTATGTACCATGTGTATACAGTGCATTTCAAGGACAGCAATGGTGCCATATCCTTTGGAACTGGAGTTACAGGCAGCTGTTAGCTGCCACATAAGTGCTGAGAGTCAAATCTGGGTACTCCTGAAGAGTAGCAAGCACTCTTAACACATGAACCATCTCTCCAGCACCCCTCCACACCCACCACTTTTTTTTCTCAAGAAAGGGTTTGTCATTGCAGCCCTGGCTGTCCTGGAACTGACTCTGTAGACCAGGCTGGCCTCTAACTCAGAGATTCAACTGCCTCTGCCTCCTGAGTGCTGGGATTAAAGGTGTAAACTACCACATCTAGCTCTTTTAGTTTTATTTTAACTGAAATTTAGACTATTTGTGAGTAACATTCCTCCTAAAAGTCAAATCAACTGAGAAGTTCATGTTATTTTATCTAAATGTATTAAAGTCATCAGAGCACTACATTGGTGATGGACTGGCTGTCATTTCTGGTTACCTTGGTGATGGGCTGCCCGTCATTTCTGGTGATGTTGGTGATTGACTGGCTGTTATTTCTGGTTACCTTGGTGATGGGCTGCCCGTCATTTCTGGTGACGTTGGTGATGGACTGTCCATCATTTCTGATGATGTTGGTGATGGACTGGCTGTCATTTCTGGTTACCTTGGTCATGGACTGTCCATCATTTCTGGTGATGTTGGTGATGGACTGCCCATCATTTTTGGTGTCCTGTGCAAGGCTCCAATTCCCTGTCACCTGAGGAGACTGTAAAATGATTTCTTCTGGAAATAATACTTTGAAACAAGAAAAAGTGAAAGAACAGATTTATTTTAAAGTATGAAAGAACACTACTTAAATATCTTTACTATAGCTGGTTCTGAAACAGTTCACATTCCATTCTGTTCTGTGGAGATTTCTCCTTTCCTAGTTTTAATATTAAGTATTATTGCATAGACTTTGCAACTAGCCATAACTTATCTCTGTGAGAACAAGGATAAACTACATTACCAGGAGTATAATGCAGAGAGTAATGAACTAACTTTCAGTTATTCAAGTATGCTATCTTTACAGAGCTGAAGTAGTAAAAAAAAAGGGGGGGGTGGTAGTGGTGGAGAAACTACCCAACAGGAAGGTAAATACATGTGCTGTCACATAATTTTAATTCTTACAAATGACCGAAGAACTGAAGAAACTATTTTGCACAACAAATTTCACAAACTCTATAAATGCGCTCTAGGAGGATTTAATGCTACTAATCTCACAGAATGCTACCTTTTACACCCAAATGGATGACCTGCTCAAGTGCATAGTGACACCGTCTGCTTGTGGTCCTGCCAGAAAGAAAACATAAAATAATGAACTTCGTAAGTTTAGAATTTACAAAAACTTGATTATAAATGTTATGATGTGAATGTTCCTTCCAAACTCCAAAACTTAGATGAAATTTGGCATATGTGCTGGTGGTGTATGGTGTATCAACCACCTCTGTGGTAGCTCTGGGACGTGTGCCCTTTAGGAGGTGATTAGGTTGGGGGAATAGCTTTGTTACAAAGTAAGTTTAAACTCCCGCCAGCCCTGGTGGTGTCTGGCCCGCACTCCAGTGCTCCCTTCAGTGCTCCCTTGTCAGTGCTCCCTTGCCATGTTACAATGCAGCTGGGAGGCCCTCACCAAAGCTGCAAAGCCTTCAGAACTGTGAGGATAAGTGAGATAATTTCATTATAAATTATCCAGTTTGTGGTCTCTGTCAGAGCAACAGAAATCAGACAAGATGACTAACTTTCAGCAATTACACACTAACACAACCTTAACAAAGGCTTGTAAATAAAGGACCATGTCAAAGGCCAGGCGTGACAGGGTCATAAAGGCTCCCATGTTCTGCTCCTATGTGAAGGGAAAGTGAAGGACCAAATGGAGCTTTAACTACCTGTATCTACACAACACACCAGGTAATTAGGAAATTTGTAGACAGCTCAGGGATGAGGGTAGCAGGTGCCATCCTTTCTAGAAGAGTAAGGACGCTATTAATTATTTACTGTGTAAAAAGAAAAACAGGTTTCCTGCAAGGTTTCATTCATTTGAAAGTAGGAAAATAACAAAGAATAAAAACCACTTTTCAGTAAAACAAGATTACTAACTCTCCAAAGCACAAAAGAATCGGCTCCAACAAGCAAAGCACAGAAGTTGACTCATGCCTTTTTAGAGACACGTAACAGATTTCTTGAAAACTCAGACAGGGTGGGATACAACATAGATAGGCACCTGACCATTCTCAACTGTTACAGGGTATAGGGTGGATGCTAAGACCACTGTTAGGATCCACGCCTGGGACCGTGTACATGCTCTGGAATCTCTGTAAGGCCCACTGAACCCGTAGAAGCCCTGCTTTTCTCTGTTCTGCAACATAATTGCTTGGAACGATAAACTCCATAGAAAGAGAGATAAGTGGTGCGACAGTAATCCTAGGATTTGGCCAAACTGACTCTAACAGAGAGTTAGATAATGAGAAAAAATTAAGTAGGGATCACATGTGTGTGTGTGTGTGTTTGGGGGGGGGGCACAGGAGAATAAACAGGCTTCCAAAGGAGGGCAGAAATGAGAAAGAAAGGGTCATCAAAACCAACTTCCCAGGTATGAACTAGAGGACGACTGCAAAGATGGACTTCAAGAGGACGACTGCAAAGATGTCAACTGTCTATTTTAGCATCTTAGTACAACATGAAAAGAATCTTGGGGCTGGAGACATGGTTCAGCTGTTTACAGTATTCTCTGCTCTTGTAGAGGACTAGACTTCAGATTCTAGCGTCCATGTTACAACCTGTACCTCCACCTCCAGGAAACATGGTTGCCATCCTCTGTCCTTTGCACACATTTGCCTGCACACCCACACACTCACACGCATACACACATAATCTTTAGAAAACAATCTTTACTATGTCACTGGGGACTAAATGACCAGCAACTGAACTAGAGTGGCAAAGTAACTCAGAGCACTATCCACACAGCACTGAACACGTGAGGCAGAAGAAGGAAGGCCTTCAACGTACGTTCTTCACCTGTAACATGAAAAACTGAAGGAGAAGCAGATGGAGCTGGAAGTAAATACGAAAAAGGAAATACTACAAGATCAGAGCAAAGCTCAGTGGAACAGAAGAACAGCAGAGAAGACCACACCAGTGAAGCCAGAACTGGAGTCTCAGACCAGGTCATTAAAATACAAACTTTTAGGACTGTCAAGATGACTCAGTAAGTAAGAGCACTGACTGATCTTACAGAGGATTAAAATTAGATTTCTAGCACCAAATGGTGACTAAGCAGGCCAGGAAGATGGCTCAGGGGGTAAAGCCACTTGCCACCACATCTGACGACCTGAGTTTAACTCCCAAACCAAGTAAAGACCGAAGAAGACAACTGACTCCACAACATCTTTCCTGACCTCCATGTGCACTGTGTGCCACACACACCCAACATATAACATACATGCTCATATGCATGTGTGCACACATGTACACATACATATGTGTACAGATAAAAAGAACCTAATACTAAATCTAAAGGATCCTTTATTTTAGTAGAACAACATAATACAAAACTCAAAAGTGTCCTACAAAGAAAACTCCAGATCTAAAAGGCTTCAGAGGGAACTCTACCAAATATCTCAGGAAGAAATGATGCTCATTCTACATAAAGTTTGCCAGAATATACAGTGTATGTAGGGGGTTTACTGTAGACTAATATATCTTGTAAGTATAAAAGTGAATACATTTTGCAAGCCAGACCTAACAAACATAAAAAGGAACCACAGCATGACTAGGTACCATTCATCTCATAGGCAAAGCTGAGTTTACACCTTGGATTCCTTGCTGAGAGGGCATACTGAGAGCAAGCTATTGGAAATTAAAGTTAATACTATTTACAATGATATTAAACTGAAAAATAAAAAAAAACACTCCAAAACCAAAAACAGGGTCAGGAGTAGTGGTGCACAGCTATAATCCTAACACTCAGGAGGAAGACACAGGTGAATCTCTGGGAGTTTGAGGGCTGCCTGGCCTACATTGTTGAGTTCTAGGCCAGACAAGGCTATATAGTGAGAACCTTACTCAAGAAATAAAAATATCCAGTACTTTAATCTCAGTACTCAGGAGACAGGGTACAATCTCCAAATTCAAGCCAGGCTGATCTAGAGTGAGTTTCAAGATACCCAGAGCTACACAGAGAAACCATGTCTCAAAAAACAAAAACAAAAACAAAACAAGGAACAAATCTGCCACAAATATGCAAAAGCTACAACTGAAAAGTGCATATTGATACAAGAAACTCCAGAAAGATGTAAACAAATGGCGAGCTCCATGCTTTCAAGGGCTAGATGACAATATCCTAACAGTACCAACGTTCCTTACCCTCCCCAAGAGAAATGCCGACACTCAGAAGTCCTCATACGCAGTGAGTCAGTTAGCAGGGGCTAGACCTTTGGAAAGGGGCCCACGGTTCTCCCAGGTTTTGGCACCAGTTGTGAGGGTGCACTGAACGCACTAAGCTGGACTTCTCCATGGGTAGGAAGAGGTTCATCATGACCGAGACTGCTACATGGTTCTCTCTCAGGGACAGAGCGAGTAGCACAATGGTGACTGCCAGGAATCTCTCAACCTAGGGCTAGTGTGGGGACTTGCAGGCCAGAAGAGCACAGTGGCTTTGATATGCACCACAGGAATGTGCCAGTCAAGAGCCAGATGCCCCCTTTGCCAGGGGAGGAAAGGGAGTGGCTCGGGAAGGAAGGCTGAGCAATCCTTCCATTCTCCCCGTCAGCATCCAGCCTGAGCTGCTCAGACTGCCATTTGGGGAGATAGGCAGTGGCAGTGTGTTCTCTGGGGGCTTGGGACCTAACACATGGATCATCTACAGAGTACAGCATGGCTAATATACCATCTCTTCCATGCTCATGGAGACTTCAACTGAGTTACTCAGGACAGACCATCTGGGAGAATGAAAAACATTTGTATCAAACTCACTAAAACCTTACCGATTGTATGTAAACTCCACATCCATAGGTTCAAAATTATACATTTGTTCAAATCCTGGATTAAGTTTAAGAGTTACATCTTCTTCATGAATCTAAAAAAAAATTATAAGTGAGGGATTCAACTTCTACAAAGTAGACTGGCCTTCCTGGGAAAATCTCGCATCTGTATTTGACAATACAATATGAAAATATTGTTTCAAAGTTTGGTATCTTACATATCCTTAAGCTATACAAACAGGAGGATGTCTCCATTCACATCAGCAACACCCCTGTGACACGTACACTGACAACCTGCCGCACACTCCACGTCATCCACGTGCCACACCAGGCCTTCCCTTTTGAGCAGTACTGGGAATAAGTAAAGTTGAGCCTGCATAAAATAACAGCTCATACTTTCTCCTGCATAGCAAAGAAGGAGAGCAGTGGGAGGAGAAGCAGCCCAGCAAACCCAATCACCCTCAGGCAGGCAGCAGCTGAAGCTGTGGCAGCTGAAGCTGTGGCTACCCGCGGCCCTGTCACAGAGTGGCTGCCATTCTCAGAAGATGCTGCCACAGCCCTTCCCTAGGAAGGCTGCCCAGCAGAGGCTGCTGAGTTACCCAGAGATTACAAAAACTGAAAGGGAGTCCACAACCTCAGGTCACTAAGCACACGGAAGCCAAGCTGCTGAAAATGACAGCCATGGCCCTCGCCAGCCTATGACACTGTAGACTGACTGGACCCTCTTCTCTGAGAAAGCTGCAAATGAGAAATGGAAAGACACACCTAAGCAGGCACAAGGCAACTTAAGCCTTACACAGCTTTAAAGAAGCACAGATGACTCAGGAGTAAAGGCAAGAGGGGTACCGGGAAGGCCGCGAAGGCTGTGTGTTCCCTAGAATCCTAGTTAATCTGTCACAAGATGTCATTTGAGAAGAGCAAACCTCAACTGAGAAAACACCTCACTGTCAAGTTAGTGACTGATCTGGGAAGGCCCAGCCCACTGTAGATGGTGCTAACCCTTACTAGGTCGTCTGCCTGAAGTAAGATATCAGGCTGAGCAAGCCATGAGACACGAGTCAATAAGCTGCTCTTCTCCATGGCTTCTGCCTCCAGGTCCCTGCCTTGAAGGTTCACACTTTGGTTTCCTTTGATGATAAACTGTAGCTCTAAGTCAATTAAATCATTTCTTCGTTGCTTTTGGATATGGGGTTTTATTACAATAGAAGCCTAATTAAGAAATCTAGTGCATGCTTGGCAGGAAGATCCTCTGTGAGGGGAGGCGGCTGTTTAGTGGGTAGCTCTCAGCAAGGGCTCAAATGAGTCTTCTCTCCCCAAACTCTACAAATTGGCTCTCCTAGTAGGGCACAATTTTTCCAGGACCAAGAGATTACACTGGCCCATCCTGCTGATTGGAAGGTGTCAGAGTTGACCTCGGTGCGAGAACTACTTGTTTCAGATGCGGCTTCTCCACCAACTAAACCATCCAGGCCTACTGAGTCCAGCCTTCTGCACCAGCCTGAGTATCCTACCCCATGTTCTAGACAGAAAACTGATGGCAGAACCAAGGGAAGCTACACTGAGATGGAGGGTGTAGCACCTGATTTATGGAACACACAGCGTCCACTAAAAAGCCTCAGCACCACACTCACTTAGAGTGCCCGCCCCTCCTCCTGAGGCTCCCACTTGCTAGCTCTTCCTCATCATGTACACAGTGCCCAAAGCTGATTAAATACAAACACGGCTTACGAGTAGTTCTATATAGATGAGAATTATAAACTTTTTTAGACAGGAAGTTCCCTTTACACAGCAAAGATTACTCAAAGATTTGCCATGTCTTTAAATGTCCCACAACGCAGACGAAGCCACTGGAGTCCCTGCTCAGAGGCAGATGGGTGAGTGTGACTTCTTCTGAGGATTATCTTCTCACCTCCATGACATAGCCGATATATTCAATGACATGTCCATTGTATTCTTGAGATTTTAAAATCAGTTTGTCACCTAGGTTAAAAAAATTACCATGTGTCAAACATAAAATCATTTCCCATTTTATTATGAAATCAAGTCTTAATGAAGTATAATAAACTATAACATTTCTGGTATTTGCTGCTTAAAGATAATATCTAACAGAGAAACATGGATAGCATATACTCTGGGTCATTCCCATTTATGTAGATGTTGCTTCCAAGGACAGAAATGGGATAATCCAAGTGTACATCCAGTTCTTCTCTGTCATCTTTATAATCACAGGGAGATCTGAGAGCGCACCTGCATAGAGGGAAGGCCGGCTCTCTGCGAGCCCGGGGACCTCCAGGACCAGCAGATCCCCCTTCCTCTTGAGGACAACTCTGCTCATGTTGTACTCCTTCAGCTCGATTTCTGCATGGATCTCCTCTAGCCACAGCAGGGTGGAGAACTTCTCCTTGTAGTTTGACATGTTCAAGAGCTGAAAAAGAGTCATGCGGTCTATGAAGGCAGAACAGCCTTCCCGGGCCTGTGGCAGGGAAACAAGCAGCCATGGAGTCCAGATGTCTAAATGGCTCACCCCAGACAAGACAATCAGGATCCGAGACTATGCACCTGACCGGCACACCTCATCCTCAGGCTTGTGGAGGACCATAGGGTTTTGGCTCTTCATTGGCTAAACCTCTCTATTCACTGCCATAGTCCAGGCCTCTGTGTGTGTGTGTGTGTGTGTGTGTGTGTATGCACATGTGTACATGTAGGAACACTTGAATGTGTTGGGTACATGTAGAGTCCAGAGAGTGGTGTCAGAATGTCTTCTTCCTCACTCTTCTACCTTCTGTTTTTAAGATTTTATTGTTTTGAAGTGTACAAATGTTTGCTTGCTCGTGTAGCAGGTACACCACATTCATGCAGTGCTGTGAGGTAGGGGCAGAAGAGAGCACTAGAGACACTACACCTGGTGTCACAGAAGGTTGTGAATCACCATGTGGGTGCTGGGAGCCAAATGCAGGTCCTCTGCACTAGGAGCAAGTGCTATTAGCTGCAGAGGCACCTCTCCAGGCCCTTTCATCTTACCTTTTGAGACAGGTTCTCACTGAACCCGGAGCTCACCATTTTGGCTACACTGACTGGCTAGGGAGCCCTGGAATCCCCATCTCCATTTCCAGCCAGGTTAGACACATCCCATCTGTGTTTTAAATTGAGTGACAGGAAATGAACTCAGGCCCTCGTGGTTGCATAGCAAATACCTCACTCCTGAGCCACTTTCCCAGATGTACTGGGCTGGTTTTGCGTGCCAACCTGACACAAGTTAAGAGTCATCAGACAAGAAAAAGTCTCAGTTGAGAAAATGCCTCCATGAGATCCAGCTGTAAGGTATTTCCTCAATTAGTGCTCAATGGGGGAGGAGCTCAATTAGAGCTCATGGTGAGTTTTAGAGGAAAGCAGGCTGAGCAAGCCATGGGAAACAAACCAGTAAGCAGCACCATGGCCTCTGCATAAGCTCCTGCCTCCAGGTCCCTGCCGTGCGTGAGTACCTGTCCTGACTTCCTCCCACGACGGACTATGAGCTTGAAGTGTAATCTGTAAATCTGTGGTGGAATCCTGACAGGAGATCTGAGTCCGAGAACTCGCCCTGGTCGTGCATGAGCACAGTGGTGAGCAGCACCCACCACTCCTACCTCAGATGTTCTCCTACCTCTGCAAGAAGCGGCTGGAAAGTCAGGATGTCAATCTTCTGCTCCACACATTTTTTAAGTCTATCTGGTATTGGATACTGTGGAAGAAAACTTGGAAGTTGTCGCCTCGAGTTCCTTAAAACATAAAAAAGTTAGGTCAAAGTGTATAAGCGTGTACCTTTGTGTGTGCACACATGTGTGCAGTACATACACACTTGTAGAGGCCAGAAGACACCTTTGGGTGTTGTTCCTCAGGTTTATCAACCTTGGTTTTTTCCAACAGTCTCTCTGGCCTAGGGATCTGTCTGTCTCCACCTCCCCAGTGGTGGGATTACAACATGGCACATCACTGTGACATGCTTTTTAATATGGGTTCTGGAGACTGAATTCAGTTTCTCATGATTACATAGCAAGTACTGACTGAACTCAAAGTAATTCTTAATCTAGATGTCTTATATGTTTAGGAGTATGTCTTATCTTTAATGTATAGGTCCAGAAATGTTTCAGATTTTTAAGTTTTCCCCCAGTTTTGAGATGTAACTGAGCTATACTTCTATAACTTCTAGCATATTATTCTTCTTCATTTTGCAATACTTATATTGATTTTATCAGGTATAAATTTTCTGAAATGAAACAAAATCTGAAGCTTTAGGTCATGGTAACATTTAGACATCTTCAGATTCCAGAATACTTCAGGTTTCCGTGATGCTCATATGAGATATTTCTTCTCAGACACTCTGACCTGTTTCAGAAAGGCTAGAGTTCACTTGTCAATGGAAACACCTGACATGAAAATTAGACTAGGTCACTCTGGGTTCAGAATCCTGTCTCCATACAAGCTGTGGCTTGGTATTCTCATTTCTGCAACAGAGCTAGGCAGAGCTATGCAAGCTATAGGGAACAAGATAGGGAAGTCCCAGGAAGTCCTTAGAGAATAAGTCAGTTTTAACTTCCCAAGGCGCTAACTTTTTATTCCTGCACTTTTAGCGAAGGCAAGGTACTAGAAGAGATACTGACACATCACTGATGAGAGCACACTTGGTAAAAGCCACCTTGTGTGGAACCTGCTGGTTCTTGGCTGTTTCTCTGGAGAAATCTAGGTTCATCCCAAGCTTCTACCTTCATCTAGCTAGCTGCACTCAAATTCACAGCAGGTTTTCATCCAGTAAGGCAAAGGACAGAGCTACGGAAATGGCAGAAAAACTGGGGAGAAGTGGAGAGAGAGAACAGGGCCTGCAAGCTGACACAGCTCACGCTGCATTGAGGGAGCAGAGGTAGATGCCCGATCTCTCGACTTCATGGCCACTTCCTGTATAGTGGGTTCATGTCACTCAGGACTCAGCAGGCAGCCTGACTGTGTGTCTCTGGGTAGAAACTTTGAAGTCAACTACAGGACTAATCCAACAGTACTGAAGGGCGCTGCTGCTTAACTCAAGCTCAGGACTGGCTTCACCTCTGCAGCTGGAGGGTTCTCATGGAAACAGACATTTGGAAAGCAGGGGCATGTAGATGTTAATAAAGAACTGACTGCAAAAATTAATGAGAAACAGAGGGACTAAGACAATCAGCACACCTACATACAGGCAGCTTTCTGAGGTCCTGGCTAGCCAGAACTACACATGTAAGACCATGTCTCAAAATCAACAACAGACTTCTACTCACATAGAACAATGGAATAAAAAGGAAAATCCAGAAATAACTCATACAGCTACAATCATTTGATTTTCAACAATGGTGTAAAAACAGCGGCAGAGAAATGACAGCCCCCAAAACAAGTCACACGAGTAGCTCTCTCGTGTATAAGAGTTAAATAGATCCCTACCTCCTGTTCTCTACAAAAAAATCATTTCAAAAATGGACCAAAGATCCTAAATTAAGTCCCACACTCTGAATCTGCATTTCATGATGGAGGCACTGGCAAGGTAGACTGTGGCTACAACAAATCAGTCAATGGAGCAGAGCCTGACAAGCAGAGCTGCATGGAATTAGAAAGCTTTTCTTATAGTAGAAGAAACAACTGGTGTGAAGGAACAGCCTGCAAAGCTTCACCAGCTGACAGGGAACTAAAATCTTTAACTAGCTGGATGGTGGTGGCACCTGCCTTTAATCCCAGCACTTAGCAGAGACAGGCAGACTTCTGAGTTCTAGGCCAGCCTGGTCTACTAACGAGTTCCAGGACAGCCAAGGCTACACAGAGAAACCCTGTCTTGAAAACAACAAACCTAGTATCAATATGAACTCAAACATCAGTCATAAAAATAACAGTAACGGCAACAAAACCAAAAACATCCCAAAACATCCAGTCAATATTTAGGTAAATGAATTGAACAGACAGTTCTCAAAAGAAATACAAATGGCTAAATGAACATAAAAATGCAAATTATATTGCTCAGAGATTCCTTCTGTCTTGGTGATAACAGAGGATACTGAATGCCAGTGAGGACGTGGGAGCCACACCACTGTGGGACGTGAGGTGGTGTAGCCACTGAGGTGAGTACAGACATTCCTCACAGAACTAAAACCACAACTCCCACAGGAGCTGTCCCCAGGGTGCTGTCTACAAGACCCCACATCAGTACAGCACAGAGACACCTGCACATCCATGCTGATTCACTGTCCTCGACAGCTATAATAATGGAATCAGTCCAGATATCCAGCAACAGCTGATGCATAATGTCATGTATATTCATATAAGAGCTTTAGTCAGCCACAAAGAGGAAAACAATTGTGTTGTGTGCTGAAACTGGAGATCATCATCTTAATAAGGAAGGAAGGGGGCTGGAGAGATGGCTCAGTGGTTAAGAGCACTGATTGCTCTTCCGAAGGTCCCAAGTTCACTTCCCAGCAACCACAATCTGTAATGAGATTGGATGCCCTCTTTTGGAGTGTCTGAAAACAGCTATAGTGTACTTACATATAATAAATAAATAAATCTTTTAAAACGAAATTAAAAAGGATGGAAGGGTGGAAGGAAGGGAGGAAGGAAGGATAAGAAAGGAAAATTTTCTCTTATATGTAGAATACAGACTTTTAAACTCACACCACATGGGAAGGCAGAAAAAAGACTGTGTGTGAGGGAAAGGGAGAAGAAAAAAGGAAACAAACGCAGAGACTATTGGAGGGAGGGGTAAGGAGAGGTGTGAGCAGGCAGACCTTGTCAAGGTACAGTTATCTGTGTTTAGAAATATCACAAACCCCACTGTTTTATACACTTAGTTAAAAATTAAAGAGACCCAGGTGTGGTGTGCACACCTTTAATCCCAGCACTCAGGGAGGCAGAGGCAGGTGGATCTCTGAGTTTGAGGCAAGCTTGGTTTACAGAGTGAGTTCCAGGACAGCTAAGGATAAACAGAGAAACCCTGTCTCAAAAAACCAACAACAACAAAATGTATAGAAGTCTGATGTAGTACATTTCAACACCCTGATATCTACAACAGGAGCATGACAGAGCACTGTGACTGAGTGAGCCAGCCGGGAGTCCTGGCAGCACATGCAGGCATTAGACAGCTGGGAGTGAGTGTCCACCACTGCCCAGCCTGCCAGGAAACCAAGAGTCTTATTCTAGAGCAGCAGTCTGCAACCGAGGGGTCACAACCCCTCTGAGGTCACAGGTCAGAGGTCCTGCATGTCAGATACTTACATTATGACTTATAACAGTAGCAAACTTAAAATTGTGAAGTAAATGAAATCATTTTATGGCTGGGGCCACCACACCATGAGGAACTGAATTAGGCTTGCAGCATTAGGGAGGCTGAGAACCACTCACCTGGAGGAAGTCTCGTCCATGGACGTGCTAGTACTCCCAGGGAAATAGCTAGCAGGCTATCAGAGCATTTGTGTTTGTGGGTGGGTACCTTACTTCCTCTGGAGAAACTCTGGCTGGGCGGTGGGAATCAGAGCACTTGCTCTTACCATTACCACCCATCTTGTTCCCAATCTGGGCTTTTTCTCTAGCCAAGAACCCGAAAGTGAGCAAGAACCATCAGCACTGACTGACTGCTCTGTGCCAGGAAACTGCATTTTATGTGCTCTAACCATTTACTCCTCAAACTACATGAGGTAGGGACTATCACTTACAAATGAAGTTAAGGCACAGAGAGGTCAAGAAAATTTCTCAAAGCCACAGAGCTTCTTGGTCGCAGTGCTATAATTCAAACGATGGTCTAAAGCAGCATGGTATCCACAGCTGCCTTCCAAACAACGGTCAAGGTCAAGGCCAGCCATCCCCCAATACTGTCTGCTAATACGCGCTCCTTCCAGCCTACAATGCACAAGTCCATCATCCTCTGTCTTACATTGTTACTGGGTTAACATGGTCTGAAATCCACAATTTTCCAGTATTAGAGAAATAATATTCTTGCCTGCTGGGCTGTGGGTAGCACCTGAACTCAAACCCTCAGGAATGACAGAGGCATGACAATGTGTCCAGCACCCAGGACAAAACCATTTAACCCTCATGCAGGTCACCAAGCTTTGGACCAAACTTATAACAAAATGTGTTCCTCAGAAGTTTTATGCTTTGTTAACTGCAAACAAGAGCAGATGGACCCGGGACCTAACCCAGACAGACAGAAATGGGTCCCACAAACCTGTACTCAAGTCATATAATTCTGGTACCATTCTTGAACAGTACCAGTGACCAAGTAATCCTGGGGCCCAATACAAACCACACTGCAACCAGCCAGCAAGGCACAGACCCTCTGCTGAAGCTACAGCAGAGGGCAGCAGAGCCAGTCCTATCCAGTGGACAGGAGGAGCCAAGAGTCAATCCATTCTGCTTTCAAGTGGTCTCAATATCTGCCAAGGAAAAGCAGAGCTGAGGGGTGCATGGGGCCTGCCTTGCATAGACACTGGTGGGAATAGTCACAGAATCTGCCCTGCTAAGTTCCATGACCACGCATCCTGCCCCAAAACCTGTAAGGAAAGAAGCTCAAACACAGGCCCTGCCCTTGTCACCTCCTCATCTGGGGAGGAAGGGAATGACAAGGGGGCAGGGCGGGGCAGGGGACATGTCTGCTGCCTGCCACACGTGTCTGCCTCTCCAGAACATATAAAGCAAACACAGAAAGTCACACACCCTTCTCCAGGTACCTTTTTTGTGTGGTTACAACAACTGTAGTCTTTGCAGACACTAATGTTTGGGAGCTTTTAGGCTTCTTCCAAGAAAACGGCTCACGCACAGCTATCAGGGCCTCCTCGCTGCTCACCACACTCACTTCAAGATGCCGCCCAATGAGAAAGTCGGAGAAACAGAGCAGAAGCAGCTCCTTGCAACGGCCAGGGTTTCTTGAAACAAAAATAGATATTTAGTCTCAGTTAAAAATGAGACAGATTCAATCTGATTTCGCTTTTGATATTTAAGGAAGCTGCAAAGCTATAAGGAGCAACCATGCTGACTTTTTAGTAATTTTTTTACACAGAAAAGTTTACTTTCTAAAACAGGAAATGTAGTATTTCTCAAGTGTGATGGGTAACCTCAATTGTCAGTGTGGTAGGATCTACAATTACTAGGGAGATAGGCCTTAAGCCCCCCCTCCCATGGTATTTTATCACTGCAACAGGCAAGGTAACGAATACATCAAGATAAATTCAGGTGCTTAAAACAGTCCTTTCCATAACTCTGAAATTTAACAGGGAAAACACTTTCAACATTCCCAAAGTTCCCATATTCCTGACTCCCACTGTGACTGAAATGGTGTGGTTTTCACTTGACTGTTTGCTTCCACGGTGGCTCTAACACAGGTGCTGTTGTGCACAGTGTCCTCTACTTAGAACTACAGTCTTCTTGACCTAGGTACTCCTGTTACTTTATGGTTAAAAACCCAGCTAAGGCCCCAGCAATTTTATATGGGTGACTGAAGGACCTGTGTTTGGTTAAAGGTTACCTACAATCTGATGTAGGTAAAGCGAGGCAGTCAGATTTGTGTCTTCAAAAGGATGTAAATGACTGGTGATATGGAAGGACCCTGGACCAAATATCAACCTTCATGGCCACATGCTTTTGAGCAGCCAGAATGTTAGCGGGAGACGCAGGACAGAGAACACGCAAAGGAGAGCTGCCTGAAAGGCTGTGGAGTACACCAGGTTACAACAGGTGAGGGCGGCAGAGTGGAGACGGGACTTTCCAGTCTGGGCTCTGCTCCTTTTGCCCCCCTTGGCCTCTCCGTTCACTAAGAGATTCCCAGAGGATGAGGAGGGGACATAGACAGACTGAGATCTTGGGGACACCAGGACACAGTGGAAATTAGTTCGAGATGGCTGCCATCAGAAAGGCTCCGAAGTAGCAGAGGATGCTCAAATCTAAATGGGTCATGAACACCATTTTCTTTGCAAAGATAGAGTCAGGTTGTCTGCTGAAGGTAAGAGTGGATTCCAGGGGCTGGAGAGATGGCTCAGTGGTTAAGAGCACTGACTGTTCTTCTAGAGGTCCCGAGTTCAATTCCCAACAACCACATGGTGGCTCACAACCATCCCTCTTCTGGTGTGCCTGAAGATAGCTACAGTGTACTCACATAAAGAGTGGATCCCATCCTAGGTAGATGTTTTCTGGGCCATGCTTGTCTTTGTGATTTGGTTCTATCAAATCACATGGCATGAATGGTTTAACATGTAAGCATCACAGATGACCCAGGGAAGAACCAAGCACATACTTGGCACTGCATGTGACCACAATGTGAGTCTTCTCCCCCGGAGGAATGAGCCCCCCAGGCTCTGGCTCCTGTTTCTCTGGCGTGTTTCCTTTTTCTCTACTTTCTTCTTTACAAGCGCAGCCATCTGGAGACGACATTTATACCAACAGGGTGAGGGGAAGGTAACTTATTCCTAAAAGTGTTGGGAAAGAACGCTCACCCACACATCAACATTTGAAGGCATTAACAGAACAGGGAAGCAGGGATAGGATCTACCTACACGACCAGCCAGGATGGGGACAGGGGTCTGGCCTCGTTGAGGAGCACTCACGTCTCCTAAAGCACATGCTGGCCTATGTGAAGCTGTCTCTGTCCCTGTCCCAACCCCGACACTGCAGGAGCACAAGGACCCACATTCAGAAGGGTTAAGACATCAAGGATAGCCAGGGCATAGGTGGACTTGTTAAGTTACAAGTCAAAAGGCCAGCTCAGTTCCTGGACCTGACGGGGAAGCAGCTGCACCAGCTACCTGGAGAGATTTCTGTGCTGTTCGCCAGACGGCTCTCTGGAATCTCATCAGTTTTGTCTTCTCTGTGATGATTCAATGAATTAACATTTTCACCTTCAGGAACAGACCCAGCAGCCGCTCCTGGGCAGGACTTGCTTCTGCCCTGTGTCTCAAATCTAAACTGGTGTGCTTTATCCCAGTTAGCCAGTCTGCAACTGACAAGCTCCCGAGAGACCTTCCCTTTATTCCTGGAAGAAAGAGAAAAGATCATGTGCTATGGCAGAACTTCCCGAGCGGACATTACAGTCAACCCAACCCACACAATTCAGTGTTGCAAAGGGTCCCTGCATGCACCTGCAGTTTGAAGGACATTTGAGGGTTTAATTTGAAGAAAGTGAGAGATTCTTTTGTTATACAGACCAGCCTTGTCCTTTCAGTAATTATCCTGCAGTGTGTGTGTAGGTGCATGCCTCAGGATGAGCTCATACAAGGCTGGAGAATAGCTCAAGGGAGCCAGCTCTCTGCTTCCACCTTAGTGTGGGTCTGGGGGCTGACATGAGGTTTCCAGGCCTACACAGTGAGGGCCTTTACCAACTGAGACCGCTCATGAGTCAAGGGGTGAAATATTTTATAGACTTTCAGAGGGAAGATAAATAGACATCTAATTATTTCTACAGAGTATCTTCAGTCAGTTTACAAGCAACTCTAGGGCACACTCACTCTATCCAGATCACGATTGATTTGCTTTCTCCTTCCTTCAATGTTCCAAAACTGGTCATTCTTGTAACTTCAATGTCCCCTTTGTTTTTCAGTAAGAGTGCTCCATAGGGCTCCTGAGGGGCCTCACCAAGAGTGGCATCTCTGCAGAAGACACCAGTGTCAAAGGGAGGAGGCGCGGCCTCCCTACAGCACTGCCATCTCTTTCCATCGTTCTCCTGCCTCCCTACAGTACCAACTGACTGATAACATGATGGAGGGCCCAGTCAGGGATTCTTCAAGTCCCACAATTTCTCAAGACATCTCACAGAAGAGCATCACAAATCCCCCCAAAAGCTAATGGGACAAACAGTGGCATCTGACCTACTCCCATAGGGACCCCACTGCTGAGATTTCTGCTCTCTATTGCCTCCCAGGCTACAAAGGACGACTGCTGGAAGGAGGGAAGAAGACACACAGGGCTTTGCATTCAGAGATCTCCCAAACTTGTGTTTGGGATTCTTTCTTTTGAGTACAGTTGAAGGCTATATGACTACATTTCCTTTACAGTGGGATTCAGGGTCTCTTGGGGTCAGGTGTGCAGTGTTATGCCTAACGGGAGGCAGAGGCAGGTGGATGGCTATGAGTTTGAGGCCAGCCTGGTGTACACAGAGTTTTAGTACATCCAGAACTAGAGATTCTAGCTAGTTTGTTTCTAAAAACAAATAAAGAGACTCTTGGAATTCTTCACTCAACCACAAAGAGGATTTTTCTTAACTAGTAGATGCAGGGTCTGGAATGTCTACTGCTCTGGCTTTACTGTCAGTCACACATGCTAAAAGTGTGATTCCACCCTTATGCCAGTATCACACCTAAGTAAAGTTTAAGCCTCTCCCCACCTCTCTCATTCACATGTATGTGTTTATACACGTTATGGATCACTTGGATGTCAGAGGACAACCTCTGCTAGTCCTCCTAACAGTCAGTTCTAAGGATTGAACTCAGGCTGTTAGCCTTGGCAGCAAGCACCTTCTCGTGCTGAGCCATCCTGTTCGCCTGGTGGTATGATCTAGTGGAACCAGAATCGTATACACAACCCGTGACTGACTGAAAAGGTAGACAGCACTTGACTACAACTCTTTAAAATATGCTTAAAACTGTCCCTTTTATTTCCAAAGAATTGTTTGGATACCACCTCTTCACAGGGGTCATGCACAGTGCTCTCCAGATGTAGCATGACTGGCTGCTCTCCACAACCACAGCATTGACAATGTCGTGTCTCCTCGGTATGTACCCTTCCGGCAGCTTCAAGGAGTCCAGGCTGAAGAAGATGCTGTCCTCTATCACCCCGTTCCTCCCACACAGGCTGGAAATGCAAACCTGCAAGTGCAGTGCTGGATATTGCTTCAAAGTGTATACGGATAAGAGGCACACTTCTCAACATTTGCCTCTCTGAGTCTGAATAACCCAGGCTGGCCTTAGAAACCAGTAAGGTCCAGTATACCATGGATGCACAAGAGCCTCCAGTACACCATGGATGCACAAGAGCCTCCAGTACACCATGGATGCACAAGAGCCTCCAGTACACCATGGATGCACAAGAGCCTCCAGTACACCATGGATGCACAAAGGCCTCCAGTACAACATGGATGCACAAAGGCCTCCAGTACACCATGGATGCACAAAGGCCTCCAGTACACCATGGATGCACAAGAGCCTCCAGTACACCATGGATGCACAAGAGCCTCCAGTACACCATGGATGCACAAGGGCCTGGAAGGGTTCAGGCTGAGTGAGAGGTTGGTGGTGGTGCCTGACATCTTTCCCCAGCATCTCTGCTATATCCAGCTCATGCATCCACCTCAACCCAGTGCGAAACCCAATGCTGCTATAACCCACGCCATCCCTAAATCATCAGCTGACAAGTTTGAGGGCCTCAATTCGTCACGTACACACTGTGTCCTAGAACATCTTTAACACATCCAGGGACATGCCGTCAGACCTTAGTTACAGAAGCTGCTGCTGCCTCTGCTTCCTCTCCTAGACGATCTTACTTTTTGTGTGCGGAGGCTCTGCCTGAACGTCTTTGTACTACATGCATGCAGGGTCCTGGGATACCAGAAGAGGGAGGGTAATGGATCCCCTGGAACTGGAGTTAGACAGATGTGAGCCACCACGTGGGTGCTAGGAATCAAATCTAGGTCCTCTGGAAAAACAGCCAGCGCTCTTCACCACTGAGCGACTGCTCCAGTCTCACCTCTACTTCCTTAAGGAAACAAGAAAGCATTCATCAGTGCATTACCTTGTCCACACGCTTGTACCTCAGAGGCTTCACAGAGATTGCCTCACTGCTCCATGTCCCTGGCCTGATCCAATACTCAGCCTCTACCCAGTCACCCTTGCATGGGTGGAAACCTGAAATGGCCAAAGAGAAAATATCAATAGGACTCAAATGTGCAGTGCACTCTGAGCTTATGACACGCTCAAGTAATTTTCAGGCCAGCTTCCCTGATTTCTGTTTTAGGTACCAACCACTCTCCAGCTGCTAAGACACTGAATCTCAACCTTCCTAATACTGGGACCCTTTAATACAGTTCCTCATGTTGTGGTGACCCCCAATCATACAATTACTTCACTGATCCTTTGTAACTGTGATTCTGCCACGGTTATGAAGCATACTATGAATGTCTCACATGAGACCCCACAGGGGTTGTGACCCACAGGGTGAGAGCTACTGCTTGAAGAGAAAGAGAACCCAATATGGTCATTCATTCTTAAATCAGGCTTGTCATCTCACTTTCCCTCAGAATCTGCTTTATTTTGCCATATTAAAAGTAATTTTAACCAGGTGTCATGGTGCACACCTTAAATCCCAGCACTCAGAAGGCAGAGGCAGGCATATCTCTGTGAATTCAAGGCCAGCCTAACCTATCCAGAGAGTTACAAGCCAGAGCTACATAGTGAGATTCAGTCTCAAAAAACCAAAACCAGAATAAATACCAAAGAACTGGGGCTTAGGAGAAAGCATATGCATGAGTTAAAATCCCAGAGTCCACATAAAAGCGATGAGCATGGTAGGCTTGGGCTAAATTATCTCAAAATAAATAAATAAGTGAAAAGTGGACAGCAATTGAGGAAGACACCTGACATCTAATCTATGGCCTTCATATGCACCCACAAAACAAAATGTACACACATCATGCTGGAGAGTATGTGCACAAATTTGTGCTCAAGCACAGGTGCACATGTACACAGATGCACATGCGCACACACATCAGTGTGTCTTTCAAGTGTACTGTGCTAGTGTTGAACTTTTCTTGTTATGACAACAAAGTGCCTGACAAGAGCTGCTTAGGGAAGGAGCTTTGGTGTTGCTCAGGGCACAATCCATGATGACCCAGAGTATGTGGTGCAAAGAGCAGTCCTCACAGTGGTGGAAAGAGCACGACGCAGCTGGTCACTTTGCAGCCACAGTCAGGATCAGATTAGACAAAGACTGGGGGAAGCCCAGGCCATAGGCTGATGCCACCACATTTAAGGTGGATCTTCCCTCCTTGCTCAAATCTCTCTGGAAATACTTTCATGCCTAGAGATATCTCCTGTGATTCTAAATCCAGTCATGTTGATAGTGAATAGTAACCAAGTATACCGGTTGTCAACTTGACACCTAAAATCGTAACATTCCACCTCTGGCCCTCAAAACCTCATGGTATTTCATAATGCAAAAAAAAAAAAAAAATCCCTAAGGTTAACACTCTTCAAAACCTAACCAGAGTCTCTACCAAGATCCAGGCATCCTCTTGAGTGTGAACCTCTATAATAACAACAAACAAAAATCAAGCTACATACTTCTAATATACAATGGACTCAGTACACATCCCTAATTCAAAAGGGAGATATGGAGGCACAGCAAAGAAAGATCCAGCCAAGCAACACTGAAACCCAGTAAGGCAAACACCAACTCTGCAGTCTATGTCTTGTACCTGAGATCTTACGATGGACTAATTTTGGGCTCCAACAGCCTTGGCATCCCTGCTCCTTTAGCTCTGCTGTCTACAGCTTGGGGCAGCTCTGCTCTATGTGTGCTTTCCTTGTTGGACATACTGAGTTCTTCATTATGGAATTAGTCGTCACTATTTCATGCAATGATTTCTCAAGGCCTTCCTTCTTCCAGGAAATCTAACCCTGCTTTACACTTAGTGGCTTCCTGGAACTTTGGTGCAAACCTCTCTAATAGCCCATTAAGAAAACCAGCACCATAAGGACATCACTGTCAAGTTCTGTTTCCAGTTTAAGATGTAGTTTGGTTCCCTTCTACCATAGCTTCTGTAGACCTTGATGGCTAGGGCCGGGGAAACACTGCAGGCAAACACTGTAGAGCACAGCACCTCTGCCGTGGCCTTCTCAGTTCCACTCTCTCCTTTCACACTTTTGTTACGTGAAGTCTCGCCATCAGTGTCCCAGTGTCACAGCACCAAGTCTGAGCTCCTCTTAATGCTGACATGTTTGTTTTAAGAATTCAGCTGCTTTCTTGGCACTGTGGCATCGGTAACTTCAGCTACACTCAAACTAACTCTTCCTACTTTTCTGGTCTATTTCACTATAAATCTAAGAGCAGCAAACAGTGACCACACCACAGCTGATGTGCACCATATCTTGAAATGTCCTCCACTAAACAACTTAGTTCACTGCATTTAAAGTCAGTCTTACTTAAGCTTTGAGGATATAAGCAGGAAGCAGCTGAGTTTGCTTGTAGGTGAACTCCCAGTACAGCCCTGAGTGCTTTCTGAAGCGCTGTGGCCAAGAGTTGGTGTTCCACTCCTGTCTTCCATGTTCCCAATAGGACGGCCATTAAACTCATACAGTTCTCAGCCTCTAGCCTCAAGCTCCAGACTCTTCCACACTTCTCCTGCACACAAACTCCTACGAACCTTACAGCCAGGTTCCTCAAGCATAGCCTTGCTTCTCAGTACTGTCTGTATTAGTTGCATTATTGCTTATCTTATCTTACTGCTGAGACAAAATACTTAACAAAACCAACTTACAAGGCAAGATTTTGGGGTCTCAGTTTGAAGAGGGAGGGAAGGATGGCATTGAGAGCACCTCTGTGGTGCTGGCTGGAATGTGAGGTGGCTGTTTACACCATGTCCACTCTCAGGAAGCAAAGAAGAGTGAGTTCCCATGCAGAGGTTGCCATCTGCTTTTCCTGTTTCATTCACTCTGGGCCCTGCCTGTGCGATGGTACGGCCCACACTCAGAGTGTGCCTCTTGGATGATTTTCAATTCAGCCAGGTTGACCTACTATGTGCGTTGCTGACTTGAGCTTCATAAGTGTCAAATAAGCCAGGTGTGCTGGTACATGCCTTTAATCTTATCATTTGGGAGGCAGAGGAAGGCACATCTCTAAGCTCAGTCAGCCTGGTCTATATAGTTCCAAGTCAGTCAGGACTATATAGTGAGATTCTGCCTCAAAAAATGTTAATTATATCTTGAAATTAAGGGCCAATTTTCTAACAGTTTCTGAAATGAACCTTAATATAATTCTATTATTTTGTATTGTGTGTTTATGAAAAACTCCATCCTCAACATTGGTTATTATACTATCAAAATGCTGACCAAAAGCAGCTTAATTTTAACGTTAACACCTCTTCTCAGATATGTAACAGCACAGAAAAAAGTCATGTGGCCACCCCTAGCTGCATCTGAGTGACCCCCACAAGTTGTGGGCTCAGGGTATATGAGTACATGCAGAGTACCTTGCCAGCTCTCTCCTTGCCACCCTCTGCTAACACTTTCTTTGAGCACCAGGAACAGGACTGGATGGGCCAAATGACCAGGCTGAGCGAGCAGAGAACAGGCAGGCATGGAGGAGCTGTACCAACTGTCTGCTTGGCAGGGCAAAGGACTCTGTCATTGGGATAGGGTCTGGAAGTCAGGAGGGGTATGAGACGAGAGGGCAGATGTTGGTACAAGATTTTTTTAAAAATTATTATTACTATAATTTTTTTAGGTTTTGAGACAGGGTTTTTATGTAGTTCTAGGTATCCTAGAACTTGCTGTGTAGATCAGGCTGGTTTTGAACTCAAGAGATCCTCCTGACTCTGATGTGGAATATATGTGGAGGTCAGAGGCCAACTCTGTAGACTCAGTTCTCTCTCCTGTCATCTTTACAACAGCTCTAGGGCTAATACTCAGGTTGACAGTGTTGCATAATAATATACCCACTGAGCAATCGGACCAGCCTTGGGTACAGGACTTAAAAGCAACAAAGGACCTCAGAATATCAGAAACAAGTGCTGAAGCATCAGTTACTGCCCTAACAACTGGCTGACTGCATGTACATGTGCGTAAAGTCATGATCGCTTATCCCTCTCCCAACCTTGTGGTTTTAGAGTATAAAATGAAACTATAAACTGGATGCCAAAGCCTTTCAGGAATTATTCTGGTTTCAGTGGACTGACAGTGTGTCCTGTCATACACTACCACAGGCGTCAGAGTGCTATTCCAGAAAGGTTTCCACAACACAGTCAACAGTTACAGTGTGAAACACCTTCTGCTTTTTCTCTCTGGGGACATCTCCCATCAAGGTTGCCCTGGGAATGGCTTCTAGCTGGCATGGCTGAACAGTCTAAATAGTCACAGGCAATCTTCTACCAGAACTGAGAGTTCCTTTGAAAAAACAGGTCTCAACATCCCCAGTAGCTGCCTGTCAACTTCATTTTGGCAACCAACGGGTTGAGTCAGAGTAACAGAGGAAGTTTCCTGGTTGGCTGGCACCCAGGTTACAGGCAGCTGATATTTATCTTCTGACATATAGCCTAGTGCCATGCAGTCCGAAAGCAACTCCTGTGGAACCATTTCCAACCCCCTTCCTGTTTGCAGTGTGTACAGCATTTTGCCTGGAGGAAGAACTGACTTGCTGTTCTTGTCTCCAGTGACTAGCATAGGCTTCACTCCAGAGCAGGTAAACAGCAAACAGACCAAATTCAACTTAGCAAATGACACAAGCAAATTCTTCCTTTAAACATAAAAGTAAAATTTTAGTTTGGCTAGAAAGAAAATTTGGGTATATAATCTTGGGAAAATGCAAGGTGATCCAAGTCTTACTTTAACACATGTGAAGTATCATAGAAAGAACTGTTCTTAAACCAATGCTGTAGCTTAGACCTGTAATCAGATCAAGCACTCAAGAGACAGAAATCGGAAGGTCACTGCAAGTTCTAACCTGGCCTATAGTGTAAAATTCTGTCTTCACAAACAAAGGACATTTCCCAGTGGTTCTCAATCTGCGGGGCTTGACCCCCTTGGTAACCTCTGTCTGCAAAAGTATTTTCATTACAATTCATCACAGTAGCAAAATTACAGTTAAGCAGTAGCAATGAAATGAATTTTGTGGGTTTTGGGTCATCACAACGTGAGGAACTGTATTAAAGGACTGCAGCGTTAGGAAGGTTGAGAGCCACTGTCTTAGACAAACACACCATTCTTATATTAGCAACTTAATGATCAATCAATATGTTTGACATATAAAAACAAAAAAGTATTGAAACAGTGACCTCCAATCCAAAGTCCACTCAACATGCAAGAATCCTTGTGTGAGGCCAACACCTGGCAGCCACTCGAAAACATGACTCTTTCCATGACACGCGTAGGCAACTAAACTTAATTTACCTTCACACACACTCTCCAAAGAGAAGTATGTGGTCTGGCTGATATAGCCAGCACCTTCCAACATGGAAGTCACACAGCCAATCAGCACTCTGGGGCTGGAGTCTGACAACCCTTTGCTAGAGTTTTTGCTATCATCTTCCCATTTGTCAGAGACAGCTTCTACCTGTAAGACAAAAGAATGGCTCTTTACACTGTTATAAACAAGAATAAAAACAGATTGTAGGCAATATCCCCATTCTAAATTGGGAAGTTCAAGACCAGGTATGACAGTTGAATGGTGAATATTTGTTTTCTGATTCAGTGAGTGCCTTCTGAAGGGGTTGAGTTTTTAAAGAGTTAAAAAGCACCTAAGACACAGAGGCTGGTGGGTCTCCATCAGAGGCCAGTCTGATTTATGTGAGAGTTCCAAGGCAACCAGGTCTACACAGTGATACCCTGTCTCAAAGAAAAAAATCTTTTTGGTTTTTATTCATGTGTGTATGTGAATTAGAAGACAGTATATAACTGCAGGAGTAAAAGGTGGCTGTAAGCCAGATGATGTGGATGCTGGGGCACACATAGAGCAACAAGCATTCTTAAACCCTGAGCCCTCTCCAGCTCCTGAAGGGATCTAAGGGGCTCTCGGGCTTGTCCTTTACAAGAGCATGAATCCTACTCCTGACCTCACTGGGAATTCCACCACCATGGGACGCAGAATTGAACTAACTTATTTTTGGAGACAGAGCTGTATAGCAATCTCTTCTGAATAAATATGAAAACATTAGCAAACTGAATGTAACAGCATATTATAAGGAACATATACCACGAACAAATACAAAAGTAGTTAAAAATTTCAAATTCAGTCAACATATCACACTGATAGAATGAAATTGTCATGTATTTCCATTGACAGATAAAAATCATTTGATAAAATTCAAACCTTCTGGAATAGGGAAAAAAGAAAGGATGGTATCTTTATATGGTATACTTGTATAAAAATAGCTTTGGTCTTCAGAGATTGTTCAGTAGTTAAGAGCACTGACAGGTCTTTCAGAGGAGTTGGATTTAATTCCCAGCATCTACATAGCAACTAGCAGCCACCTGCAGCTCTCATTCCATCTGTAGCTCTCTGATGCCTTCTTCTGGACTTCTAATGCACACACATAAAGCACACAGACACACTTGCAGGCAAGCACACACATGAAGCACAGACACACATGCAGGCAAAACACTCATACATACTATTTTTTTAAGTACTAAAAATATCTCTAATGACATCATGAAAATTGTCACTATGCAATAAACAGATGCCACAATAATTTTATCTTAAAAGTTTCCAGGCTGGGCATGATGGCATCCACCTTTTATCTCCCCTGCCCCCCCCCAACCCCTCACAATGTTCCAACAGTCCTTCACAATATAAACAACAAAGTAGGAATACAAAGAGAAGTTCTCCAGCATAGTGAAGGCTGTAAATGAAAAATCCATGGATAACATCAACCCAAGGCTGAAAGATGAAAAGCTCTCCTCGGGTCAGGAAACAGGCCAGGGTCCCAGTCTCCTCCCTTCATTCAACACTGTGCTCAAAGTCCTCAGCAAAGCAATTAGGTAAGAAACGGGAACCAAAGACATCCAAACTGGAAACTACTAAAACTGTCTTCATTCACAAATGGCTTGATCCTGTGTGTATAAGTTCCTAAATTTTACATTCTAAAACAGCCCCCAAATGGATAAACCTAATAACTGAATTTGGCAAGTATTAGGCATACAACAATTTGTTTTGTTTTTATGTGCAAGCAATAATGAATACAAAAAGGAAATTAAGCTCTAAAACAATGTGGACACGGTGGTGCATAGGTTAAATCTGGCATTTGGGTGGCTAAGGCAGAAGACCGTGACTCTCACGACTAGTTTAGTTTAGGCTATATAACAAGATTCTATTTTTCTAAAAAGAATATTTAATCAACCATCAAAGAGACAGATTAAAATAAAAAACTTAACCATGTAGCGATATAAAATGAAACACTATAACAAAGTCAAAGGCAATTGTGAGAACTGAAGCAGTAACTCAGGGGCTGTGAGCTCCTGCAGGGACCATGTGGTTCAGAGTACAGATCCTAACATCCATGGACAGGGGCCAATGCAACATTAGTAACTGCTAACTCAATAGTAGTTTGATCATTTTAATTTAACCTATCAATTCTACCGCTAAGAATTTATAGTACTAGTTGAGTATGGTGGTGCACGCCTTTAATCCCAGCACTCGGGAGGCAGAGGCAGGCAGATTTCTGAGTTCAAGGCCAGCCTGGTCTACAAAGTGAGTTCCAGGACAGCCAGGTAAGAAAGAAAGAAAGAACTTACAGTACTAAAGAACTAGTTTTATATGAAAGAGTAAATTACTGAATAGATGCCACTGGCCATCTTTGGTAGTCAGATAACAGAGTCCAGCTTTATACTTTTGTTTTTCTTCACCATGAAGCCTTGGCTGGCCTGGAACTCACTCTGTAGACCAGGTAGGTCTAGAAATCACAGAGATCTTGTGTGCTACCTCACTCGGCCAATCTTTATAATTGTACATAATGTTTTAAAAACACTAAAGAATAAAAAAAAAACCTATTCACGAATATACGCCATAGCATAAACTTATAGGGAGACTTTACTTTTTGAATTCCAATGTCTATGACTTGATCATTTACATTTATCATCATTTGTTTTGTTTTGTTTTGTTTTGTATAGAAATCACTATAACGGATAAAGCCCCTTGTCCTCACAGCCGATTTCACTAGATTCTCCTTGGCTAGGCCATGACTGAGAAGCTAACAAATGTGGTGACTCAGGGTGAGGAGTGACTCCTTATAAACTAGGACTTACTCTGATTGCTTTCAGTCCATTTGACACTTTGTTTTCTTCAACGACAGCAATGACTTCCTGTCCCACGTTCAGAAGCACTTTACTCGTCACAGCGTCATTGGAAAAGTAGATCAAGTCGTCAATCATGCCATAGTCACTGCAGTACCTTGTCACAACGCCCTGCACCGTTTTCAACCTGGTGTCACCTGAGATAAGTGAGCACAGGGGGTGTATTAATAAAAAATAATCATCCCAGGGCCGGAGAGAACGGCAGAGTGCTCGCTGCTCCTCCAGAGGACCCAAGTTCAGTTCCCAGCAACCATGGGAGGGGCTCATAGCCATCTATAGCAGCTGAGGATCTCACACCTTCCTCTGGCCTCTGCAGGTACCCCATACATGGGGTATATTCCTCTCCCCCACCCCTGCCTTTGTCTCTCTCTCTCTCTCTCTCTCTCTCTCTCTCTCTCACACACACACACACACACACAGACACACACACACACACACACACGATAAATCTAAAAGGGGGGGATCCCAAATCCCACTACCATTAAACTCCCCAGGAGGAAGGCAAAGTATGGGCACTCATGGGGGACAGGAACCTAACAGCCTGGCCCAGAGACGCTGCCACTGAGAGATGCTAAGAAGAGTGACATTGAAACAGAAGCCTAGGTGCTGAGGGACGCAAGTAGTGAACATGGTGGGGAGAGCTTTGATTACCAAGCCTGACTGGCTGGTTGACTCTAGCTCTTCTGCCATGTGTAGCCCTGAGGGTGGTAGCTATCTCTACATGATGACTGTTAGACAAATAAATAACTGTGCAATGGATGCACAGACTTCTGAGGGGCAGGCACAGGCTAAGGGGCCCCAGACACTGTCAGGCTTAAACAGACATCCGAGGAGTCCTAGACATGTGCTATTTGCTGTTGTCACCATCAAAGCCACAGTCTTAGAAGGTTCCAAACACAACACTGGGGCATAGAAAAGTGTACCTACTCCAAGAATGTATAGAAACTTGGTCATTTGGTGATCTTTCATGAACTGGGGCTCCAGATATCTTCTTAAGAATCCTCACTATACCTTTCCTGTGACCTTCCATTGGCAAACCTTCTAGTACCCTGATCACATTACTGTCTTAGTCAGGGTTTCTATTCCTGCACAAACATCATGACCAAGAAGCAAGTTGGGGAGGAAAGGGTTTATTCAGCTTACACTTCCACACCAAAGGAAGTCTGTACTGGAACTCAACAGGTCAGGAAGCAGGAGCTGATGCAGAGGCCATGGAGGGATGTTACTTACTGGCTTGCTTCCCCTGGCTTGCTCAGCTTGCTTTCTTATACAACCCAAGGACACCAGCCCGGGGATGGTATCACCCACAATAGGCTTTCTTCCCCTCCTGATCACTATGCCCCACAGCTGGATCTCATGGAGGTATTTCCTCAACTGAAGCTCTTTTCTCTATGATAACTCCAGCCTGTGTTAAGTTGACACACAAAATCAGCCAATACACATGACACAACACCATAAAACTGGAACTCAAGCTGTTACAGAAAGCCACTTTTTTTTTTTTTACAGTGGTTCTCAACCTTCCTAATGCAGTGACCCTTTAATATAGTTCCTAATGTTGTGGTGACCTCAACCATAAAATTATTTTTCTTGCTACTTCACATCTGTAATTTTGCTATTCATAACTATTTCGAATCATAATGTAAATAGCTGATATGTGACACACACACCCCTTACAGGGGCCGTGACCCACAGGTTGAGAACCACCCCTTTGGCCGTATGCCATTATTTTCTCCAGGTTACATTTTGTTACAGAAACCAGCACATCTAAATACAAAAGGCCTTTCAATTACCATGCTGTGCTCAACAACTTCATTTTTTTTTTAATGTTATTTTTAGCTTCTCTTGAAAATTTCACTCTTTTAGAGGATGGCGAAATCCAGGGAGCCACTAGCCCAAGTTCACACGCAAAAGAAAAACTAGAAAGAAAGGCAGCAAGCATGGCCCTGAGCTCCGGGGAGGGGTAACCTGGTAACTCTGGAAGTGAAACCGGAGCTCATGCTGAAAGTCACTGTTCTTGGCAATGGTTCTAACGCCGCGACCCTTTAATACAGCTCCTCCTGTCGTGGTGACCCCCACAACCCTAGACTGATTTTTTTTTGTTGCTTCTTCAGAAATGCCAGAACTGGAAGCCTGGGAATGATAAAGAATCCAAGGGGAATGACTTCATTGCTTTTGGAAAGGACAACTCCAAGTGGTAGAACGATGGTTTCCGGACCTCACTCATCCCACTGAGAGCTCAGTGGGGACCAAAGCCAGGCAGAGAGGGGGCAGCGATATCCAGTTGGCGCGTATAGCACAAAATCACGCACAGTGAAGGAAAGGGACAATGAGGTAGCCATGGCACTGGCCCAAGAATAACAAGGCACCCGTGCAAAAATCACGCACCCTTTTTTTCTCTCTTGAGAAAATGACTAAGAGATACAGCCCGTTTGGGTTTGCGAAGGAAGGGAGGGCCAAGCCTAAGCTTCCAAAGGCCTGTTCTCGAACCACCGAAGGAAGGCGGGAGAGCCCGACCGGAGGGGGTCACAGCTTCGCCCCCACCTCACAGGCCTGCTGAGGGCTTCCAGCGGAGTGCTCCGTGCACCCTTACCTTCCGACAGCTCCCGCCCTGGTTGCCCGACCTCCTCCTCAGGGATGTCCTCCTTCCTCCAGAAGAAGGACACCAGCTTGGCAGCAAGGCGCAGCATGGCATCCACGCGGCGGCGGCCTCCACCTCCGTCCCAGCTTCTTGCCCGCACGCCACAGCCCCGCCCATGGGCCAGCACGCATGCGCTGGTAGAAACCAGCCAATGGGGTTCTTGCATCTGCGCCTGCGCCTGCCTGTCATAGAACTCAGCCAATGGGGTCCCTGTATATTCCACGAGGCTCGACCGTTAGCCACGAGAGGTTGGCGGTTAGCACGTGAAGGAGCATGGAGGTCCTCGTGCAAGAGATGAGAGGCCTGGCATGCGCAGTGTGTGGAAGAGAGGGTGGCGCTTTGTGCCGGATGACTGCAGCGTGAAGCTGGGCCAGGCGTTTCTGCTGAATCCACTTAAGTACAAAGATAAAGAGTTTCACTACCCAGTGTGAGCTTAGGAGCCGTTTCGTAGGATGGTCCCTCTGTTCCAATATTCCTTACAGCTTTACTTTGTTTGTTTGTTTGTTTGTTTGTTTGAGAAGGATGCTATGTACCTAGGCTATGAACTCACGATGTAGCCAAGGATGCTCTTGCATTTCTGATCCCCTGCCTCGATCTCCCAAGTTCAGAGGTTACAGACCTGTGCTTTCACAATGCTTTAGGCTGTGCTAGAGGTCCTTGCGCACTTAATATCCCTACCACAAAACTACATCCCAAAGTTTGGTTTTGTTTTGCTCGCTGTTTTTAAGACAGCATTTACAAGCTATAGATTTCTCTTTAAATTTTGGTTAAGGTGCATCCTATACAATTTGAATCGCAATTTCATATTTGTCTTGTGGTTTGAGTTTTATTTTGCTGTTCCCCCACCCCAGTCCACACAGGCATGTTGTCAGTATACGACTATTTAGAGAGTTTCGGCTACTGATGTTAGTCAGTCTTAGAGAGTAAAATTTGGATGACTTCTGTTCTTAAAACTTGTCAGGGCCTAGTGATATGCACCTTTAATAGGACTTAGGAGGAAGAGGCAGGCAGATTTCTGTGACTTCCAGGTCAGTTTGGTCTTCATAGTTCTAGGCCTGCCAGGGCTACATAGTGAGAGGCTGTCTCAAAACAAAATAGAACACAAACCTTATCAAGGGTATCTCCCACTTTGTTGATCTCCTGAATGTCCTTCACTGGATATTCTGTGTGTCATAAACAGTATGTATTCTGTTGTGTTTGTTGGGGATCTGATTTAGTTCTAGATTTGGTTTGTCTGTTTGTACATCATTGGCACTCTTCAATTAAACTGGGAGTAATGGCAGCATTGCTTAAACATTTAGAGGCTGTCATAAAACCTTCTCAAGTGTGTTACTCAGAATACACAGGAAAATAATACACAGGACCTGACTATTTATAGGGTTTGAGTCATCTTCAGAGATGCTGGCTAGGTACCCCAGACAGGCTTTCTTTCACAGTATCTGGTAGTCCTGGCTTTCAGGACTGTGTGTGGTTGCTACCAGCCTGAGCTGCTGCCCCGGATCGGCCTCTTCTACATTTCCAAGCAAATGCCTTACAGACATTGTGACTTCATATCTAAAAGAAAACGTTGCTCCAAGACCTTCCTCTCTGACTGCCTAAAGAGCCCTCCGTACTGACAGCAAGTAGGATGGATTGGCTTCTCTTTATCTATCTGGAATTGGATCTCTGCTCACCATTCTGGGTCAAATCTCCCCATTACCCCAGCCTGTTCTCCACCCAGCACCAGAATACCACCTTGACCAATCCCACCTCAAGGTCAAAGCCAAGTGGCTTCCATGCCTACAGGTGTCTGTACTTCAATGGCCTCTATATTCTACTTTCCAGAATCCTCAGCTCACCTTCCTTCAGCCATGCTCCTGCATGCTCTGGGGCCTTGACACCTCTGAGGCCTACCCTCTGTGCCTTTAGTTCCGCTGTCTCCCTGAAGTCTACACATCTCACACAGAGAAAGTCAAACGTATTGGCATATTGGCACAGCAGAGCACGCACACACAAAACGATGGCCTGTAAGTCTTCAGTGGGCAGAGGGAGAAAAGGCGGTTGTTTGAAGATTCTACTGAAGAACAGGGCATGCATGTTCTAGGAACCAGTATTGCAGCAGCAACCAAGACATGACACGCAAGTCATTGTAAGTCAGGAGTGAGGAGAGCACGGAGAGTGAGCCCTCCCTCTCTGATTCAGAACAGCTTGTTTGTGTTTCTTAATGGGAAACACTTTTGAAAGTCACAAAAGTGATGATGTATGCTAAGCATTTCCCCCTCCAAAACAAAAAACAAAAACAAAAAAACACAGAGCCAGGTGGTGGTGGTGCATGCATTTAATCCCAGCACTTGGGAGGCAGAGGCAGGCAGATCTCTGAGTTCAAAGCCAGCCTGGTCTACAGAGCAAGTTGCAAGACATTTAGGAATACACAGAAAAACCATGTCTCAAAAAAGCAAAAAAACAAAAACAAAAACAAAAAACCCAAACAAACAACAAAAAGAGAGAGAGAGAAAACACAGGCGAGGGGGGAGGTGTCTTGGCCCCGGAAACAGAAGTGAGTGGTTTGGTCAGCCGACTCAAGCAGGTTCGGAGGATCTCACAGAGCTGTTTCCAAGATGAACGCCAGAGGCCTTGGGTCGGAGCTGAAGGACAGTATTCCAGTTGCGGAGCTCTCAGCCAACGGGCCTATCAAGAGTCACGATCTTCTCTGGAAAGGGTTTTCTTGTGTGGAAAATGAACTTTTGCCCAGTCACCCTCTTGAATTATCAGAAAAAATTTGCAGCTCAACCAGGACAAGATGAACTTTTCCACCCTGAGGAGCATCCAGGGTCTGTTTGCTCCCCTGAAGCTACAGATGGAGCTTCTCCTGTTTCTCCCGAGCTCAAACCTCTCACTGGATATTTTGAGGGGCAGCGATGAGACCATTGGTTTTGAGGATATTCTTAATGATCCATCACAAAGTGAACTAATGGGCGAGCCCTACTTGATGGTGGAACATAAGCTGGGCTTGCTGTAATACAGGGACCCGCACAAGAAGGAACAACGGTTGTGCTCTGTATAGTTGCCTGCTATAGTCTGATGTTCATGGCATTAAAGTACTGAGAGGATTGCTGGGCCATGTGGAAGTGTTTGGGGCTTGGTTTTGGGTTGTGAGTCAGTTGAGAGCCTAGAGGTGGTTTCTAAGCTCTAAGGTTACAGCAAAGCCTAAATTCTGAAAATTTGTTTCTTATAAATGTTACAAAAATGCAGGAGCCTCCTTGAGAAAAAAAAAAAAGAAAGAAAGAAAAGAAAACACAGGAGAATTCAATCCAGTTGGATCCACTCCCATGATTTTTACTGATCATTTAAGAACTCAGGAAATTTGGGAGTTTCCTCAACACATTTGAAAGAAGTTCTAGATGTCTCAGGGGACAGTTTGGGTGAATTGTTTCTTTTTCTAATTTTATTTTTATTTTGTGTGTATGGGTGCTTTGCCTGTATGCATGTGTACCCTGTGTGTACCTTATGTCCACAGAGGCCATAGAAGAGGGTGTTAGATCCCCTGGAACTAGAGTTGTAGACAGTTGTGAGCTGCCATGTAGGTGCTGGAATTGTAAGTCACCATATGGACGCTGGGAACTGAACCCAGATGCTGTGGAAGAGCAGGCAGTGCTCTTAACCTCTGAGCCATCTCTCCAGCCCTGGGTGAATTGTTCCGAATCCTTCCTGTTTGGTTGACAAGCTAAGATAACCAACCATCCCTGATTAGAAACCAGTGGCTGAGCCTAGGCTGCGTGGGGTTCTGCTGTTCAAAGGAGCTGGGGGGGGGGGGGTTGGTTTTTTGTTTTGTTTTGTTTTGTTTCCCAAGTACTCTGGGCTGAGCCTTTTTTGCAATGTGCACAAAGAAATTGTTGCTGTAATTGCCAGGGTGCCAATGTCTCCAGGCAAATGAAGCACATTCATGTCCCTTTTCTCTGCCTACTGAGCAGGAATAAAGGCTGCAGTGGGACCATTCCTGCCAATCCTTGGGGCTGCCATGGGAACCCATGCTGGAATTCCCAGCAGTTCAAGGGCCAGCTTTGCCAAAATCAAGAACATAAAGGTTTATGCGGCCTGACGAAGGAGATTTTCGTCAAGTAATAATGGGAAACAAAGAATGACGGCTTAAAAAGATGTAGACCTTTGAGTAGTTTTCTGTTCGGGGCCCAATACTGGTCAGGATCCAAATCCAGCGCTGGACTCTCCTATCCTTAGTAATACTTCTCTTTCCAAGACATCCACCTGGCTAGTGAGCAGTGAGGGGGACCAAGGGCTCTTCCTTTCCTATTGGGAAAGCTCCAAGCCACTGGTTATGCAATCAAGGAGAGCACTTCTAGGATCCACTCCCTTAATCTCCTCATTAAAATTCAGGAAGCTGTGTGCCTGCCCCTGGCTGAAGTGCAGTTTGGCTGAGAGCTTTTGTTCCACTTATGAATACTTCTTGCTGGAAGTCCATCACCCAGAGGCCAGCTTTCCCAACCGCCGGACGACAGCAGAGGTAAGCATTAAGACATTAAACTGCAAAGTAGGGGCGTCTTTTGTAATCTCATGTTCCCATTTTGTGTTGAATAGGAGAAGCTCACCTCTGTTTGGGACTCATAGAGTTGCTGGTGGAAGCTGAAATGTACTATATCTAAAGAGTCAGATGAAGGCTGAGTGTGCTGAATCTAGATGAGTTTGGGTGGCTTTATTTATGTTGAGAGTTAGGGGTTTGTTCCTCTTTAAGTTCACAGCCCTAGAGTATGAGTATATTCCTCTAAGACAGTGTTTGCTTAAGCCAGACATGATAGTGTTTACCCAGGTAGACGTTTAAGCCAGCCTGGGCCACACAGTGATACTTTGTCTCAAGAAAAAATTTTCCGAAGCACTTTCATGATAACCACTTACTACAATTAGAGGGTTTTCAGTTGTCAAAGTCCATGATGATTTCACTGCATAGGAGGGAATGGTGGTCTGAGTCTGTTCACAAGGCTCAGCTTTGGTGTGTGTCACTCTCAGTACCATGCCTGTTTCCAGCGCCATGACACGGGAGGGGCAGTTCAGGGAGGAACTGGGCTATGACCGGATGCCCACACTGGAGAGGGGTCGGCAGGATGCAGGACGGCAGGACCCAGGCAGCTACACCCCTGACTCAAAGCCCAAGGACCTGCAGCTGTCGAAGAGGTTGCCCCCGTGCTTCAGCTACAAGACATGGGTGTTCTCTGTGTTAATGGGGGTGAGTAACTCAATACTGGCTCAGGGGACAGTGCTGGTCCAGTGTCCCTTCAGTGCTGGTCATGCCCTGTAGAGCACAAAGCCCGATAGACTGGGAATCACTCCGTCCCTTTCTTTTTTCTCTTTCTTCTTCTTTCTTTTTTTTTTTTTTTCCAGTTTTTGGAGACACAGTTTCTCTGTGTAGCCCTGGCTGTCCTAGAACTTGCTCTGTAGACCAGGCTGGTCTCAGACTCAGAGACCCACCTGCCTCTGCCTCCCAAGTGCTGGGATTAAAGGCGTGAGCCACCACTGCCACCGATGGCATTTCTTTTGTTTGTGTCCTATCAGTTACTTTTCTCAGTATCTGCCACGGGAGCCTATGCCCCTAAATTGTACTTATCCTGAGGCCACAGGTTACCTGTGACCACATGCCAGCATACCCCTGCACATGCGTGATCTGTGAAGGCTGGAGGCCAACCTCATGCTTCAGGGTAGCTCTATGGAGTGACTAACAAGAGTTCTGGCCACAGCTGGGGTCAAGACCTTGGATTGGGAAAGACTACAGAAGCCATGGGACTATGGGGACTATGGGGGACCACGGGAAGGGATAAGTTGGGTGTAGCTACAGAGCGGAGCCACGCAAGCCCAGGGTGAAGCAGTGCCATGTGGGGTGCCAGGACACTTGTACACAGTCTTGCGGATAGATAAGCAATTGGGATGCTTAAAGCATCACTGGGCCCTGAGTGCACACAGTACTTGAGGACCCAGATGTTGCATGGGTTTTTCTATGGAAGGAGCTGGGTTTTGTGCGGTCCTAGTCTGAGAATGTTCAGACAGGGACCTCTCCCTTTCCAGATTCTATTTTGGATCAGTTTCTGCAGAGGCAATAGGTCAGCCACTTGTTTCATAGGCTCTGACCCCAGACCTGGGGATCTTGAATCCCCTGGTAAAACTTCCCTCTCCCCACCCGACAAGTTTGGTAGCTTCTACTCTGGCAGCAGAGGTGGGAAAGGGGAGGTCGGTTCCTTGGGTTGTGCTGTTCCTACCAAAAGGACCTGCAGTCACACAGGACCCAGCCATAGGCAGATAAATAACTGGGAGACTTGGTTAATATGGGAAACAATGAGCTTGCAGTCAAAGGCTGGGTGTTGTCCCCCACCCCTCCCTGCAAGTGTCTTACCATCAGACAGAGCCCGTTATAACCTGAGTCTATGTTGCTCTTTTGCAGAGCTGCCTTCTTGTGACCTCTGGGTTTTCGCTCTACTTGGGGAACGTGTTCCCCTCCGAGATGGATTATTTGCGCTGTGCAGCAGGCTCTGTAAGCACGATCCTCAGCCACACCAGCACCCTGACTCTCCCATTGTGGGTCCGAGGCTCTGTGATCTGGGGTTCATAGGTTTCCGTTGACTACTCTCGTGACTTAGCAGGTCTGACTCCTGGGTGAGAAACAGCACTTTGTTCCTGGCATGTTGTGGTGCTGTGGTGCTCTTGGATGCCATCAAGGGACTTCTAGGGCTAGGGGAGCTCCTTGTATCCGGTAGATTGACAATGACGCTGTGCCTGTGTGGTTCCGATTATTGTAGATTGACAACGATGATGTGCCTGTGTGGTTCCGATTATTGTAGATTGACAACGATGCTGTGCCTGTGTGGTCCCGATTATTGTAGATTGACAACGATGATGTGCCTGTGTGGTCCCGATTATTGTAGATTGACAACGATGCTGTGCCTGTGTGGTTCCGATTATTGTAGATTGACAACGATGCTGTGCCTGTGTGGTCCCGATTATTGTAGATTGACAACGATGCTGTGCCTGTGTGGTTCCGATTATTGTAGATTGACAACGATGCTGTGCCTGTGTGGTTCCGATTATTGTAGATTGACAACGATGATGTGCCTGTGTGGTCCCGATTATTGTAGATTGACAACGATGCTGTGCCTGTGTGGTCCCGATTATTGTAGATTGACAACGATGATGTGCCTGTGTGGTTCCGATTATTGTAGATTGACAACGATGCTGTGCCTGTGTGGTCCCGATTATTGTAGATTGACAACGATGCTGTGCCTGTGTGGTCCCGATTATTGTAGATTGACAACGATGCTGTGCCTGTGTGGTCCCGATTATTGTAGATTGACAACGATGCTGTGCCTGTGTGGTCCCGATTATTGTAGATTGACAACGATGCTGTGCCTGTGTGGTCCCGATTATTGTAGATTGACAACGATGCTGTGCCTGTGTGGTCCCGATTATTGTAGATTGACAACGATGCTGTGCCTGTGTGGTCCCGATTATTGTAGATTGACAACGATGCTGTGCCTGTGTGGTTCCGATTATTGTAGATTGACAACGATGCTGTGCCTGTGTGGTCCCGATTATTGTAGATTGACAACGATGATGTGCCTGTGTGGTCCCGATTATTGTAGATTGACAACGATGCTGTGCCTGTGTGGTCCCGATTATTGTAGATTGACAACGATGCTGTGCCTGTGTGGTTCCGATTATTGTAGATTGACAACGATGCTGTGCCTGTGTGGTCCCGATTATTGTAGATTGACAACGATGATGTGCCTGTGTGGTCCCGATTATTGTAGATTGACAACGATGCTGTGCCTGTGTGGTCCCGATTATTGTAGATTGACAACGATGCTGTGCCTGTGTGGTTCCGATTATTGTAGATTGACAACGATGCTGTGCCTGTGTGGTTCCGATTATTGTAGATTGACAACGATGCTGTGCCTGTGTGGTTCCGATTATTGTAGATTGACAACGATGCTGTGCCTGTGTGGTCCCGATTATTGTAGATTGACAACGATGCTGTGCCTGTGTGGGTCAGATTATTGTAGAAGCTTGAACATTGCAACACATGATTGTCTTAGTTTTATGCTGAGCTGAGTTAAAACTCAAACGTCTTCAGCTTGGTAGGCAAAAGCTCTAACCCTGAGCTGCACCTGGCCCGCAATGCATGGTTTCAGGGTTAGCATCATGTCCAGGACACAAGACTCAGGTGAACTCTTGGCTCACTTGGGTTCTGGTCTCTTTACAGTGCATCCCCTCAGCAATTGTGAGCTTCGCTGTAGGGAGGAGAAATGTCAGTGCGGTAAGTGAAGCCTTCGGAGCAGCCTTTGCAGCCTTGGACCCCTCCCCTCCCCAGGACTGAAGTGTGGAAAGCAGATGTTGTCTTTATTTCTTTAGGTTTTTTTAAAGAAGGAAATGCCTCCTGCTTTGTTTTTCCAGATTCCCAACTTTCAGATATTGTTTGTTTCCACGTTCGCTGTGACTACTACGTGTTTGATCTGGTTTGGGTGTAAACTGATCCTGAATCCTTCAGCCATAAACGTGAGTCGCTGGAAGGGGATGTGGGTCACAGAGGGTTTCCTGTTTTCATCTGAGTCTTTGTCTTTGCTCTGCTATCAAATGCTGCTCTCACCGAGCAGGGGTAAGCCTTGGGTTTCCTGTGCTTCTGAAGGAATCGTCTTTTCTGAATTTTGAGTCTATTCCATTGGACAAATCTATTGATCGATGACATTTTAGTGTTTATTTCCCAACAGAGATAGGCCTGGGGTGCAGCTCCATGTTAAAATACACACAGGCACACACACACACCACAACACAATAGCAATATACTACTGTATTTCATCAAATCTGTGATACTGTTGGTTGTAAGGCACACACACACCACAAAATAACAACATACTATTGTATTCATCAAATCGATGATGCTATTGATTTTAAGAAATTCTGTCATCTTATGTGCTACTGAGAAAAGTGAGAAAATTTTACTCAAATTGTGATGCTCAATGAAAAGAAATGGCACCAGGAATAAAGATGTCCTCCCTAGTCTTGTGAGAACAAAATTCAAGGAAAACCTGGGCTGCTGTGTGAGAGGCTGCTGACTGGACACTGGGATTATTGAGTGCACGTAGTAAGTTGCTGGATATGAAACATAAATATAAAACTGATTGCACCACAAAAGTTGAAAATACACTCTACACACAGATGCTTTATAAAACTAAGTGTGTGAAGCTGGGTATGTTGGCACATGACTGTTATCCCAGCACTTAGGAGATGAAGGGAGGATGATCAGGAGTTCCAGGTCAACCTTGGCTATATAGTTAAGTTGGAGAACATTCTGAGCTATATGTGACTATGTCTCAAGAAACAAACAAACAAACAAACAAAACATATAAAGTTCCTGGAAATATGTCTAAGAAGAGATTACTAACTATGAGACATATCTTTTTAAAATTATTTTATGAATTGGGGTGTTTTACTTGCATGCATGTCTGTGAACTATGTGTGTATCTAGTGCCAATGGAGGCCAAGAGAGGGTAAATGACATATATATTAAAAGACATTGGGAACAAACAGAGGGTGAGGCCCGGAGCCAATGCAGGTCACAGTGAGAGGCTTCCCTCCAGCTCCTCCTACAGCTCTGCCTAGGGCTTGGTTTGGGGGAGTACAAAGAAGGAGAAGGATTCCTCAATGTCCTCCCACAGCCAAAACTACTAGAAAGCAATCCTATTAGAAGGGTAGGCTGGGCGTGGGATTCCAGGAACCATCATAGATCCAGTCATCCCAGAGTCACCTCATACTGAGGGCTTGAGGATGTCTAGCACGCCTGTGACTAAGACGCATGCACAGGGGGCTGGAGCGGTGGCTCAGCAGTCAAGAGCACTGGCTGCTCTTCCAAGGTCCTGAGTTCAACTCCTAGCGCCCACACACACAGGTCACAATTGTTTATAACTGTAGGTCCACGGGGTCTGATTCCCTCTTCTGGTGCACAGATGTTCATGCAGACAAAATCCCCATATACATAAAATGAATAAATAAATCTTATTTTTAAGTGTTCATGAAAGGTCAGAGCCATGGTATGAAACTTCAAACGCAAACAAATGACCCCTGCCCCAGAACCACAGGTGACTGAACTCTGAAAGATGGGTGGAACCAGATATCAGCTTTTGTTCATAATGTAGCAATGGGCCAGCCGCAACATCACCTGGTACTTACATCTGCAGAACCTCAGTCCCACCTGGGCCAGGTATCAGAGTCCATAAGTAACATGGCTCCAGCCATACTGAGATCCGATGGTAAAAGCTGCCTGAGGCAGGTGGAGGAACCTCAGGAACACAGCATTTGGCCCTATCCTGCTCAGAAACTATACCTCATTCAAGGACATACTAAGTCCTTGTGGGATAGCAGTGAAATAGCCATGACGTGGTTGGACAGTCAGGAACATGGCTCCATCTGTGTGGGTTGGATCACACTGTCCCGTAGGCCCTTCCTCAAATCCTCTGGTCTCACCTAAGTGCTGGGAAACCTCTTGGGTCTATACGTGGCTATTGCCTGATGGTAGGGCTTATCTGTTCTTGGTCTCCACCTACGCATCTCCTTGTAGGTTGGTGTTATGACTAATCTTGGTTGTAAACTTGACTACATCTAGAATCAACTAAAACCCAAGCAAGATGGGACAACTGTGAGGGGTTTTTCTTTTCTTTTGAAGTTTTTTATTTACATTAGCACTGTGTTCTGTCCCCGTGTATGTCTGTATGAGGGTATCAGATCCCTGGAACTGGAATTGCAGACAGTTGTGAATCATCGTGTGGGTGCTGGGATTTCTAACTCAGGTCCTTTGGAAGAACACCCAGTGCTCTTAATGCTGAGCCATCTTTCCAGCCCCAGAGAGGGGTTCTTCTGGATTGGATCATTCGAGGTGAGAAGACCTATTATAACTCTGGGCCATGCCTTCTGGTGGCAGTCCACGTAAAAGGCACAAAAGAAGGCAGCCTTTGCTTTTCGCCTGCTTTCTCTCATTTGTACTGGCACGTTCATCTGTCCTGTTACTAAGATATTCCTTTGCTCATATTAGAACCTCCTCTGTGGGGATTCCAACATAGACTAAAGGCCAGCAGCTCTCTAGGATGCTAGCACTCGATTGGATTGGGAACACTGAGATATCCAGTCTCATAGACTGAACAACTAGCAGATCCTTGGCCTTTCTCTCCAGATACATTCACTGTTGGACTGCTGTGACCACAGCTATATCACTGTAACAAAACATAGGTAAGTCACACACACACACTTGCATGCATGCACACACACGTTTATTTAATCAGTCTGTTCCTCTAAGACAGTGGTTCTCAACCTTTCCTAATGCTTTACTCCTTTAAGACATTCCTTATGTTGCCGTGACCCCCACACCCACCATAAAATTATTTTTGTTGCTTCTTCATAATGATAATTTTGCTCCTGTTATGAATTATAATAAATATCTGTGTTTTCTGATGATCGTAGATGACCCCTGTGAAAGAGTCCTTCAACCCCCAAAGGAGTCACGACTCAAGCCCTGACTGACACAGCTGGTGTAGCCTGTCAGTATCTTTGAAGCTCCAAACCACAGTGGGAGCTCACCTCTCACCAGGAGGGATAGGATTCTACCCTCTGCCTACAAGGCAGCAGACATGGGATCTCAGATACCAGGAGTGAGGTCTCTGCCACAGGCCATACCAGTGTTCTGCTAGTTTAGAGCATCTCTCCACTAGACATCCTTGCTACCAGCCTGAGGGTCCGTGTCCCTTGACCTCACTACCTTAGATGTATTGACTCGTGGTTCCCAGTCAGAGGAAGGCAGAGGCAGCAAGTTCCTGTTTCCATTCATATCTTCTCATCCAGATAATTTTGGAAACTCCTCTCCTGCCTGTGGCCCTGCTAAGACTTGGTTTCCCTGTCAGTTGCCTTTCCTCACTCTCAGTTCAGATTGAACCACATCATCTATTTTCACAGCAGGACAGTCCCCATGGCTCTTCCAAGAGACACACGACATAGAAAAAGCATTTACAGACCAAAGTTTGGTGAACCAATGAATGTATTGGCACTGCTTGCAGCAGGGTGTGTGTGTGTGTGACTTCATATAGTCTTGAGATGGGGGAGGCTCAGAGGGAATGTTGGCAGGGCAGATCTCATGAGGGTCTCCTGTGTGTCTGCTTCAAGGTGGCAATGCCCATGTGCAGCCCACAGCAAAAAGCTACACTTTACCTCACTTTTGGTTGAAGTGGCTTGTTCTTGGTTACTCCATAATATACGAAATACCCACTTTGAGGCCAGGCCTACCCTTGGATTATTCCCATCTGATAAAGCGACAGCCTTGACCTCAGTTACTCCATCTTGGTTGGAAGTGTCAAGAAAGAGTGACTCAATCTACATATTGTTTACATAATTAAAAAAAACTCATTTCCCAAGATGTACAAATTGCTAACTGATCTATATGAGCTGGTGAACGACACCTGAATTATCTGAGAAACTTCGGGCACATGAACTTTTCAGAGACACTAGAAAGGACCCCTCACTGGGTCTATAAAAGAGGAGCACCCCAAGAGCAAAGCAGGGCAGGCACACTGGCCGGTCACTCAGTCACCCAAGACTCTTTCAAGAAAACTACCACAGGAAAGGTCTGCCCACACTCCTGCACTCAGCTTGGTTGAGTGCAGGCTTTTCTGCTAATCACACCAACCCATTTCAAACCCATCCTTGAAATGGCCTACCACCCAGACTCACATTTGATACCCTCTCACCTGATCATCTATCTCTGCAGTTGGTAAGACTTCTTATCCAGCCAGCTCTGCCTCTGACTTCAGGAATCTCAGTCCCTCCAGCTTCACCATTGCCCAGTCTGCTAACACACTTGGTCACAGGTGTTTGCCTCAGCTCTGGTGTAGCCTCCCCTAGATTTTGAAGAAAATTCTCATTTTTATTGCTATTTGGTTCTTCTTGCTCCTGAAGATCTGTCCGTCACTTTGTGCTACTCCGTCTGTACTGGGTGTGTGTGGGTCAGCTGTGTGTGTCTGCCAGTCCCCTCTAGCCTGGCCCCGGGGGTGACTGCACCTTGGAGAGCAGCTAATATAGTTTTCTTTGGCTCTGCGCTTGTGGTCTGACAGGGCTGGGTATACAAGGCAGGCAGTCTTCAGTGGCAGCATCTCTGCTTGTAGCTCTCTGGAGAAACTGTTCTCCCTGACACAGTCTACTGTTGACTGTCACGGCTTCCTCTGGTCCAAGAACACACTTCTGTGTATTATCTGTCACTAAACTGCCAGTCTCTTCTGAGTGTCCCAACTGATTATTGTCAAGATTCCAGTGAGGCAGGCACGAGAATTTATTTTAAAATACCATCCACGTGTTATTGGTTTCTGACCTCACTGTCAGGATATGAATCAATAGTTCAAGTGCTTTGACATTTATCAAGGCTCACTGTGTGGCAAAATAGACTTTTTTTTTCTTAATGTCCCATGGAAGTTTATCAAAGAGTGAATAATCTGTTTTATTTACACGGAGAATTGCACTTATTTTTAGATGTTGCCTTTGTTGCTGTCTAGATGTGGTGAAGACTGCAGTTCAGGAGACACCTGGTATTGAAAAGATAGTTACTGCTCACAGATTCTGTAGGAGGGGGCATCCCCATCATCAGGACCACCAGAGGAGCACCAGGGCAATGTGTGAGCAGAGGTAGTGAGGGGACACAGGCAGGCCCCTTCAATGCGGCCTCCACAGAAAAGAACAAGTCAGACAGGAAAGACAGAATAGTTTCCAAGGATGCTAGACTCTGGGACTATCCCTAGTTGCCTGAGTCCTGCCCTGCGGTGACAGGCAGGTAGATAGAGACCAAGTTAGGGACATATGGGGTTGAGGGGGATCGTATATAGTGTTATTTTCCAGCTCTAGTCATTAGTCATCCCTAGGAAGATCAGGGCTCTTCAGGATTAGCCTGACCACAGGCCCAGCATCAGAACACATACAAAAAGTCAAGTATGCAGTTCATGTAGCACATTTCTGGTTTTAAGAGGGTTTCTGTGTACGTGGGGTGTGTGTGTGTGTGTGTGTGTGTGTGTGTGTGTATGCGTGCGCGCGCGCGCGCGTGCACATGTGGTGTATGTGTGTGTATGTAGCCCTGGATGTCCTGGTTGACCTGGAACTTGATATGTAGACCAGGCTGGCCTTGAACTCACAGAGCTCTGCCTGCCTCTGTCTCCCAAGTACTAGGTGTATAGCATTACTATGCCTTGCTGGATAAGAGTTTTTATGTGCTTTTGATCAGTCAGCTTCTGAGAAACATGTGTTAAATTCTTTATCTGTAGTTGTTGGTTTATCTATTTCTTCCTGTAAGCCTGTCATTATTTTGTATATTTTGAGGTTCTATTAGTCAAATATTACTGTATAGTCTTTCCCTTACAAAATTATTTTTAAAACCACGCCTACAGTACACACCTATAATCCTCCACAACTTGGGAGGCTGAGACAGGAGGACTGTGAGTTCAAGACTACTCTAGACTACCTCAGCAACTTAGTGAAACTGCTTCAAAAAAGGGCTGTGGGCATGGTTCAATGGTACAGTACTTGTTTAGCATACAGGGGACCTCAATTTCAGTTCCTAGGACTGTGTACTGAGTATCAGTCACATTTTTATTCATTTATTAATTCTGCAGGGCCCAGGAGCAAGTTCCAGGCCTTGTGCATACTAAGCTCGTGCTCTGCAAGTGTGAACATTTACACACTTATTGTAATTGCTGACACTTCTGGTCTCAAAGTGCTTCTGTCATCCTCCAAGCCTGTGTTTGAAGTTTCTGGGAACTGCACATGGAGCTGAACATGCAATGAACCTTTGTGTTCATGTTTTGTGTGTGCTTAGATTGGGGAGGAAGACACAGCTCAAAGGCTTCATATAAGAGGCAGTTTTGCTTCAAAGGGACTAAAAAATAGTTTATAGTGAGCAAAATAGAAGCAACTAAGACCCAGGAACACAAACTCAGGTTACCTTGTGTGTGTTACCTGACGATGTGTTCCACTGCAGAAGAAATTACATGATCCTTTATAGACTGAGAATAAAAGAAAGTTCTAAGTTGATACATTACCAGATAAACCTGTATGGGCATCATGGTAGGCAGGCCAGTGGTGGGCAGGTGGGAACGTCACTTTCATACTGCAACTTGCAGATATTCCAGCATATTTAGCTTTATGGTATTGGAAACTAGAGGTCTTTTAAGTTACACATTCCAAATGGTTCCCCTAGGAGTCACAGAGATGTTAGGCCAGATAGAGATCTGGTCATGAGCAACTGTCCTGGGAGTACCGACGAGCCCAGATGATGTGGGCTCTCTCCCCCCATTCCAGTTCTCTCCAGTCATGAAGTTCTAGCCATTCAGTCAGGGTGTGTGATTTCTCGCCCAGCTGAGACTTCTAGAGGGAACTTCAGTTTCTAGTCCCAGAGGCCTATGGCGAGTACTCAAATAAACCATTCAGTTAAGAGTAGTATTTAAAACAATACCTGGGGCTTGTGCTATGGCTTAGTATATACAGGTGCGTGCTGCCAAGATGGATGACCTGAGTTCAATCCCCAGGACCCACAGGTGGAAGAAAATAACTCACGCCTGCAGGTTTCATCCTCTGACCTCTATATGCACGCTATGACTGATGTTCCACCCCAGTGAATATGAATATGTGTGTGTGTATATATATATGTAAATGGTTTCTTGAGACAGGGTTTTTCTGTATAGCTTTGGCTATGTCCTGGAACTCACTCTGTAGACCAGGCTAACCTCAAACTCATCGTAGAAATCCATCTTCCTCTGTCTCCCAAGTGCTGAGATTAAAGGTGTGCATGCAGCTAACTGCTGCTGCCACCACTGCCACTACCACCAGGCTCCAATGAATACATTTAATTCATAAATCTAAGTATCAAAAAGGTTGACAATGTACAGAGAGAGAGAGAGAAAGAGAGAGGGAGAGAGAGAGAGAGAGAGAGGGAGAGAGAGAGAGAGAGAGAGAGAGAGAGAGGAGAGATCAACCAAACTAAAAAATGGACCAAACAGAAGAGAGAGGCAGTGTGATGGCATGATTTTTTTAATTAGGTATTTTCTTCATTTACATTTCCTGTGCTATCCCAAAAGTTCCCCATACCCTCCCACCCCACTCCCCTACCTACCCACTCCCACTTTTTGGCCCAGGCTTCCCCTGGACTGGGGCATATAAAGTTTGCAAAACCAATGGGCCTCTCTTTCCACTGATGGCGACTAGGCCACCTTCTGATACATATGTAGCTAGAGACACGAGCTCTGGGGGTACTAGTTAGTTCATATTGTTGTTCCACCTATAGGGTTGCAGATCCCTTTAGCTCCTTGGGTACTTTCTCTAGCTCCTCCACTGGGGGCCCTGTGATCGTGATGGCATGATTTATTCAGGCCTGTGACAAGGAGAGCAGAGCTGGACTAGCCAGCTGGAGGAAGATGACCACTTTCTGGAGGAAGGACTAGCTTGGCTGAGGTATGTGTTTCCTTTGCAGATTAATTTCAACCTCATCCTGCTCCTGCTGTTGGAGCTCCTCATGGCAGCCACGGTGATCATTTCGGCCCGGTCCAGTGAGGAGCCCTGCAAGAAGAAGAAGGTGGGTCTCCCACAGCTACCCCCTCATGCCCCTGAGCTGGGCCTCGATGCCGGAGGCCACGGGTGGGAGGGGGGCTGGCAGGGCTGAGGGACTGTTAGTCAAGCCTAGGGAGGCAATGGTCCAGCTACACAGCCTCCAGTGTCCTTCCCATCCTGTCCTGCCTTGAGGAGTGTCACTGGAACACGGGTTCTACCAAAACTGTTGGTAAGCTCAGTTGCAATGACTGGGCACATCCACTCACAGGGGAAATGTCTGCCTTTGAGTTGTTCCTCCACACTGAAAAGCTGTAACGCTAAGGCTTTTAGAAGTAATACCCCTGCCAATGGCAACCAGCACCCATGCCCTGCCTTCCAGGGCTCCACAAGTATTTCCCTTTCTCTAGGGTTCCATCTCCGATGGCTCTAACATTCTGGATGAAGTGACGTTTCCTGCTCGGGTCCTAAAGTCCTACTCTGTAAGAAAAGCCTCCTCCTTCTTTCTCTTGTTTCATTTTGACACAGTCTGGCTATGTAGCCTAGGTTTGCACTGAACCATCAACCTTTCTGGCTCAGCCTCCCATGTCCTGTATCATTGCACGTGCACCTGCATCACTGTATCGGACTGGTGATGCTAACGACTAGGGGAACTCCAAGTTCATTCCAGTTAGGCTCTACCCATGAGCTTCCCTGTGGGTCAGGTGGGGTCCCCACCACCATCCACCTCCTTAGCCTTCACTAGTGATTTCTCCACGGTCAACCTGAACAGACCAGAGAAGGGTCTGAGCCCATGGCCTACCTTGGGGAAGGTTATATCTGTACACTGCATTTTGGAACTTCAAGGGTGTCTCTTCTCTCCCTGTGGACATAGACCATCTGTGTGGTGGCCTACCAAGCTAACTGTGTTTTTTTTTTACCCCAGGTGGTAGAAGTAATTGCTGGTGTCTCCGCTGTCCTCGGTGGGGTGATCGCTCTAAACGTAGAGGAAGCTGTCTCGGGTCCACATCTCTCGGTGACGTTCTTTTGGATTTTAGTGGCTGTGAGTACTTCCTGGATGGTCACCTTGTCCATGAATAGCTAGCTAGACATGGCTACAGCCACAGTTCTGGACTTCCCTCCTTAGACCCTATATGGCTGTTGTTGTTGTTGTTGCTGCTGCTGCTGTTGTTGTTTTTGCTTCACAATGTTGGTAACATTCAGATAAGAAAGCACACAGGAGAGAACCCCCTTCTCCTAAAGACTCCGGGAACCGAGGACTAAATGTATTTGTATGAAATCTTATCTTAACTGCTAGTACTATACCACTTACCTATTTTTCTAAGAAATCCAATGTTCTTAGTTAGGGTTTTACTGCTGTGATGAGGCACCATGACCAAGGCAACTCTTATAAAGGACAACGTTTAATTGGGGCTGGCTTACAGGTTCAGCGGTTCAGTCCATTATCATCATGGTGGGAAACATGGCAGCATGCAGGCAGAAATAGTGCTGGAGAAGGAGCTGAGAGTTCTGCATCTTGATTCGAAGGCAGCCAGGAGGAGACTCTCTCTCCCACATTGGATAGAACTTGAGCACCAGGAGCCCTCAGAGCCTGCCTACACAGTGACACACCTCCTCCAACAAGATCACACCTCCTAATAGTGCCACTTCCCACGGGGCCAAGCATATTCAAAGCACCACACCAATTATATTTTAAAACGCTTGTGTGAAGCTCAGGGTCCATGTCTCAGGGAAGTCCATGAAGGTGCCAGAGGTCAAAGGACACCCCTATGCAGAGAGATTGACAAGGAGGCACAAGGAAACCCCAGTTTGGGTTTTAGATCACAAAGCAAGAGATCTCTCTTCATATTGCCTTTGGGACAACTGACTGGTGCTGCAGATAGATCTGCATTTGACTCTACTGCACTCTGTTGCCTGAGTATGTAGCACATGGTCAAGTGACTGGGCTGAAAGCAGAGACTACAGAACATGACAGATGTCACCAAGGTCAACTAGGGGATGTGGAATGTCACCCTGTCATTCATGTGGCCTTTCTACAGGAAACTTGACTGGTTAAACAAATGGTTGAGCAACAAGCAGCTACCAAACCTGTGAGAGGCTGTCATGAGCCTAGGACACTTCGCAGCCTGAGGCAGCCCTGGCTTTCCTTCTACTAGATAGAATGGTGAAATCATCACAGCAGGAGTACAAGCTTAGCCTTTCTGTTCTCTTCCCAGTGTTTTCCCAGTGCCATTGCCAGCCATGTGACAGCGGAATGTCCCAGCAAGTGTCTGGTAGGTGAAGCTCAGACCTTCCATTATGCCATGGGTCACACTTTGGGTGTAGCTCAACAAGGGCTTACAAGGAGAGGCCACGGGGGACCAGTACGAGCGGCCAGGGCAGGCTCCACTGCCCAGGAGAGGATCCACAACTGTTCTGGGGCCCCAGTGGCCAAGATGTTTCTGAAAACAAAACCCGAACACTAGGTTTGCAAGTCAGAAGTTCCTGTAGCTAAGCAAGGGGTGGAGGAAGAGAGACACATCCTTTAGCTTCATCCCCTCTCCTGTGGGGCTGCTTAGCTGTTAGCAGCTGTTGGCCACTGTTGGTCTTTGGGTCTAACTGATCTGCCAATGAGTCTGTGCTGGGTTGTCCGGCCCTGACACAGGTTGGGGGAGGTTAGAAGAACAGATCTTAGAAGAGTGGGAGAACTGAGTAGCACACAGGTGCTGATTGTTTTCCATCACATTAGAGCACTACATGTGATGTTCAAAAACTCCCATGTTATACCCGGCACTGAGTGAGCAGAGTTTATCGAGACCCACATAGCGAGCAGTCCCACCTCACAAACTTGAAGGCACGTAAATGCTGGCCACACGTACTACCCGACAGTCTGCTTTCCTGCCAGGTTGAGGTGCTGATAGCCATCAGCAGCCTCACATCCCCACTGCTATTCACTGCCTCTGGATATCTGTCCTTCAGTGTGATGAGAGTCGTGGAGATTTTTAAAGATTACCCGCCAGCCATCAAAGTACGTGTCCATTCTATCTTAAAACTCTTTGGAAACGGGACCTGAGGGGTTGGCTATGGGGGATCTGCTGTATTTCTGGCAGTAGTCAGAACAAATGGCCACCCACCTGGACAAAGTGGCTTTGCCCAGTTTGCTGTGGGTGGAGTGGACTGAGTGTGGAGCGAGGTGGGATCCAATTTGCTTTTTCCGTGTTGATTCTGTCCCCGCTGGCTGCTCTGGTTTCTGTTCATTGCTTTGGTTTTCCCCGCTTATTTTTTTTTTTCTGCCTGTCTTAGCTCAGCTCTGTACTGGACCCTCATTTCCTTCATCGTAACTGGGGCTTCCCTCTGTCTTCTGACCACCCATGGGCATCTCAAGCGCAGTCATCACGATAGCAGGAGACCCACTGGGACCTCAGTCAGCCTTGCATTAAGTTCATAGATGGACCTGAGGGTTTGACGTGGTCTCACTTTCTACCATTCACATAGGATATCGTTTCCTCTGGGGCCCCCAGCACCTTCCAGGGCTTCCTCAGGCTCAAACACACACAGCTGACTTGACATCGTAGGTGCTTGGTATTTGTTTCCAGGATGAGAGCTCTCCCTCCACGAGTGTATTATTAGGGACCTCGTGTGAGCATTGGAAGGCAGTTCAGCTCCAGGGAGATGCTCCTTCAGGTCCCCTTGTGCTCACACATGCTTAAGACTGATGGCGGCACGAGTGTCACACTCATGTGGACCGAATGTCAAACTCTTGATACCTCAACCCTTCGCCCTTTCACACTTAGATGTCTCTAAAGTAAGAACAGCTCTCTATACCTCAAAGTCCCATTGTCAAGTCTGAGACGATCAACATTATCGTGTGATATGGATTAATATTCAGCCCATATTGATCTGCATGGCTGTTTTAGAGCAGGATGTCTTGCTCATTGGTCTGTTCAGTTTGGGGAAACCCTGTCCCCTGATGCTGTCTGGAGTGTGGCCCCACCTGTTCATCTGTTTACAACACTTCTGAGGAGCATGAAGGGGCCTGGAGAGGTGTCAAACATTGTGGTGTCAGGCTCGGGCTCTTTGAGCGCTTCCTGTCCTCCCCATGTCCCCTATGGGCTGAGGTTAAAGGCTGATGTTTTCCTGGGGAGGGCAGGAAAGGTGAGGACCAGGCTGGCATATTACGATGCAGCTTTGGTGTTGGTGGAACACCACTGAGGACTCTCAAGGCCTCTAATATTTTTAGAGTATTGTTGGCATTCTTCCTTCTATACCGAATGTGACACAGATGCACCCAGAGGACACCTTCCAGGTGAGCATTCCTGTGAAGACATCAGTCTCCCCAGGTGGGCACTGAAGTCAGCCTTGGCTCATCTTTTATGACCTTGACCCAGACAGGAGCAGGACACAAAGCTCAGAATCTTCCTCTGTGGACTCTCCCTACTTTGGGTCACTTCTTTTTTTTTTTTTTTTTTTTTTTTTTTATGTCTCCAAATGCCAAAAGACACCACAATAAGCATAGTTTATTACTTTAAAGAAAATCACATTAAAGCTTATATATGTACCCAGGTGCTTCTCAATTTAGAATACTAACAGGCATGTTAAATAATAATGCTTAGGAGTGAAAGCTATTGAGCTAGGTTGCTTGTTGCAATTATGACCCAAATCATTTGACCTAATTAAGGACATAGCCCCAAGAACAGTGTGCCTACCTTCCTGCAAAGTTATTGTTAAGATACAAGAAGAGATGATTAAAATATATCTATAAAGACAATATGTATATATGCAGCATATGAAGGAAAGCTGTTTCTCAAAGTGCAGTAAACTGGAATTGGAAGCTGGCAGGCTCTAGAAATGTAATTTATTCAGAGTTCCGCCAAAGCAGGGAAACCAGTATGGGGCGCAGTTTCCACGCTTGTGGGAATATTTTAAGTGACAGTAATAGACTGATTTCTAAAACTAATTACTTCCGTATCTGTGCATATGGCACACATACACATATGCAAGACATATGAGTCCTATAGAAAACAAAGAGTTGGGCAAGTAAATATTTGGAGGTATTTGTGATTACTAACTGCTAGTTTCCATAGTGGGAACCAAAGGAAGAAAGGTGCACAAGCAAGTTTGAAGGTTACAAATGAAGAGCCCAGATACAAAGAAAACAAAATGAAGACTACAGAGAAACTTACAGTGGTGGCAGTTGAAACTGCCCAGTTTTATTTCAGCTTGCATTTTGATGCACAAGTATTTGTGAGTTAAATATGCACATGGCGAAAAACATATAGAAAGTAGTGTCAGTATATGTTCCTGTGCTAAGAAATGTCAGATTTTAAAGAGAGAACTCAGTTCACAGAGCAGAATCTAACTGACCAGGAACTATGATACAAATACGCTGGCTGCAGACAGGCAATGGGAATAGTTTGACAGCTCATTACCATTGAATTTCTACCAGCTTTCTGTCACCTTTTTCCTGCTAATTCTTTTAGTATCTTTTCTTTTTTTTTTTTTTTCCATTTTTTATTAGGTATTTAACTCATTTACATTTCCAATGCTATACCAAAAGTCCCCCATATCCACCCACCCCCACTCCCCTGCCCACCCACTCCCCCTTTTTGGCCCTGGTATTCCCCTGTACTGGGGCATATAAAGTTTGCAAGTCTTTGGGTCACTTCTGAGCCTGTTCAGTGAAGAGAGCTGGAGAGAACTATGTGATTACAGACATGTGCTTGTATTGTTTCCAGTGCAAGCTGAACATTCTCCACTTTTGATTTTGGTTTTCCCCTCTTGACTTCTTTTACTTGATGTTTTTTGTCCTTTTACTCCTAATTCAAACACTATGTCTGTGGTGACATTTAATATCATATCTACTTATTTTGTCTTATAATAGACACATGAATGACCCACATTTATAAGAAACCAACATTGCTACCAAGAGACCACCTCCTCAGCTAGTGTTTGCTCATGTGTATGTGTGTGTGGGTTGCTGTTGGTTTTGTTGTTGTTGTTGTTGTTGAGACAAGATTTCTCTTTGTAACCCTGGATGTCCTGGAACTAGCTCTGTAAGGCCAGGCTGACCTCAAACTCACAGAGATCCACCTGCCTCTACATCCTGAGTACTAGGATTAAAGGTAAGTGCCACCACAGCCCAGCGTGTGTGTGTGTGTGTGTGTGTGCGTGTGCGTGTGCGCGTGCGCGTGTGCGTGTGCGTGTGCGTGTGCGTGTGTGTGTGCTTAACATTCATCTCAGAAAGTGTGACACGCATATGTTGTGTGATAAAAATCCACTTTCTGTGTATGATTTTGCTATTGACTTGGTAAGTGGTTGAGTCCAGTGGATTCTGGCTGTGGTCAGCATTAGGGGATGTTTCATTTCACATTACTTTCTAAAATATACACTAATGATATTTGAGAACATAGCACATCTACATGGATTAAAAGGCAAAGCTGAACACAAGATAAACTCTAAGGAGCAGGGGTGTCAGCCTGCTTCCTCGACAGCTACCACATCTTATAATTTTCTCTCTTCCCTACAAAGCAGGTTGGGCATTCTAATCTATTCTGTGTCAGGGGCCATTTTTTTAATCCAATAATTTATCCCCAGAGGGATCAGAGCTCTTCTGTGCTCCTTCATTACTCTGTTCAAACATTACCCCATGGACCTGACAAGGCCCTATTGTCAGGAACTGGGCGATGTCCAGCCATCTGCTATCATGACTAGCTCCTGGTGACCAGCTTTAATGCACATCTCATGTGAATTTGAGGATGAGCACCCAGGAGAGAAACTACGGAAAGCACAGATGCTTCTGTACTCTATATTCATCACTGGAAGGGTTCTAACGCCGGGTTTCCCAGAGCCTGGCAAAAGCATGGACCGAATCTGACCTTTCTAGAGATGCTTCATTGTTGCTGAAGCCCCATTTACACATGAGTCTGCATTTCCCACAGCCCCTCAGGCTGTGCTCCTGCTTGCAGGTCCTCTCCTTATATCCCACTGGCCGCCCCAGCTTGTCAGCATGGACTGGGGCTGCCTGTGCTGTTGGGAGAGGCTGTACACCTGCCTCCCTTCCAGACAGGGTGAGGCATCTAAGTACAGGAGCTCCCCTCTGGGGACCCACATAGCTTTTGCTCTCAGGCATGAATCTCATGGCTGCTACATCCCTGGCTCTGTATCTACGGCATTGACACTATTTTTTTTTTTTTTGAGTGCATTGCCTACCTTCAGATCCCTTTCTCAAAACCGGGCTGCCTTGTCTAGCCTCAATGGAAGAGCATGCGCCTAGTCTTGCTGTAGCTTGATATGCCTGGGCTGGCTGATGTCTATGGGAGGCCTTCCCTTTTCTGGGGGAAAAGGGGAGAAGGAGAGGAGGTGTCAGGGGAGGATTGGGAAGAGAGGAAGGAGGAGGGGGAGGACTGGGAAGAGAGAAGGTAGGGAAAACTGTGATGAGGATGTAAATAAATTATTCAATTAAAAAATATTTTTGAGACAAGGTCTGAGTGTATAGTCCAGGCTAGCCTTGAACTTGAGGTCCTCCTTCCTGGGTCTCCTAAGTGCTGGGATCATGGGCTCACATCATCATGCCAATCAGCACTATGTCCTTTGTGCGTTAACATTTAGTTGTTCTGTGTTTCTGTGGGTTGATGTTGTAAGGCATCCTTCTGGCTTCGTTGTGGGTATTTCTGAAACACTCCTTAATGTGTGAATTGCATTTTATTGCCTCTGGCCCCTGGGCTGTCAGGACACAGACTCTTGCCCTGTCTTGTTATTCTCCCTTCTTGCCTCTTTCGCACCAGCATCTGATGGTCAGGTCACTTTGCTAGTAGGTCTGGGCCCAGCCAAGGGCCCTCTGTTCAAAGCCAACTATATACCAATTTCGGGACGGTGTTTCCTGCAGATACGTAACTGAAACTGTGGGTCTCTCCTGCTCTTTGCACGACCTCAGCACGAGCCTCAGGAATCTCATATGCTCTCTCTTCCCTACGGCAGTCGGATCGGAGGGGCGGAAGAAATACAACCTGGGTCCTCTGTATGCTTACTCATTAAATGGAAGGCAGCAGAATTGGTTGAAATGGAATGTTGTGTCTCAGATTACCGAAGCATAAGAAGCCTGTGTGGATGTCCAGGGCCCCGTGCTCATCAAGGGCGCCCTGTTGAAACCTTAGGCGAGGGGAGAAGTTGCAGGCGTCTGCCTGTGGGTCTGTTCACATCTCGCTCCTTCCTCGTAGTCTTATGATGTTCTCCTGCTGCTCCTGTTGCTGCTGCTGCTGCTTCAGGGGGGACTCAACACTGGCACCGCCATCCAGTGTGTGAGCTTCAAAGTCAGCGCCCGGCTGCAGGCTGCATCCTGGGACCCCCAGTCCTGTCCCCAGGAGCGGCCAGCAGGGGAGGTGAGTAGCCTGCCTTCCCCGGGTGCCCCATCCTGGGTCCTCAGAGGGTCCTTGTGAGGTTATGGATCCTTCCACTAATGTCCTTTGATGTTTGCTGTGATGTTTTGAAGTTTGTTTTATTGGCAGTATTAAAAATAAAGTTTGAACTAGGTTCTTTTTTTAACACACTAAATGAGTACAAACCCATTCATGAAAAATACCGTGGCTACAGGGTTTTCAGCTCCACTCTCACAGACACAGAAAAAGCCTTCCAAAGACTCCCACAGATGCCATGCTTTGTAGTGGAGGGCTGCCCCTGCTTGGCCTGGTAGGCTCCCTGCAACCAGACATTCCTATTCTGTGACCAGTGGGCTGAGTCACCTGGATGGTACTCTCCCTGCCTATCCTACCCCCATCCTATGTTCTGATACCCCCACCCTGAGGTTGGGCCTGCTAACTTCGCCCTGAGCCATCTATGCCTGTAGTGTCTTCCTGGGCAAACTCGCCCACTGCCATCAAGGAAGTGGCCTGGTTGTTCGGTGCCCAAGGAGATGTTCAGGCAGGCTTCCATCTCTGTCCTGGGTCTGTGTCCTGACCAGCAGGCCACAGAGCCAGATGAATAAGTTGCCAGATTCCAGATCCCAGAACTGACCATCTTAGGAGATGAGAGTAAGTGTGCAAGCTGCTGTCGCCCATCTCATGTCTGGAGGTGTGTGTCTGCCTCTGCTGTCCTTTACTCTCAGCTACACATCCATCTTAAAGTCCACCCCACTGCACAAAGACAGACACTATGGGAAGGGATGTGGGAATGTCTAAGATGCTTCGTCCCTGCCCGGGAGCGTGTCTTCCCTTCTCCGTTCTTTCTCATGTAAAGAAGTTTACATTCAGGAACACATCAGATGCCACACAGACTCAGCCGAATCTGCTGCCTTCCTTCCAGGTCCGACCCTGGTGAGGTGACATTGTCCTTGTCTTTCTTTCATCACAGGTGGTCCGAGGCCCCCTCAAGGAGTTTGACAAAGAGAAAGCCTGGAGAGCTGTGGTGGTACAAATGGCCCAGTGACTACAGGATAAAGAGACTGAGTCTGGGTGTCTGCCCGGACCCCAGCGTGCTCCACCGTACGGACTCTAACCATTGCACGGCTACTGCTTTCTAACATACTATTTCCCTCCTGTGAGGGCAGCCCAGGCTGCAAGGTGGCTTTTCGGTTCCTGTCGTAGTTTAACTTTGAAACAGGAAAATATTGAGTGTTGGGCCCTATTAGGTCTCAGTGTGTGCACCTCAGGTGACCCTGATGGCCTGGGTGTTGCTTTTTTTTCCAGCCCTCCTCACTTCCTGGGTTGACCCTCATTCACCAGGACCTGGTGTTCTGGCCTTAGGGCACTTCCATGCCTTCTCATGCTTGCCACAGTGCAGGGATAGTTTGGCTGTGAGACTCACAGATAGTTTGTATATCACCTCCCCAGGCCCCAGAAGACAGCTGGACTCTCCCAGCTAACCAGAGAATCAAGGAACCTATAGTAAGTTGGGTCCTTTGTGAAGCTGGGGATCATTTTAGGAATTGCTTTCTGGGAGGGGAGCCTCTGTGCTTGGGAAGACAGCGAGCGTGCCTTTACTGAGCTGGGGTATCAATGGGTTCCCTTCCAGGAAGAGGTATATTCTGTGCCTCAGAAGAGCTGCCAGGGTCAGGGAGAGAGTGAAAATCCTTCTAGGCAGCTCACTTGTAGATACACACGACTGCCAGGATTCAGGAAAAGCGTGGCCATTTTCAAACAGAGGGATGCAAGGATGGCACCTGACAGGGATCATGTAGGAGCAAAGTGGCCCCGCCTCCAGTGTCGGGGACTTCCGGTCCTGTCTCCATTCTCTGCAGCCTGCCCTAAATGAGAGATCATTTTTGCTTGCCTATGTGCGGAGCCCAATGGGCTTGGGGTCCTCTGCAGCTCTATATACCACACGCTATTGGGTGGGAAGGGAGTGGTGGTCCCACTGGGCTGACAAGCCATCCGCTTTCAGGACCTGGGCTTTCAGGACCAGAATGAGGCGGCAAGAGGATTGCTGCCAGCTTGCACTTCTAATTTTAGAGGGATGTTTTGTTTTTAACTGACTCATATAAGTGGGGTCTGAAAATCGTCTCTTGTATACTTTTGTCTGTTATAGATTAATATGCTTGAGCAATAAATGCTAACTCGCAAATGTGGTCATAGCCTGTTAAATGCTTCTGGGGAAAAAGGGTTGGAAGGGGATGAGAAACAGGACCTTAGAGTGGAAAGCCATTTTTTATTTATTCCTTGATTTGTATAACCCCTGTGAGTAAAGACTAGATCACCAGTCAGGGAGAAGACTCCTACAACACCTGAAGAGCAAAACCTGTTTTTTTAAAAAAAAAATGCCTTTAAACCTTCCTAAAGCTGTGACCCTTTAATACAACACCACATGTTGTGGTGACACCAACCATAAAATTATTCCAGTGCTATTTCATTACTAATTTTGCTAGTTAGATATGTGACCCACTGTGTGTGGGGTCGCGACCCATAGGTTGAGAACTGCTTTAAACCCATTGAAAATATGCTGAAGTTTGCGCTTTAAAACAGCGGACAACTCTGACAGGGTGAGGGGCCTTCCTCAAGACAACCCAAGGCACCACCCACATAGGCACAAACACAGGACGATCACAGGAACTAACCTGGAAAGGCCTAGATGGCAAGTAGTGCTGACTGTCGGGAAGGGACAGCCTGGAAGGGCACAGCACAAGTATCCCACTAATAAGTCTAGGTACCAGGGCCACTCTATGTTCCTCTGCGCACAGAAGGCTTACTCTGCCTACCCTGATCTCAGTAGACGCTCGGCTGGCAAGGGGAGAACACCTGCCCCGAAGGACCCTCGGACTCCATCCATCCCCACCTCAGGCCTAAGTGGAGGCTTCTCGTGGTCAACAAGGGAGCCAGGAGGGAGGAAGCGGAGGGTGGGGCAGGGTGTGACCCATAGTCTTTGTGACTTGGTGTAGTCTGAGGGCTTGGGTTGTCTGTGTGACCCTGACAGGTGCGTGGGAGATGTGGAGCAGGAGCACATGACCCAGGCGAGGGTCGCAGGCACTTAAGGACTAATCCTGACGCATGGCCTGCTCCGTCGGGGGACCTAGTCCCCGCTCTCGCCCCCGACTCCACCCCCGTCCAAGCCGCTCCTTGGACCGTAACATGGGACTGGATCTAGAACCAAAGCTCAGTGTGAGTGCCAGCAACTGCGTTCGGACTGCGTCTCGGGTGTCCCCTGTGCTCCGCTGCTGCCAGCGGATTCCTCTTTCACGCAGCCCTCCGCAGCCTCTGCCGCCTGTGCGTCCACGAAGCCCCACACCCCGAGTGGGGCGCCGCTTAGCACGCCGAAAGCCCCGCTACCAGCGCCAGGAGTCTGCACAATGCATGGTGCAGGCGAGGGCGGTTGCCCTGAGCAACCGCAAGACGCCTGGCCGCTCTGCCCGCCGCTCGGCCACAGCAGCACGCGCTTTAGGGCGGGTCCCAGGTGAGCACTGCCTGCCCTCAGACGCGCCACGCCTGCCCTCGCTAGTGCCCAGGTCCCCCTCCTACGCAGTACTCGGAACCCCGCCCCGCCCCCTCCGATTGGAATCCCAGACGTCGATCCTTAGAATCACAGAACTTTCCCACCTTATCCCTCCACTTTCACCCCACCACGCCTGTTCAACCTTCTTTCCCTCACCTCCCCACTTTCCTCCAAACTTCGTAACGGCCTCCCCTTTCTGACCCTAAGCCTGCGCCCCAATTTGTGTCCTGTCTCCCTACCTCGACCTCTCCTTCTTAGCTCCAGACCTGTATTTCTCTCCAGACTGGATGTCCCTCTTGGACTTCCCTAACTCTGGCCCAAGTCTATCTCTTCAACCCCATACTTACTTCCTTACCCCCGAGTTGTCCCTCTACCCTAACTTCTTCATCTCATCTGTCTCCCACTGACCTTTCTTCTCATCTGACTTCTCACACCTCAAGTTTCCCAGTCATGTCGTGTCCCCCGACCCCAAACCCTCCTTTCAGGCCTCCCTCCCACACCCGGGTCCTCCGAACCCCACCCTTGCCTCCCTGGGTATGTCTGAACTCTAAATCTTTGTCAACAGGGGTTGGGGGCCAAAAGAACCAGCTACGAGAGGCGAGCATGGAGAACGGCGAGAGGAAGAAGCTGTCTTCCACTTTGTCAGATGGAGATCACAAAGAAGAAAATAGTCTGTACCTTTCTTGTTCCGCATTTTCGGCAGCCTTACTCAAAGGAGCAGGCGTGGGGGGGGGGCGGGGGCGGGGGTTGGGAATAGCGGAGGAGGCCCAGTTCAGTTGCCCTCTGGACTCCCGTGTTGGTTCTGTGAGACTGTTCTGGTAGTACAAGGTAAAGCTTTTTATCCTAGCCGGGTACTGAACTTGCCCTTCAGACATGGGTCATATCCACTGACAAATACCTAAATATCTATAAGTAAAATCATGGTCATGGATGGGTACACATTTAGTTTTAGAAGATATAGTTCAGGGCCTGGGATGGTGGAACACACCTTTAATCCCAGCACTCGGGAGGGAGAGGCAAGATGATCCTCTGTGAATACGAGGCAAGCCTGGTCTACAAAGCCAGTCCGGGCAGCCAGGGCTCTGTTGTTACACAGAGAAACCCTGTCTGGAAAAAAAAAAGAGAGAGAAGATATAATCCAGGCTTACCAGCCGGGGCACTCCCCACTGGCCACACAACTGGCATTGCCTTGGCCTTTAAGATCAGTTTGGTGGGTGCTACCAGACTCTCTAGGGCTTTTATTGGCCGTTCTCTTACATTCACGATGGGGAAATATTATTCCACATCTTGACCATTATTAATAATGAGTCTTACTGGTTTCAGGTGTTTCTTGTTCATTCTGGATACCAGCTCTGTGTCAGATCGTTGCGTCAGACTTACTCACGAGGATCTGTGGCTGGGGGTTGGTTGGTTGATTGATTTCTAGGGGTTTAGTTGGCTGGTTGATTTTGTTTTTCTTCCTTTTCCTGTTTATTTGTTTGGTTAGTTGGTTGGGTTTTCAAGACAGGGTTTCTCTGTGTAGTCCTGGCTGTCTTGGAACTCGCTATGTAGACCAGGCTGGCCCCAAACTCAGAGATCTACCTCCCTCTGACTCTCTAGTACTGGGATTAAAGATGTGCATCACCTCCACCATCCCCTTTGAGACAAGATGTCACCATGTAACTCTGACTATCCTGGAACTCTCTCTATAGACCAGACTGGCCTGGAACTCACAAATATCCACCTACCTATGCCTCTCCAGTGCTGGGATTAAGGAGTGTGCACTATATATTCTGACTGGCCCAAAACTCACTCTGTAGACCAGATAGTTTTGAACTCATATAGATCCACCAGCCTCTGCCTCTCAAGTGCTGACATTAAGAAATACATCACAATGCACAGCATGTGAATTTCTGGTGTTAAGGAGGCCCACTTACTGATCTTTTCATATATAATGAGCCCCCTTCTATCTTAAAGATTCTACCCACTTCCTTGCAGAAGGTGACACCCTTTGCTTTGCTTTGAGAAGTTTGGTCATTTCACTTCTTACAGTTCAGGTCTGCCACCTAATGGGATCGAGGAAGACAAGACTTGCTATCCTTATCCTAAGTTTGAGTATTCAGTGACTCATCTGCTGCCTGGCGGTGTTTCTTTGGAGTCAAAGAGGTGTAGATCTGGGGGGGGGGGGGGGCGTGGCCTATTTATCCTGCTCTTTCTGCTCATTCTTCTACCATGCCAGTTTTCATTACAGAGGCTATCTATATTTTAATTATGAAATTAAAAACTCTGAAGTTGTCCTTCAAGGTTGCCTAGATTTTCTTGGACTTTTGCACTTCTGTGTTAAGATTTAGGACCTGATTAACACATTCATACATTTTCATTCACACAAACACATATACATACACACATATATTCTACCAAGGTTGTCGTTATTTGTGTTGAATTTATGGGTCAGTTAACATCTTAATATTAAATCTTTGGACGAAAGGAACATTTAGCTATCCAGTGCTTCTCTGCAGTGGTTCATAGTTTTCGTTGTGCAAGTGTACAGTAGTCTTTTGCTAGATTTACTCCTATACTCTTGATGTTTTTAACTGCTGCTATAGATGGCTTTTTTATTTTGTTTTCCTGTGTGTGTGTGTGTGTGTGTGTGTGTGTGTGTGTCTGCCTCTCCAGTGCTGGGATTTGTGGACGCCTGACTCGCCAGCAAGGAAGACGCCACAACAGGATTCTTCTGCACATGTTTATTGAGAGAGCTTGATAGAGAAGGCGAAAGACCGTGAGCCCCAAAACTGGCGCTGCTTATATAGGCCTAGGAGTGGCGTGTCTATACCTGATTGGTTGTGCTTTCAGTACCTCATTTACATTCCCCGGGATGGGCTGTGACTTGGCGCGAAACCCTTATGCACATGCGCACATTGGTTGTTTACCCGAACTTACAGGTGGTGGCCAGTGGTAGTCAGCACCATCTTGTAATGGCGTATGTGGCTTCCCACAGGGATTAAATGTAACCACTGCCTTTTCCACCCATGCCCAAGTTCCTGAAATAACAACTCTGACAACTTAATGCTTCATGAATAAATGCCAAGGCCAAAGCTTGTCCCCCAGCTGGCTTGTAATTTAATTAACCCATTTGTTCTATTCTGAGAATGCCACATGGCCAGTTAACTTGTCTCAGTTTTATGTGGCCAGCCGTCTCCATCAGTGTTAGAGATGAACCTCTCCTGTGCCTGACTCTATTCCCAAACCCTCTCCTCCTGCCAGGACATCCTACCTCCTATTTCATGCCAAAGCTTTTTATTGACAGGCGATGCTTCCACATAGTGCACAAGAGATTCTCTCTATAAATGAATGTAGGCACTACCAGGTGGATCTCTGTGAGTTTGAGACCAGCCTAGGCTACACAGAGAAACCTTGTCTGGAAATTAAAAAAAGTTTTTCAAGTGTGTATGATATGTGCGTGTGTGTGTGTGTGTGTCTGTGTGTGTGTGTGTGTCTGTGTGTGTCTGTGTGTGTGTGTGTCTCTCTCTCTCTCTCTCTGTGTGTGTGTGTGTGTGTGTGTGTGTGTGTGTGTGTGTGTGTGTGTAGAAGGCAGAAGAAGGCATCTTATCCCTCAGAGCTCAGATTACAGGCATTTGTGAGATGCTTTGTAACATGCGCACTGACTGAGCAGCAAACACTCTCAATCACTGAGCTATCTCTCTAGCCTCTGCTTTTAAGTTGTTTAATTTTAACAATTACCAGCTGTTATGGTATGTTTTTTCTGCATCTGTTAAGTCATAGTGTTAATTTATATATTAATATGATGGATTGTGCTAACAGGCTCTCAAACACTAACCAGCTCTGCATTTTGGGGATAAACTCCATTTGGTAGTGTTTTGTTTTTGTTTTCATTTCTCCCTGTCAGTAGATTTAATTTATGAATGTATCTGTTAGGGCTTGTGTCATCGTTATGAGAGAGATTAGTGAGCACTATCCCTTCCTTGTAATGTCTTTGTCAGGTGTTGGTGTTAACAATATACCTTCATGGTTTATATAAAAATTTTCCCTTAAATATTTGGATAGACTAACTTATGGATGTCATCTACACCTTGAGTTTTCATTTGGGATAATATTCTAGTTATGGAATTAATGTCTTGAATGGAAGTAAACTGATCTGGGATTTCTGTTTCTCTGATGTTCGTTTCCATGTGTATATCAAAGGAAATCTCCATTTCCTATGTGCTGCTCCATTGTTGGCATGTATATACTACTACTAATATAATAATAATATGAGTGTATTGATATCTTAATATTCACAGTCAGTAGCAATATCTCCCTCTCATTCTCAATGTTGCTAATTTGTCTTAGGTGTTTCTTCTTAATTTGCCTAGGTAAAAGTTCACCTGTTTAAAACTTTCTTTTCCTTCTTCCTTTCCTTTCCTTTTGATTCTCCTCAGTATTGGGAGCCAACTCAGAGTCGAACGTGCTTGGCAGGTGCCTGCCCACTGAGCTGAAGCCCCAGCGCTGCTCCCAATGTTTCCTATACCAGATCCTACTTGTGCTAGTTTTATCTGGAATACTCTCTTGCTCTCTCTCTCTCTCTCTCTCTCTCTCTCTCTCTCTCTCTAATTTGAAAGATTTATTCATTTATTTTATGTGAGTACACTGTTGCTCTCTTCAGACACACCAGGAGGGGGCATCAGATTTCATTACAGATGATCGTGAGCCACCATATGGTTGCTGGGATTTGAACTCCTGACCTCTGGAAGAGCAGTCATGCTCTTAACCGCTAAGCAATCTCTCCAGCCCTAGAATACTTTTCACTTCACCGAATTTTGCTCCTAACTTATCCTTTCCTTTCCTTTCCTTTCCTTTCCTTTCCTTTCCTTTCCTTTCCTTTCCTTTCCTTTCCTCCAACCTCCTTGAGTGGATCGTTTTCTTTCTTGGGCTGACGTGAAGATAACTTTTAATATGCTTTCTTTGGTGAAATCTGTATTTAACAACCTACGGATTTCCCTCGGGTTACTACTTGACCTGCACTGTAATGCTTTGATATGTCTTTTTTTTTAAATTATGATTTCATTTATATTATTTTCTAATTAACATTTAATTTGTCCTAAATGTGCCACGAGTTCTGGAACACTTAGGAAAATTCTACTTGTTTTTATATACTCCTGGTTTGGTTTTGGTAATTGGCAGGAAATTCAACCTCTGTGTTTTATCGTTACTGTGACAAAAATCTCTAACTAATCAACTTAAAGGAGGAATTATTGATTTTGGCTCAAGGTTTAAGAGGACTCAGTCCCTCCTGGTTGACAGTGTCAGGAGGCAGAGAAAGGGAGATCAGAAAGAAAGCCAGGCCTTAAACACACAGCCCTAGAGACACACCGCAAGTGACCAGACACCCAGCAGCGTGCGTGACAAATGTAGGCATCTCTCCATCTACATTGCCATAAGCTTTGCTGGGTGTGGTGGGGCTTGGAGGTTGGGTCTTGGGTTTCTCTGTGTTTAGGAGTGTGGCCGCTCATCATGCCATCCAAACTGCTGTCTTGTGCTGCTCCTTTGTTTAATCTTTCATTTCCCAAAAGAAGCAGATTCAAATGCCCCCGTACAGCTCTGCTATGGCTTTGCTTCTGTCGGCTTGTATTTCTATCCGAAGCGCTACTATGAGGTGAACATACATTGAGAACGGTAATATTGTCCTAACAATTTACCTTTACTAAGCTTATTGATAATCTCATAAATAATACATAATGCTTTCTGATTACTCACCCCTCCTCCCTTATCCCCTATCAATTCTCCGCCCCCTACAAGTCCCTTTCCCAGATTCATGTCTCTTGATGTATTCTGCGTTCCACTAAGTTCAGCCAGATTGGCGGAGTCACTCACTGACGTCTGGTGGGCTCACCAGTGCATAGACAACTGAGGGAAAGAACTCCCCATCTCTCAGAATGTACCCTCAGCCAATAGTTCACCTATGAGATGTGGGGCCACCAGACCCTGTCCCTGACTGTTCACAGACCCACTCTGGCAACCCAATCTGGTGTGAGTTTGTGATTGTTGTCTTGCCCGGAGATGGCAAGAAATCCTTTCCACAGTGTTTTCCCAAGCCTTGGGACAGGTGTAAATGTCATTTACTGGCTGAGCCATCAACTGTCACCTACCCAGCACTTTGAGCACAAGTCTACCTTCGCCACTATTCACCGACAAGAGCAGCTCTTCTGGTTAAAGTCGAGAGTAACATTGTATAGTGTATGAGTGTTTTTGCCTGTGTGTGTATATATGAGCACCAAGTGTGTTGCAGTGCCTACAGAGGCCAGAGGGCACCGGGCCCTCTAGAACTGTAGTTACAAATGGCTGTAAGCAGTCATCTATCCACTATGCCTATTTTTAATGTTATAAAATGTTTCTCTTTTGTCTTTAGTATGTAAATTATAAACTATACACACACACACACACATATATATAATCTCTAAAGGGACATTTTTATATGACCAATTATTTTTTCTGCTTTCACAAAATTTACAATAATTCCTTAATAAAAACCTAATCCTACAATAAGCTTGTATCTCCCTGGCTTCCCTCAAAATAACTTTACAGCTAGTTTGTTCATATCTGAATCTGCTTGACTACACACACTGTTGTTCTCTTTTAATGATCTTTCCTCTTCTAAGGCCCATCTTCCTATGTGGGCTTTCAAAGTGTGGACTCTCTACCCAGGACATCCTTGATTGGTGGGGAGCCTCAATTTGAACTTGGTTTCGTTCTGCCTTCTTGTGGTAGTTCTGTCCCACTTACCCTTGGCTGGGCCCTAGATCTGGAGGGGACAGTTGTTGCCTCAACTGGGCTTTGCTGGATGCTTTGAGTGTGTACAGTTTCACTGTGTACATCTCAACCAGTTTCCCCTCCCTCCATTCCTCTAGTCCTCTCCCCCAGATCAGTTCCTCCTGTTTCCCTACAAAAGAAAAACAAACGAACATCGGTTCTCCCAGGGATGTTCCCCAAACACAGTCTAACAAGATACAAGAAGACTGGGCACAGACCTTCATAGCAAGGCTGGATAAGGCAACCCAGTAGGAGGAAAAGGGTCCCAGGTGTAGGCAAAGAGTCAGAGACAACCCCACACTTCCATTGTTGGGAGTTCCACAAGCTATACAACCATAAGTCAAATGCACGGGACCTAGGTCAGACCCATTGCACGGGACCTACGTCTGTTTATTGCTTCAGTCTCTGTCAGCCCCTATGAGCCCTGCGTAGTTGATCCTGTGGGCTGTGTTCTTGCCGTGTCCTGGACCCCTCTGGCTCCTACAATCTTTTCTTCCTATCTCTTGCAGGTTTCCCCTGGCTCCAAGTAGTGTTTGACTCTGAGTCTCTGCATCTCTCGCCCACTTTCTGTTGTCATCCTTGGTGGTCATCCCATAGTTCTAATATCTCCAATATACTGGGTATCCACTGAAATTAAAGCTGTGCCTCACCAGCGGCCTCTCCTGGCCTTTCTTCAGGGTGATTTCAATCTTGTCACACAGTGCCCCATCTCAGCTGTTCTCCATGACCCTTCATGACTTCAGCACTAGTACCACGTGAGAAACTCCTGAGAGTTACCAAGCTCAGCTGCCAGCTTGAGCTGCGACCTTGGACCTTGGAGTGATCCTGAGGAAACTCTTCCCGGATTTTACCTCGACAGTGTTGGTCTTATTAGTCACAGATGTTTTTAAGCCCCCAGCCAACCCTCACCCACTGTTCTAGTAAAGCAAAGTTCTCACTAAGGTGGTGCTTGGTCTCTTGTTAGTCACAGCAGAGTCTTCAGCTCCAGATTGCCAGAAATCAAATTATTTTCTCTATCTTTTTAATTGATTGATTGATTGATTGATTGATTGATTGATTGATTATATATCCCAACCACAGTTTCCCCTTCCCCCTTTCCTCCCAGTCCTTTCTCCCCACCCCCACCCCACTCCTCCTCCATTTCTCTTCAGAAAAGGGGAGGCCTCCAATGTATATCAACCGGCCCTGGCACATCAAGTTGCAGTGAGATCAAGCATACCTTCTGTTGAGGCTACACGGGGCAGCCCAGGAGAGGGAAAGGGTCCCAAAGGCAGACAACAGAGGCAGAAACATCCTCTGCTCCCTCTGTTGAGAGTCCTACATAAAGACCAAGCTGCACAACTGTAACATCTGTGCAGAGAGGGCCTAGGTCAGTCCCATGCCTGCTCCCTGGTTGGCGGTTCAGTCTCTGTGAGCCCCTACGGATCCAGGTTAGTTGATTCTTTGGGTTTTCTTATGGTGTCCTTGACCCCTCCGGTTCTAACAAGCCTTCCTCCACATCTTCCACAGGATTCCCCAGGCTCCGCCTAATGTTTGGTTGTGGGTCTCTGCATCTGTTTCCCTCAGTGACTGAGTGAAGCCTCTCTGAATGCCATTATGCTAGGCTCCTGGGTACACGTCTAGCAGAATATCGTTAGCCGTGTCAGGGGTGGGCTCCCTCTCATGGCATGCGTCTCAAACTGGACTTGTCATTGCTTGGCCGCTCCCACAACTTCTGCACCTTTACTCCGGTACATCTTGTAGGCAGAACAGATTTTAGGTTGAAGGTTTTGTGGCTGGGTTGGTGTCCCAGTCCCTCCGCTGAAATCCTTGCCTGTTTACAGGAGTTTGGCCCATTCAGGATCCATATCCCCATTACTTGGAGTCTTAGCTAAGGGTCACCCTCACAGATTGCTGGGAGTTCCCACTGTCCTAAGTTTCTAGCTCATCTCAGAGATGCCTCCCCTAATTCCAGTTGTCTCTCTCAGTTCTCTCTCTCTCTCTCTCTCTGTCTCTCAGTTCTCTCTCTCTCTCTGTCTTCCCCCTATCTTATTTCTCCTGTTTCCATCAGCATCCCCTCCCTCATCCAGTTATCTCCCCCCCCATTTCCTCCCCACTTGATTCCTCCTGTTTCCATCCCCACCCTCTCCTCCTACCCATGCCCACTCCCATCCCCCACCACGTCTATTCTATTTTCCCTTCTCAGTGAGATTCATCCATCCCCCCCCCCCTTGAGTGCTCCTTGTTACTTAGTTTCTTTGGGTCCGTGACTTGTAGCAGGGTTCTCCTTTACTTTACAGCTAACATCCACGTATAAGTGAGTGCATACCATGTTTGTCTTTCTGGGCCTGGGTTACCTTTCTCAGGATGATCTTTTCTAGTTCCATCCATTTGCCTATAAATTTCATGATATAGTACTTCCTTGTGTGGATGTAGCACATGTTCTTTATCCACGCTTTGGTTGAGGGCATCTCGGTTGTTTCCAGTTTCTGGAATAAAGCTGCCATGAACAAGGTTTCCTTGTGGGGCATGGAGCTTCTTTTGAATAGATGCCCAAGAATGGTATAGCTGGGTCTGGAGGTAGATCGATTTCCCAATTTTCTGAGAAACCGATATTGATTTCCAAAGTGGCCGGACAAGTTTGCAATCCCACCAGCAATGGAGGAGTGTTCCCGTGGCTGCATATCCTCACCAGCATGAACCTGTCGCTTGAGGTTTTGATCTTAGCCATCCTGACTGGTGTAAGGTGAAATCTCAGAGTCAATTCGATTTGCATTTCCCTGGTGGGTTACGATGTTGAGCATTTCTTTAAGTTACTTCTTGGTCATCCAGACATCACCCATTGGCTAGGCTGGCCATTAGCTAACAAGCAAGTTCCGGACCTGCCTGTTTCCATCCCTCACAGTCAGGATTACAGATATGCACGACCAAAATGTGCTTTTTACATCAATAATGGGGATCTTAATCCCAGTCCTCGTGCTGGGTGGCAGGCACTTTGCCAACTGAGCCATCTCCTCAATCTGCGTTCTGGTCTTTAAATGTCCCCAAGATATCTGAAATCACTGGTAGTCAGCTTCTCCTGACCCCATTCCTCCAGTGAGTGACTGTCCTTTCTGGAGGGGAGAAGTGTTGACAATTGGAAACTGGTGGTTAGTATCGGTTGTCATCTTGACATGATCTGAAGTCACCTAAGAGGCAAGTCTTCAGGCACAACTGAGGGGAATACTTAGCTTGGGTTAGCCTCTGCGCATTCTTGCAAGGGAGTGTCAGTTTACCTCAGGTTATCTGGTACGGGAAGACCCACAGGAAGAGTGGGCGGCATCATTCCCTAAGCTTGGATCCTGAACTATATGGTAAAACGAGACAGCTGGATGAGTGCCAGCATTTGCCACTCTCTGCTTGCTGTCACATGTAATATGCTCAGCTCACCATGATGCTCTGTACCCTGGAAGTGAGAGCCAAAATCAACACTTCCTCCATCCCTTAAGTTCTTTTTGTTGGGGTATTTCACCATAGCAACAGGAAAAGTAACCACAAAAAAAAAAAAAAGAAAGAAACCAAAACACCAGGATTGGAGCCAGGTTCTGTGCTTGCTACGGAGCCAAGATATTTAAGCCTGAATGGAAATTTATTTATAGTAATGATTTCTCTTTAAAGTTTTAAAATTGTGTGTGTGTGTGTGTGTGTGTGTGTGTGTGTGTGTATGAGTTTGTGCACATGAATGCAGTTGGCAGAGGCTAGAAGAGGGTGTTGGAACTGGAGTTACAGGCAGTTGTGAGTCACAGGATAATGCATACTGAAACTAAACACTCTAAGAGTAGCAACCATTCTTAACCTTGGAAGAACCTCTCCAAGCCCCTGGTAACAGTGTGTCTACATCTACAGAGAACTAGCCATTGGGATTTCATTAATGCCACTGTGTCTACTAAGCCTGAGTGAAAGGGAATTTTCCTTAGTGATGTTTCTGTTTTGTTTGTGTATCACCATCCCTTTATCTGTGGTGTGTGACTTCTCTTCCTTCTCTTCATGTGGTTCATGGCAACATTGACTTTCAAGCCCAGCCACAGGCGGGCCCCTGAGGTGGTAACTGCTTCTTTACATGAGACCTGGGTTTGCTCAGCCTTGGCCTTGAGCTTATCACCCATGGTCTCATTTTCTTGCAGGGTTCAGGCACCACAGACATGGCAGGTCACGGGCACGCCTCTCCTTCTAGCAAGTGTTGTTGAGGATGAAGGGTGAACAGAATCTTCTTCGGTGCACCAGGCTTGGGGTGTCCTAATGTGAGAGTTTCAAACTCAGATCTGCCCTCTGCGTTAGCATAGTCCTTCCGTCTTCTCTTTGTATTTTTCAAGGCATTTGGTGGTTTTGTCTAAATTTCCAAGTTTACTAACGTGAAGTGCATAGCTACCTCAGTACTGAAACACAGCCCTCACCCCTGAGGGACAAGAGAGAGTTTATTCTGGAGCCAAATGTGAGTGACCATGGACAGGGATATAGATTTAGACGAACTCAAATTCCATGTCTAACTGTGGACCACAGCTACATGAAATATGGCTAGTTACAAAACACACTCTTACGAGTGTGAACCTCAACTTATGTTGAGGTGTTTGCAAAAATGCATTGGTTGGGCAACGGGTGACAGCAAACCAGGAAAACTGCCACAGGTTTCAAATGACACCTGATGATGTTTGTAGATTTAGATTGACAGGGGCTAGTGGTCCGCGAAGAACACATTTTAGAGCCTTGATAATCTCAAGGATGTGAGGTCAGACCCACGTGGGCTAACAAATGGCATTCATAGGACTAAAATAGCCCAAGATATTTACACTCCGGTCTGCAACTTTTTAACTCCATATTTAGTAATTTGGCCTGTAGAATATTTATCACAGGTACAGTATCTTTATTCTCTCTGCTTTCCAGAAATTTTAACTCACATCTCTTAGTTTTTAAGTATCTAAGGAGTTCTCTTGTCTTGTTGTTATTTTTTATGCCTTTCATCTTTTTTAAAAATGTCTTTTATATTTTATTTTTAATTCTACCTTTGGGTCTGTATGTGTTTATGAATGCAGGTCCCAGCAGAGGCCAGAGACTCTGACATATCTGGCGATCGTGAGCCACCTGACTCGGGTACTGAGAACCGAGCTTATCGGCGTGTGCTCTTAACCACTGAGCTATCTCTCCACCCACTTCATCTTTTTAATCAGTAAATATCACGAATGAGTTATTAATTTTACCAGTCTTAAGCATTTGGCTTGGTCAATCTGATTTACTGTGCTGAAAATGTTTCATGGGCTGGGGAGATGGCTCAGTAGTTAAGAGCACTGGCTGTTCTTCCAAAGGGCCTGGGGTTCAACTCCCAGCACCTACATGGTACCTCACAACTGTCTGTAATTCCACTTGCAGGGGTTCTGACATCCTCATACAGACAGACATGCAAGCAGAACACCAATGCACATAAAACACAAAAAAAAATAAATGATTTTTTAAAAGAAGAAAATATTTCATTAATGTCTGTCTCCTCTTCTCTAATAGTCTCTTTGAGTTTATATTTCCGCGTTCTTTCCAGCTTGCTGAGATATATTCCTAAATAATTGTTTTTTGTTTGTTTGTTTGTTTGTTTGCATTTGGTTTCTTAAGACAATGTCTCTTATATATCTCACCTGTCCTGGAATTTCTGTAGCCAAGGATGCATATCAAGTCCGTATTTTCCAGCCATTCCAACTCCCAAGTGTTGGGGCTACAGGCATGTGACATCGCATTCAGCTTTGAATCAATGTTTTTTGCCTTTATTATTTTCTCTTTTCTGTTTTTTTGTTTGTTTGCTTTTCAAGACAGGGTTTCTCTGTATAGCCCTGGCTGTCCTGAAACTCACTTTGTAGACCAGGCTGGCCTCAGACTCAGAAACCCCCCTGCTCTGGAGTGCTGAGATTAAAGGTGTGCGCCACCACACTCAGCTCAGCCTGTATGATTTTCTGATAGGTGCATTTATATTTGGAAATTTCTTTAGAGTCACAGCATTAACTATATCACACCAGATTTGAAATTTGGAGTTTTAGTTGTCTTCGGGTAAAAAGATAAAGAAAGTTACATCTTGATTTTTTTTCCTCTGACCCACAGATCATTTAGTACACATATTCAGGAGTTTTCTGTTATTTTTATATTGATTTCTGACTTAACTGCTCTGTGTTCAAGACAGTTTTTATGATTCTCAAACCCTTTGAAACTGGCCTAGAGTTTCTTTACGATCAACTTTAATGACTCTTCTAGGATAATAATAACTCCACTGAACAAAGAGTGAGGTTCTGCTGGTCACGGCGTTCAGACGACCTTTTTGTTCCTCCATCCATTACTGAAAGCTGAGCGCTAACTCTGTGACTGCAGACTTAATGATTTCTCCTTGGTTGGTAATCTCTGTTCCGTGCATTTTGAGGCATTATTATTTGAGCATCTTTACTGACTTGCTTTTCTTGCTATGCAACCCCTACACCTTCCTGTGCACCCCTAAACCTTCCTATGCACTCCTATACCTTCCTATGCACCCCTACACCTTCCTATGCACCCCTATACCTTCCTATGCACCCGTAACCTTCCTATGCACCCCTACAACTTTCCTATGCACCCCACACCTTCCTATGCACCCCTGTCTCCTGTTCCAGTCCCCATCTTTATAGAGGGCTTTTGCCAGTTCTGGCCTGGGATTAGCTAAATGAAATCCTTCACTCTACACCTTTCAGGTCCAAGCAGTGTATTTGTAAATATTGTTGTCAGTCTATGGTTTGCCTTTTCATTTTCTTATAATTTGTGTGCATGCTATGTACATTTGTGTATGCATCTCTCTCCATATATATTTGTACATATGCATATATGTGTATATATATACACACATATGTATGTGTATGTGTATATGTATAAAAAAACCAGAGGTCAACCTGGGGTATCCTTCCTCAAAAGCCATCCACCTTGTTTTGAGACAGAGTCTCTCCCTGGGACTTGGGCCCACTGATAAGCTGGCCAGGCTGGCCAGAAAGCCCCACGGACCCTTCTGTCTCCACCTTCCCAGCACTGGAATTACACAGTCAGCATGCATAGTTTTATCCACCAGTGTTGATGATGGGACTCATGCTCTCTTGCTTGCAAGGGAAACACTTTGTCTTAGTTAGGGTTGTATTGCTGTGAAGAGACACAGTGACCAGAGCAACTCTTTTTTAAAAAATTTATTCACTTATGTAATGAGCACACTATAGCTGTACAGATGGTTGGGAGCCATCATGTGGTTGCTGGGAACTGAACTCAGGACCTCTGCTTGCTCTGGTCCTGCTCGCTCCAGCCCCACTTGCTCGGGTCCAACCAGAGCAACTCTTACAAAGGAAACTGTCAATCTGGGCTGGCTTATAGTTCAGAGGTTTAATTCATTTTCATCATGGTGGGAAGCATAGCTGCACACAGGCAGACATGGTACTGGAGAGGTAGCTGAGAGTTCTACATCAGGGGTGGCAGACAACAGAAAGAGGATAGCACTATGCACTATGCCTGGCTTGAGCTTTTGAAACCCCAAAGTCCACTGCCAGTGATACACTTCTTCCAACAAGGCCACACCTACTCTAACAAGGACACACTTCCTAATAGTGCCACTCCCTGTGAGCCTATGGGAGCCATTTTTATTCAAACCACCACACCCTTTGCCAATTATACCACAGCCCCAGTTCCAGAGCATTTTAATCTCAGTAGTTACAAATGCACCAGTTCTGACTTTGTGTGTGTGCATGCGCACGTGTGTGTGTTGTGTGAGTGTGTGTATGTGTGTGTGTGCGTGAGCGTGTGCATGTGCGCGTGCGCGCTCGCGCACCATCTGAGAATGTTCCCCTAGGTGAGGCTGTGATGATTTCCTCCGCGTGTTCTGTTAGCAGCTTTGTGTGGCTTTCACACACTTCAGAATAAATTCTGAGCCTCTAGTCACACAGCAGGTAGGGTCTAGAGTGGATTCAGGGTGAGGGAAGCCAGTGGCAGGCAAAGTTCGATTAATGCTTCCTGAAGCTCCCTGGGTGTCCTGACAGGCCCAGGAGCATTGTGGGTCAGGGTAGTCTGTGTGAAGACTCCACATTTAGGGCTTGGAGAGAGAAGGGGAAGCTGTGGGTATGAGGAGCAAAATGCTGGTCAGCCAAAGGCTCGTGCTTTGTGAAGGGAAGACTCAGTGTATGCTGCAGGCATGGCCTGTGGGGACCCAACAGATGGGGGGGGGATGGGAGGGAGGCCTGGGACAGTACAGTGTTTAGTGTGTGCCTATGGGAACCATTGTCATCAGAAGGTTGCTGAGAGAGAAGCTGGTGTCAGGGAGAGCATCCAGAGTGGAGGAGCCATCAGGGGACTTCCTCCAGGCAGGAGAGAGGATGGCTACTGAATAAAAGCCAAGGCCTTGGGCAGAGATATCAAGGATCCGAAATTTCTCTCAGCACACATTAGAGACATAGAGAAAGGTTCAAGACTACCCAGTGCAGGCCAGGCGTGGTGGCGCATGCCTTCAGTCCCAGCACCCAGGAGGCAGAAACAGGTAGATCTCTGTGAGTGGCCTGGGGGATTGGGGGAAGGTGCATCAAAGACAGCCGAGATACACAGGGAGTGGGCAGAGGCAGGTGGCCTCCACGTGCGTCCGCTGTCAGGCTGGAGTGACTGTTCTGAGCCATGTGCCCTTTCCTTTGCCTTGATGTCTGTTTCTCTTTTGCAGAGTTAAAACAAGGAATTCCCCAAGATTTGTCTTCTTCCCCCAAATTAGACAGATACAAAATAGCAAGACAGTTAACAGAAAAAGCCATCAAGGTAAATGTGTTTCGGGACTTATGGGGGGGGTGCCTTTAAAAAAAATTGGGAACTTCATTTGGAATTTCATTTGGGTATTGGCCTGACTGGATGACTTCCTCCCATATGGAGATGGTACCAGTATCACTTTTGAATTTATCTGAATCTCCCCTGTAGCCCCAGCAGCCAGCTCCTCCTGGTGCCCTGTGAACGTATATAGCCATGTGGTGGGCGTACAGATGACTTTCCCACCCTAACAGCAGTTTGGTGGGACCCTCTGGCTCACAGATCTCCTGTGGGTACCAGAACTTAGTTCCAGGCATCTTCTAAGTAGTCTCCTGGATAGGATCAGATCTTCCAGTGGGACAAGGTTATGTATCTCTGTTACCTGGTGTCTTAGTTAGGGTTTTACTGCTGTGAACAGACACCATGACCAAGGCAAGTCTTATAAAAAACAACATTTAATTGGGGCTGGCTTACAGGTTCAGAGGTTCAGTCCATTATCATCAAGGTGGGAACATGGCAGTATCCAGGCAGGCATGGCACAGAAGGAGCTGAGAGTTCTATGTCTTCATCCAAAGGCTGCTAGTGGAAGACTAACTTCCAGGCAACTAGGGTGAGGATCTTATACCCACACCCACAGTGACACACCCATTCCAACCAGGTCACACCTATTCCAACAAGGCCACACCTTCAGATGGTGCCACTCCCTGATCAAGGATATACAAACCATCACACCTGGCAACACAAAATTTATCTATAGAAAACTTCACTGCAGTGTCTCTGTCTGGGATCTCTGTGCTGGGACCTGGGCTCAGCTTGTCTCTCTATTCATGTCTGTGTGATGGGCTCTGGGCTCAGCCTGTCTGTGTCTCTGTGATAGAGTCTGGGACTCTGGTAGTGGCTTGGTTTGCTGACCAAGATCTCACTGATGTCTGGCTTACGCTCACTTCCTAAGCATCTCTTCTTCCAGCTGTTTGGGAGTCAGATGAATCCGTCTTCTGTGGGATCCTCTGAGCTTCAAGCCTCTGTTAGGAATAACCTGATGAGTTTAGGCCCCTCAGGAGATTGACTGTATCCATCAGAGCCCACTGACTTAGGGCCTCGGTGACATCTGCAAAGTCCTGTCACCATTTTAGGGTGATGCTAGTGAGTCCCATATGTCCTGTCATCTTGCTCTTTTGAGTCCAGGGACAGTGTCCTGCATGGTGACCCATCAGGGTCTGTACGTCTGCTGCAGGACACCAGTGGTTCGGTGCCGCCACTCCTGCCTGACCCCAGCTGACCCTGCCCGTCCCTGACCCTGCTAGTGACCTAGTACACGGGTCATGTCACTGCCTTCTGCACTGGCTTGGGGTACCCTTGTGAATGTCAGCTTTCTGTCTGTGACTACATAAAATACCTGAGGCTTTGCACTTTTATTAAGAAAACAAATGTACTCACCACCCAGCTTGAGGGGCTGAAAGCCAGAGCTTGAGCAGCTCTGCCTGTTTGGCTCTGTCACTGTCACCATGTGGCAGATGGCACCATTGTAGACACGCAGGTAGGAGGAAAGGAATATTTGACAGAGGAGATCAGAGGGAGATGGGGACTTGGCTCACTCTTTTATAACTGCTCACTGTGTGAGAGCTAGCTCACACTTACCCTTCCTGGGCATGTCCCCACTCCATCCTGGTGACCATACCTCAAGCACATGAGACCATTGGGAACAAGCAATGATCCCTTCCATGACCTTTCCCTGGGCTAAGACTGAGGTAGTATACAGTTTGGTTCTCCCACCAGCTGCCAACTTCCTGTTCAACCACACGCAGCTAACCATCTCCAAGCGATGAGTCAGAATTCCAGCAGCTTCTGGGCTGGCCCTGCCCCTTCCTCTGTTACCCGTTAGTTTTTCTCTTTCTGCCATTCTGAACTCAGGCACCCACAGCTTTTATAAACAGGCGTCACACTCTCTTGTCTTAGTGTTTCTTTTGTTGTGTTAAAGACACCATGACCAAAAACCTCTTGGAGAAGAAAGAGTTTATCTCATGCTACAGGCTTGTAGTCAAGGCAGGAACCTGGAGGCAGATGATGAAGCAGAGGCTCACTCCTCACTGGCTTACTCCTGTGGTTTGCTCAGCCTGCTTTCTTACACAACCTCTGCCTAGGGGTGGTGACGCCCACAGTGGGCTCAGCCCTCCCACATCTATTGTCAATCAAGAAAATGCTCCCCCAACCCCCACCCCGACAGGCATAGACCAATGTGGTGGAGGCATTTTCTCAGTTGAGGTTCCTCTTCCCAAATGATTCTAGCTTGTGTTAAACTGACATAAAATTAGCCAGGACACTCACTTTTCTATAAAAGACAGCTGCACTGGGAGTCCTCAGTTTTTCCCTAGACCCTCAGGCATTGTGCAATTGTGTGTCCCACCTGTATCCCAAATCCAGAAATCCTGGGACTACAGAAATTCTGAGTCGGGGCTACAGCTGCTCAGGAAGTGCTGATTTCTTGGTTGTGTTTTGGCCCCTTTGAGTGTGTGAATGAGTGTGTAGAAGTGATCACCTCTGTAATCCCAACCCAACGATGAATAAACGCAGTGCAGCAACTGTGGGGATTATATGTCCGAGCCCCCACATGTGCACACACACACACGCGCACACACACAAGCACACGCGCGCACACACACACACACACACACGCACGCGCACCCTTCTGCATGCTGAGGGCGGCATTCCTGTGCTCTCTGGGCAGAGTGTGTGTGTGGCCTTGCCGAGGTGCAGTCTGGTCCAGGCTACTTTGGAAGGTCACCTCAATCCCCTTATTGCCGAGGGCCTCAGCTAAGATGCCGCTGCTGTTTTCAGGAGAGGAAGATTTTCTCCATCTATGGACACTACCCTGTCATCCGGGCCACCTTGCGAAGAAAGGGCTGGGTGGAGAAGAAGTTCAATTTCTTCCCCAAAGCTCTCCAGAACCTTGGAAGTGAAGGTAAACGGCACATGGGTGGAATACCTTGTCCTGGGAAGGGTTTGTTTTTTGGTTTTTGGTTTTTTTGGGTTTTGTTTTAATTAATTAATTTTTTAAAATTTATTTACATTTCAAGTGTTGTCCCCTTACCCGGTTCCCCCCTTCCGGAAACCCCCATCCCATCCCCCCTTCCCCTGCTTCTATGAGTGTGTTCCTCCACCCACCCACTCCTGCCTCCCCGCTCTCTATTCCCCTACACTGGGGCATCTACGAGCCTTCATAGGACCAAGGGCCTCTCCTCCCATTGATGACTGACAAGGCCATCCATCCTCTGCTACATATGCAGCTGGAGCCATGTGTACTCCTTGGTTGGTGGTTTAGTCCCTGGGAGCTCTGGGGCTGTCTGGTTGGTTGATATTGCTGTTCTTCCTATGGGGCTGCAAACCCATGAAGGGTTTTTTTTTATATACACACATGGCCAATAAGTCAGCCATCCTAGGTGTGCTGACTCTACGTACCCACTGGCATCCGTCTTCGTGTATCCCCTGCCTTCCCAACCTCACACATCCCAGACAGCCACACTCTTAATATGGTACCAGTCACTTTTTGGTGTCCCCATGCCCACACCCCACCCTAGCCATTCTTCCTCCAGGTCCATCCCCCACCAAGGCCGCTCCTCGGTTACCCATAGCTCAGACCAGTCCTTCCCAGACTCATGCCTCAAGCTTCTATGGCCTTCTGCCTTGAGGGTCATCTGGTCTTCAGCATCCCCTCAATCCTGACCCAGCACAGCACAGCACAGGTGGGATGGTACACAGGATGCTGGAGGGAATGCCACGTGTGGCCTCCACAGCCGCTGCCCCCGGGCAAACCTCACTTGGAGCTTTTAGTAGACAAATGGCCATCCCTCCATAGTGGAACGCCAGCCCTCCAGGAAGTCAGGTGAGGTACCCGAGTATGGTGGCAGCAATATGTCTCTTGTGTTTTGTTTGCAGATAAAAGTGCTGAGACCAAAGAAAATCAAGAAATAGCCTTGGAGAGATTCGATGATATCCACGATGTGATGGTAGGCCGCGTGGCCTGGTATTGGGGTATAACATGGCTTTTTTAAAGTAAGACAGAGCACGCTGTTACAGAAGTAAGACTCCTGTATGGAAACATGGTCCCTGGGGCATCTGGCTTCCCTGCATCCTGCCCCTAGCTCCTGCATCCCACAGTGACTAGCACAAGTAGAGGTCTGTGTGGCTGCGGACTGAGATGCTGAGAGGTGGGGTCAGGGGGTCCGTGTATTACAGGATGGAGGCAGGGGGCCTGGCCAGTGATCAGATGGGGTCTCCAGTAACACAGCAGTTGTACCCCAGTGGCCCCTAGCCTGACTCCTCTGAAGCTCTCCTGTATCTTCTATAAAGAAGACAAAAAGGTTAGTCACAAAGTGGAACTTTTTCCCAGACATGTAATTTAAAAGATCAGGTATCCAGAATGTCTGTGTATATCATGCATAATGTTTGTTTTAAAAAACCAAATAAAATGGACAGAGAATAAAATGACAGGTGGTCAGTCGATAAACGCATTAGGTTTATGGAGTTAATTCGATTTTTGAAGGCAGCTGTGCAGTTAATCTAATTTATTCTTCTGTGAGTGCCGGATCCTGGGCACTTCCCCTGCTCTACCGTGGAGAAAAGCTGCCTCCTAGGGGTTCTGGTAGAAAGTTCCCTCTGGACCACACTTCTGGATCTCAGAGCATCACAGTTACCTCCAGTCCGCAGAGAGCACATGTCTAAGTCTCGCATGGATGCCAGCCTGGGAGGAGTACAAATTTACCTCCAGCCCCCAACTGAGAAAAAGCAGCTGGCTTCTGGACAGCACACACCCTGTGTGGTTCCGGTTGTCCTCATACCACCACGTGTGGCCCTCAGGAGCCATGTGACCTCAGCTGAGATGGAGCCTTCAGCCAGAATCAACACAGTCTGTGTCCCACCCCCAACCCTCAGCTATGTCCCAGCATGTCAAAGACACGGAGCCCTGGATTCTAGATGTTGATAGATGGCTCTTCTTGCCAGTCCAGGTTGGTAAAGAACGAGATCCCATACCTCCTCTGGACTATCAAGAGGGATGTTGTGGACTACCACAGCCTGACCTGTGACCAGATGCTAAATCACTACGGGAAGACAGCATCATTCACAACCAAGGTGGATGAGAGGGCCTGGGCTTAGTCTGAGTGGGTGGGCCATCTACAGCTGGGAGAACCAGAAGGTCACATACAGGCTTCTCCTGGGGACACTCTCCCCCACACACCTTCTATCCCACATGCCCACCTGCACCCACGTTCCTCCCTCTGTCTCTGGGTACTCTCAGTGCCATGGATGACCCCTTCCCAGGGAACATGGGCTGAGTCAAACATGGGTCCCCAGTGGGATTCACTTTATGTGAGGCTGCCCCCTGAGGGGCCTGATACACTGCTCTCTCTGGAGATTGGACTCTGCCTGAACATGAGAAGTCTGCCTTGGTACGTCCAAGCCAACCCGAACACCTTCTTCCCACGGTGCTATGGCCTTTGCACTGAGAGCGAGAAGCAGGAATTCTTGGGTGAGTGACCCATGGCCTTCTGAGGTTTATCGCATGTCCCTAGGGCCAGGACTACATTTGGTAAGGGCCAGCCTGGACACGTCCATAGGCCATGTTGGCAGTTTGGTAAAAACCACCTGAGGCAGACAGAAGCTAGAGTGCTAAATATTCCGATCTTGGCTCTGAGGGGACACAGCACTGGCTCAGAGCAGTACCACCTACTTCTGATCTCTGGGTGGATACCCTTCTGCTCAGAGCCTAGGTTCACCTCGAGCCTAGATTGGCAGGATGCACAGCTGTGCTGCTCTGCCTATGTGCTGAGTTCAACCAAGATCCCTCAAGAGGGGAGAGCTACATTCTAGATGGTCCACGGGGTCCAGAGAGACCCCTTAGATTTCTCAGAGGATCCTAGTAGTGTTGTGAGGGGAGTACTGGGACTATCCCCCGGGTCTCTGAGGGGTTGGGGGGGGCAGTGATGACAGAGAACAATGGAAAAGGGACGAGGAGAGCAGTAGCTGGATGGAGCAGCTGTTGGGACTGGGTGTGGACAGGTGCGTGAGCAACAAATGGGGACTCGCCTGGTGAGGGAGGCAGGGAGGCCCACACGGCAGACTCTGCCGCCTCTCTGCTCTGGGTGGGCAGTGGGAGCGAGGCCTTGGTGTCCCTGCAGATGACTTCCGGCGCACGGTGGCTGCCAGCATCCTCAAGTGGGTAGTCCTTCACCAGAATTACTGCAGCAAAGTCAAGGGCAAGAGTAAGAAGGAGGAGGCCAAGAACAGTGACCCCAGCCCCAAGAAAGGTACACAGCTACGGGGCGGGACCTTGATGCCTGATGGGGTGTGGAGACTCTGGTCAACCGGAAGGGTCTTTAGCTGATGAGGCGGAGTGTCTATGGCTGATGGACAGGTTGGGTGCTGTGGCTTTGGTGGTCCAACAAGCATGGAGAAGGAGAGCGTGCTTCTTCTGATTTAGCTCTGATTCTCACGTCCTATCTTCTGATTTGACAGTCAGTTAAGACCTTGGTCATTCTGTTTGCAGAACATATCCAGTACCAGGCACCATGATTTCATGATCACACTAAATCCTGCTCCCCAGGGGCAGTGTCTGGCCAGTGATCATTGCTGTGACCCTCCACATGGCCCCTGGAAGGTCTGTGTGATGTAGCAGCAGTACTGTGTGATGTGGGCACCCAAGCAGTCTCCCAGATTTAAGGGTTTCTGTTGTTGATGCCATTGTTGTTGTCTGCTTTAATAAAATTTGTGGGTTCTGGTTCTTCTTCTTCTTCTTCTTCTTCTTCTTCTTCTTCTTCTTCTTCTTCTTCTTCTTCTTCTTCTTCTTCTTCTTCTTCCCCCTCCCCCTCCCCCTCCCCCTCCCCCGCCTCCTCTTTTTTCCTTTAAAACAGTTTTAGGCTAATGGCAAAATTGAGCAGAAGGTACCTTGGTTTCTTATCCATCCCGGTCCTCATGCACTCCATTTGTTAAAGCAGTTGGAAAGTAAACTTTGGCATGTTCAAATCTTTAAAGGATGTGTTTGAAAAGTAACTTGTGAATACGGCAGCTTCGAGATTCGAGTGGAGGCTTTTGTGGAGTGGATGTCAGTTGGCTGTGGCTGAACTTTCTGAGTGGTGACAGTCAAGGCATGTAAGGAAGGGCCACGGCTGCTTACGCCAGGCTGAGGCAATTCTTGCAACTCCTGGCCTTTTTTCTTGTCTCCATGACTCTTCCTTTTTTAGGATGTCTATGGCGGGGGACCTCACAGTCAGCAACCTGTTCACACCAGCTTTGTTTACTTAGAAACAGACTGACGTTTCTTCCATGTTTGCTGCTTTGTGGTTAGGGCTGAACAGTTCACCATGGTGTGTGCTGGTTTATCTATCCCTTCACCCACAGAAGGACTCTTCTCACAGATAAAACTGCTACAGACCTCTATGCACAAGTTTGCACAGCCATAAAATTTCAACTTCTTTGAGGAAATAAAGAGGAGTGAGTAAGATTGGATGCTACAGCAATAACTCATCAAGCCTTCAGCATCTCTTTTCCAGGATGACTCACATGCAGATACCAAGTGCCCATGTAGCGGACTTTAACCATTGGCTAGGTCTGTAGTAGTGTTACACCGTGGTTAGGTCTGTAGTAGTGTTACACCGTGGTTAGGTCTGTAGTGGTGTTACACCGTGGTTAGGTCTGTAGTAGTGTTACACCGTGGCTAGGTCTGTAGTAGTGTTACACTGTGGTTAGGTCTGTAGTAGTGTTACACTGTGGTTAGGTCTGTAGTAGTGTTACACTGTGGTTAGGTCTGTAGTAGTGTTACACTGTGGTTAGGTCTGTAGTAGTGTTACACTGTGGCTAGGTCTGTAGTAGTGTTACACTGTGGTTAGGTCTGTAGTAGTGTTACACTGTGGTTAGGTCTGTAGTAGTGTCACACTGTGGTTAGGTCTGTAGTAGTGCTGTTGTTAGGTCTGTAGTAGTGTTACATTGTTGTTAAGTCTGTAGTAATGCCATGCTGTTGTTTAATTTGTAGTTCACTGGTGACATATGACATCAAGCATCATTTCATATGTCATTTGCCAGTGGGACATCTTCTCTTGTGATAGGTCTGTTTTTTAAGTTGGGTTGCTCCATTTTCTTACTAAGCTTCTTTATTTGTATACTTTTGATAGTGTCCGTTTATCAGATGTGTGCAGATGTTTCCAGTCCCCCTCTCCCAGTCTTTGGATTGTCCTCATCCCATTAAAAAATGACTTTCACCCAGCACATACTTTTAATTTTATAATTTTATGAAGTCAATGTAGCGATTTCTTTCTAGATCAAACATTCAGTGTGGTATCTGAAGCAGACAACAGAAAGCTCAAGTTCCCCTTGAGTCTTCATGTTTTTTTAATCTAAGAGTTTTGTGACTTTTCCTCTTCCATGTAGACCTAATATCCCTTTGGAATTATTTTTAAAGTTTAGGTTTGTATGTAGATTTGGTTTGGTTTTCTCTTTTTCTTTTAAAGATTTGTTTTTGTTATTTTTAAGTTTGTCTGTGTGTGCATGTGTGTGTGTGTGTGTGTGTGTGTGTGTGTGTGTGTGTGTGTGTGTACACATGGGTATAGTTGCCCACAGGGGCCAGAGGTGCTGCTATGATCTGGAGCTGGAGTTACAGGCAGTTGTGAGTCTCCTGACACAGGTGCTGGAAGTCAAACTCTGCTGCTCTTGAAGAGCAGAATAGTCCCTAAACCACCAACACCAAGCCAGTCTTCCAGCACCACCAAGCCAGTCTTCTAGCACCATTCATCACTCCATCACTTGTTCCAGACTGGTGTTGGGCACCATTAGTTGAGAAGAATTTTATTTTTTTAGAAGATATCTTTACCTCATCGTTTCTCTTGTTCCTTTGTAATATACAAGTTGATCAGGTCTGTGTGTGACTTCTTTGGGAAAAGGCCCTATTCTATTCCATATTCCATAATCTACATATTCTTAAGGCGATAGCGTACTGTTTTAATGGCTGTAAGTCTTGAACCCTGAATTTTGTTCTTCTCTTTTGGTATATAATGCACAATTCTGGTCTTACACTGTAGCATTTGTTGACATTCTCAGCGTGTCTTTCTGCGATGTTGGTTGCATTTAGACCATGTTGGCAGGAACGAACACTTTCACACTGGGTCTTTCTTGTTTGTTTACTTGGAATCATACAATCTGTTCTTCAATATCATTTGTCGGAGTTTCGAGTTTTCTTCATATAGATCTTATGATTTTTTTGTTAGATTTATTTTTATTCAAGAATTATATTTCTAGCTGGACAGTGGTGATACAGGCCTTTAATCTCAGCGTTTGGGAGGAAGAAGCAGGAGGATTTCTGAGTTTGAGACCAGCCTGGTCTATAGAGGGGGTTCCAGGATACCAGGCACACAGAGAAATCCTCTCTCTCTCTCTCTCTCTCTCTCTCTCACACACACACACACACACACACACACACACACACACACACACACGGTTCTAATGTAAATAGAATTTTTTAAATTATAGTTGTTCCCTACTATGAAAGCGACACACCATACCAACTTATCTTTCCAGGACTCTATTGAATCTTTTGTATTTTTCTAATAAAGATAATCCTATTATCTGTGACTAAAGACAACTTTGCTCCTTTCCAGTCTTGTCCAACTGCATTTGTTAGTCTGTTTACTTGCTGAAAATCAGTGGTGAGGGAGGAGTCTGTAGCGATGTCCCCTCTCTCACCTCCAATACTAGTAATTTGTTTCTTCTCTTTCTTAACTTGGCTAGGGATTCATTTATTGTTTTGTTCTTTTCAAAAATCTAGATGTAGGGATCATTAGTTTTTTTCCTATTGTTTCCTGTTTTTTCTTTCTACTCTAATTTTTATATTTTCTTCCACATGAGTTTAATTTTATTCTCTTTTCCTTGCTTTCTAGCTAATTTTTTTTCAAAAAAATTTTTGTTTATTTTATGTATATGAGTACACTGTAGCTGTCTTCAGACACACCAGAAGAGGGCATCAGATCCCATTACAGATGGTTGTGAGCCACCATGTGGTTGCTGGGATTTGAACTCAGAACCTTCAGAAGAGCAGTCAGTGCTTTTAACCACTGAGCCATCTCTCCAGCCCTGCTTTCCAGCTAATTTTATAAGCAGTCACTGTTATAAATTTTCTAAGCATTCTCTGGTGCCGTCCCACAAACTTTATAAGTTGTGATTTCATTCTCACCTAATTGAAATTTTCTTTTGTTTTTTTTTTCTTTGCCATGTGTATTGTTATTACTACCATTTTTGAGATAGACCCTGACTGTATAGCCCCGACTGTCCTGGATCTCACTATGTAAACCAGCTGCTTTTCTTGATTTCTACTTTTAAGCCTATTGTAGTTAGGGGGGCATGTTATATTTTCTGTTCTTTTGAATATTTTGACATGTTTTATGCCCAGACTGAGATCGCTGCTGAGGAACATGTTTAGTGGATGCAGTGTCTTAGTCAGGGTTTTATGACTTTGATGAAACCCCGTGCAAGTTAGGGAGTTAAGGGTTTATTGGGCTCACACTTCCAGATTACAATCCATCATTCAGGACAGGAACTCAAACAGGGCAGGGACCAGGAGGCAGGAGCTGATGCAGAGGCCATGGAGGGATGCTGCTTACTGGCTTGCTCCCCATGGCTTGCTCAGTCTGCTTTCTTACAGACCCCAAGACCAACAGCCCAGGAATGACCCAACTCACAATGGGCTTGGCCCTCCTCATTGGTCACTAATTGAGTAAATACCTTACTGCATCAACTGAGGCTCCTCCCTCTTTGATGACTCTAGCTTGTGTCAAGTTGACACACAAAACCAACCAGGACAAGTAGCATGTAACATCAATTAGAGCCAGTTGACGGCTCGTGCTTTTTAGTTACGCTGTCTTTACCGATTTTCTGCCTACTGCCTCTCTCGATCCCTCCCTTCCCAGAGTAGCCTTGAGCTCATCTGGATCTGACCACTTGTATCTTCTCCCCCACCCCCACCCCCTTTTTAAAAAATTTTTCGTTTTCTCTGTAGATTAAACTCAGTATCTCACATATACTGGGTAATTGTCTTGCCACTTATAGCCCAACTCCTGTTACATTGTGAGACAGAGTCAGAGACTTAGGCTGGTCTTGAGTTCACCCAGCTAAGCTTTCACCCTGTGGTCAGTCTACCTCAGACTCTTGTATAGCTGAGATGGCAGGCCTGAGCCACAGGCCCACCTGGACCTGCCCATTTCTGATCAAGGGGTGCTGACGTCTCCTTTTATGATTGTGGGTATCTTTCAATTCATCCTTTAAGCCGTGTCAGCTTTTTGCTGCTTTGAAGCTCTGTTGTTGGGGACACGTGTACGAGTTACTGTTCTGTCTTCCTGGAGAATTGACTCTTTGTCACCAAATAATCCTTGATCGTTTCCCTTGCTCTCCAGTCTACTTGGCCAGGGAGTAACACAGCTTTCCCCTTTTCTTTTGATTAATGTCAGCATGGTATATTTTCTCTTCTCCTGTCTGTCTGTCTGTCTATCTATCTATCTATCTATCTATCTATCTATCTATCTATCTATCTGGTTTTTTGAGACAGCGTTTTTCTGGGTAACCCTGGCTATCCTGGAACTTACTTTGTAGACCAGGTTGGCCTTGAACTCTGAGATCTGCCTGCCTCTGCCTCCTGAATACTGGGATTAAAGGCGTGCGCCAGCGCTCCTGGTTCCATCTCTTTAATTTTACTCTAAGATAGCGGTCTATTTAAAATGGGAGTTTCTTTTTAATTAATTAATTAATTAATTATATTTTAATTAATTAATCCACAACACTTTGAAGCTTCCCCTCCTCTCCTCCCAATCCCTTTCACCTCCCCTCCCCTCCCCCACCTCTTTCTCCTCAGAGAAGAGGGCGGCCTCCTGTGGATATCATCCCACCTTGGCACATCAAGTTGCAGTAGGACTAGGTGCATCTTCTCCTATTGTAGCTTGGGGAAAGGGATACGAAGGCAGGCACCCGAGTCAGAGACGGTCCCTGCTCCTGCTGTTAGGAGTTTCTTAGAGAAACTAATTGTGTCTTATTTAATTTACTCTGTAAATCGGTGTCTTCTAACTGGTGTGTGTATCAGTATTGAATTGTCATTGGTAATGGAAGTGATTATCAATACAGTGGGATTGATTAGAGCTGCCATGGTGATTACTGATTTCTCTGTCTCTCTCTGTGTCTCTCTGTCTGTCTGTCTGTCTCTCTCTCTCTCTCTCTCTCTCTCTCTCTCTCTCGTCTCCCCTCTTCCCACTGTTTCCTTCTCCTCTCCTTCCACCCTTTGTGGCACTCCCTTCAGAGCGCATGCCCACAGCCAGGTTTTCCTACTCCCATTCATTCCGTGAAGGTTTCCACTCCAGTGAGTCCTGATTCTCCATATTTGTCCACCTCTCTCCAATTTGGGGGGAAACTGGTTTTCATCTCTGACCTCACTTCTTTGGAAGATCGGGAGTTGCTGGTTGTTTAGCTCAGCTTCTCACTCAAGAGAAAGTACTGACATGCACACCTCTCACATGGGGAAGCCAGAAGTGCCACGTTCGTAAATGGCTTATGTTCCATGAATTTCAAATGCCCCTTGTACTCTCTGCAACTGCCACATAAATGTAGCACTCTGGCTTTGCAGCATGCTCAGTGAGCCTGTGCCCATCACAGCAGTCCTTCATGCTACGCCTCTACCGACATTGTGCCTGAAGCACCACCACTGTCCCTAGAGCGTGCTGCAGCCCTGTGGGCTACACAACCAGCCAGGGTAGAGTCTCAGCCTATTGGCCACATTCTTGAGACCACTTGAAGTCCGCTTTCAGTCTGTACTTTCTGAGACTCAACATGGGTCCTGAGTCATGGGGCTGAGAAGGATGAAACACTGTGTAAAGGATTCAGGTGCGAGGACCTACCGATGACCCTTGTGTGGTCCAGGAAACTCTGTAGCAATGGGAATTAGCAATCATAGCTCAAAAGGCTCACAGGTCTGGTCACAGAGCGTGTGATCAGAAAACATGCTCTTTATGACAATTCAAAATATACTGTCTCCTCTCCATCATGACAGCAAAGTCCATCAGAGTATAGGCTCCTGGTGGCAGTAGTGACACTGAACAGTGGGACTGACAGACAAGGCTCCTGGAGGGGAGGAGTCACCTCCCAGGGAGAAGGGTAGCACCAGGGGAGAGGTGATGGGAACAGGAAGCAGCCCGGTAGAGTCACACTCAGGGCATGTGCTTGGGTTCCAGATCCTGAAAATCCTGACCTCAAGCTACCAAGCCTCTCGGGACAGGTTGTAGACACAGCTTGCAAGGTGTGCCAGGCCTACCTGGGACAGCTAGAGCATGAAGACATAGACGTATCGGAGGCCAGCACCGAGGCCTTGTCTGAGGAGGAATGGAATGACCTGACACAGCAGTACTATCTACTGGTTCAGTAAGATGCCACCCTGCTGCCTTGGCACCAGAAGGGGTCACTGCGCAGGCACACTGGGATGCATGTCTGGGTGCTGGAGCACATATCTGGGTATTGAGGGGACTTACCCTGTTGTTAGCACGCATCTGTCTGGGTAGTAGGGTACTTATCTAACTTGTCTGAGGTTGGGATGCCTCCCGAGTCCTGGGGTACCTTCTGATATTAGAGCACCTTCCTTGGGGTATTGGGGTCCCCAAACCTTCTGCTATTTGTCGAAGAGATGTCACCACCTATAGATGACTCTGGGGGGGGGGGGTTGCCATCTCATTTTGCACCTCCCCAAGTCCTCTCAGGCTTGAGCTCACTTGGACCACCATAGCCGTGGTAAGTCTGTACAGCCCAGGACCTGGAAGACTCTGAGTGACGCGTGAGGGTGGGCTGAGGTGTTTCCCTGACCTTCAGGCCATCAGGATGCTGGTCACCCCTCAGCACCAAGGCCCACATGCCAATGCTACTTCCCTGCTCCCCTCTGGCCTTCCACCCCTTATGGCGACCACCAGCAAGGAAAGAGGGGTTGGCAGCAAGGCAGGCACCCTAGGGGGACAAAACCAGGGAGGCAATGTGTGTTTCAAGGGTCTGTGGAACCCCTCATACCATCCTGGATGTTCTCCGCCTCTGACCTGTCTTTCCCTCCCTTTGATATGAAGCATTTTGCCCTTCTCTTCTCCCTGCTCCTTGCCTCTCTCCTCCCTTCCTCTCCTCTCTCTTTTCCCTCTTCTCTGTTGACTTAAACCTGTGATCCCAGCACTCAGGAGGCAGAGGCAGGAAGAGCATGACCACCGGGCCGGACTAGACTATGCCCTGAGTCTGAGGCCAGCATGGGGAAGATAGCAAGACTCTGTTTATTTTTTTTTCAAGCCAACCTGAGAATTACAATATAGTTTTTGAGACAGGGTCTAGCATGAGTCACTGCACGTGAAACCTTCTTTGTATTTTGTTACTCGTCTTGAGAATCTTCACTGCTTCCCAAAGAAAGCATGACAGCGTGACGTATGTGGCTTGCTGCCTCCTGTTCCTGACACGCTTGTCGTTCGTCTCTTCCATTTATTTCCTTTTAAAAAAAAATTTACGTGTGTATGTGTGCCTGAATGAGTGTGCATTCGGGCGCATCAGGTACCCACAGGTGCCCACAGATTCCCTGGAATTGGAGTTCTGGTTACAGTTACTGGATCTTGAATCATCTGATATGGGTGCTGGTAACTAAACTTGGGTCCTTTCTAAGAGCAGAAAGTGCTCTAAACCTCCGAGCCATCTCTCCAGATCCTCTGTTTGGAAAGGCACAGGTCATGCTTGTTGTTGCGTTAGTCAGTTAATTTCAGTTTTTGCACATCAGCCGTTGTTTTGGTTCAGAAAAAAAAATCCCTTAATATATTTTATCCTATTATTCTAGTATATATTCTATATAGTCTATATACTATATATATTCTATATATGGTATATATTCTATATATTCTAGTAGCGGTCTACTGGTAGAAAACTTTCTCCAGTTTTTTTCTTCAATTTCAAAAGGCCTAAAGCATTTCACTTTTGAAAGCTGTTTTCTCCGGGATAGAGCCCTCGGTTTGCTGGCCCACGCCACTGTCACAGTTGAGATGTTACTCTACTGTCTTCTGGCTCGTGATGTTTTGTCTAGAAATTTTGACTCTCCTCTTTTTCTCTGGGTGCCTTAAGATTTTGTGTTTGGTTTTTAGCAATTTGCTTTATTGTGTTTCTAAGGAATACTTTTCTTTGTATCCATCCTTGTTTGAGTGTGTGTCCCGTCGTTTAACTATGAGTTGACGTTTTTCTCCCAGAGTTGGACTCTGACCGCTATCTCTACAAGCGTTGCCTCTCCTTTATTCTCTCTCTCCTCTTTCTGGGACTGCAAGTGCATGTGTGTTACGCTGTGTCCCGTGTGGCTCTCACCTGGTCTTCTCCTCCGTGGCTATCATGAGAGTCCTTCTGATGCACTTGTCTGTTCCTGGCTGTGTGCTGTGTCCCACTGATCTGTCTGACACTAGGACAGTGCTTTAAGTCAGTGCATGTTCAGGACTTAATCCATCGAAGGAGGCATATGCTCTCTATTCACTCTTCTTCTCAGGAGTTGTCCTCACACCCCCTGTATGAGTTGTTCTGAAGACAGTTCCTTCCTAGTGAGGTTGGTTATAGCTTCATATTTATTAGCCACTAACCCTGGAAATTATTAGCTACAATTAATAGGAAAAAGTTGACGGCAGGGCTTCGAGTGCTTAAGAACTGTGTTTCTCAGCCGGGCGTGGTGGCGCACGCCTTTAATCCCAGCGCTCGGGAGGCAGAGGCAGGTGGATTTCTGAGTTCGAGGCCAGCCTGGTCTACAAAGTGAGTTCCAGGACAGCCAGGGCTACACAGAGAAACCCTGTCTCGAAAAAACAAAACAAAACAAACAAACAAACAAAACCAGAGAACTGTGTTTCTCAAAAAAGCATTGAAAAGAGGATGAAAAATAGAAGCTGTGAACTGAAGACAGATCCACTGTCCACAAGTCCAACTGAGGTCCAGGCTCAGAAGCTGCCGAGTCAGGGGAGAGAAATGGACCAAGTTAAATTCTGGGTTTGTAGAGTGCTTCTCTCTCTTACTTGAAGCCCCGAGTTCATCCTCTAGGACGTCGTAAACTAAACGTGGTGGCCCATGCCTGTAACCCCAAACGCTCTGGTTGAACGTGACTGTCAGCCCTACCCCATGTCCTTGCTGGTGACTTCAGACTTGTAGGCAAAGGCCTGACCTAGAAGCCCATCACAATCTCGGGGTGTAAGGGCAGGGATCGGTAGAGATGTCTGAACAGCTTTCAGATTTGAGGGTACACTCCTGGCACCTGGGAGAGAGACACCTACCACAGTATCTGCAAAGACATGGGGCCAGGAGGCAGTAGCAGGAGGATCAGAAGTTCAAGGTCATCTTCATGTGCATGGCAAGTTCAAAGCTATCCTGGGATCCACGAGACTCTGCCTCAAGAATAAACCCAGAATAGACTCTTTATTAAATACAAATCAGCTGTCCAGTCAGACTAGAAAAGCAACCATTGTTGGAGCTTTCCAGAAATGCAGGTTAAAGCCAGAATGAACCCTTGGTGATAACTCCTGTAATCCCGGGAGGACCTTGAACTCAAAGCCAGCTTGGGCTATATATGAGACTTTATCTCAAAAGCTGAAAAAGGAAAAAAAAAAGAAACAACAAAAATCACCCATGATGGGAGACCTCTCTGCACACCCAGATGGCTGAATTGAAGACTTGAGACACCAAGAATTGGCCCGAATCAACAGCTCTCATGCAGCTCTGGCAGGAGTGTTGAGCAACGGCGTTTTGGAAAAGCAAGAACAGCGTGCCCTATGACCCAGATCTTCTATCCCTGCAGAAATGACGCACCCAACCTCAGATAGACTCTGTAAGCGCAGATCTGACAAACCCCAGCTGTGTCAGAGCAAGGACTGCAAATGGCACAACCATGGTCAGCTCTCCCAGCTGTGAGGCTGAGAGACACTACATAGGAGAAAAAAGAGGAGAGAGGGGGTCGGGGAGAGGGTAATGTGTGTTCATGTCTCCATCCATGGCTGTAAGTTTCAAGAAAGGCAGAGCCTATCCTTGTGGCCAAAGAATGAAAACTAGCTATCATTGGCTGGAACATAACACTTGAGGACTTCCTGAGCAGCCCATTACTGTACCTTGAGCCGGCAATAATGACACAAGAGAACGCATGAGCAAAAATGCCCAAACTTCACTTTTTCTGTTTGAGCTTTCTAAACTAATCATTTTCTTAAATTGCTACAAAAGAGAACCGCGATACTTTACCACTAGGTGGCAGCATTGGGCTCCCGTGTTACCACACTGTATGATTTTGCCTGGTGAGCAGGCTCTGTGGTGCTTTGCTCTGACTGCCCACTTAGAAGTGCCACAATCTAAGGAGCGCCTTGGGGCCCGTTTGATTCTTCTGGAGACTTGCAGATTCCCACATGGACACTTGTGCGTCAGGACCTAGAAGGCCAAGAGGCTACTCTTCATGGGACCTGCAGGGTCCCTGTCCGTTCTCAGTTGAGCACGGATGTCTAGAATCTGAGCATCCATATTGGTTTGAAAACAGGCCAGGCTCCTCCCCTATTTCAGCAATCTCTTGACTTTTACAGCTTCCATCTTATCATTATGTGATGTGGATAACACGGTGTGGTGACAGCTGAGTCCAGTGCTGGCCCACCTTCAGGGGTGACTTCCAGAACCCAGGCTCTAGTGTTCTGGATCATGAGGCTTCTTTCCCACTGGGACAGCAAAATGCTTGTTTTTCTGGAGCACAGTAGTAAATGCTATCAGGCCTTGTTGATAATACCACCCATTACACTAGTCTGGCCCAGCTCTATGGACCAGACAGAAGGTATTGTGGGGACACTGCCGGTTGTCTATACCTGTTTGCACTGTGTACTAACTGTGGCAGGGCTACCCTATCATTATAGTTAACCAACACGTAACATCTGCAGAGGAAGCTCACATTCAGTAGACCAGGGAAGTGGGCTCTGCTTGGTATCTGGCCAGCGAGAGGCAAGCTCACTCCATCACATGCCAACCTGTTCCCTGCACCCGGGGAGTGGAAGCTGACCCCACTACAACTCTTGCTGTCTTGAAACTCTAACCCACCTAGCCAGAGATTGGCATTATTCACTTTCTCCTCAATGCTGCCTCTCCTTTTCCAGCAGGCAGGCAGAACATAAATGTCTCCTGTCCCCCAAACCCTTGCTTCCACCTCCAGGGCTGCAGCCAGAATTGTGGCTTAGCCGTCGCAGGGACTTGACACTAAACATTCTCCATTGTACCAGGTCTGCCCACATATGGAGAACCTGAGAGGTACTACAGGTACTGTGGTGGACGTCTCTCTCTCCCAGGTGCCATCAGTGTACCCTCAAATTCTGAAAGCTGCTCAAACATCTCTACTGATCCCTGCCCTAATTTCCTGAGATTATGATTGGTTTCTAAGTTAGGCCTTTTCCTACAAGTCTGAAGTCACCAACAAGGACATAAGGTCAGGCTGACAGTCATGCTCACAGGACAATAAGCTGACTGCTCCTGTGGACAGGTAGGCCCTCATTGCAGTTTGGCTTCCCTTAGAAGGACCTTTCTAACAACAACAGTGCAGGCAGTATCTTCGCACAGAGACCCACCCATCTCTGGTTTTTCTTTGGTACAGGATTGGTGTCCTTTTCCATGTAGACAATCCACATGTCAGAGTTGTTTGTTCCAACAGGGCCTCTCTATTGTGAAACCTTGGCTGTACTTGAATTTGCTATGTTAAACCCTGCAGGTTTAAAACTCACAGTGATCCTCCTGCCTCTGCCTCTGCCTCTGCCTCTGCCTCTGCCTCTGCCTCTGCCTCTGCCTCTGCCTCTGCCTCTGCCTCTGCCTCTGCCTCTGCCTCTGCCTCTGCCTCTGCCTCTGCCCCCCTGTCCCCCTGCCCCCCTGCCCCCTGCCCCCCCGCCCCCTGCCCCTGCCTCTGCCTCTGCCTCTACCTCTGCCCCCCTGTCCCCCTGCCCCCCTGCCCCCCCGCCCCCTGCCCCCACCTCTGTCTCTGCCTCTAAGTGCCAGGGTTAGAGGTATACACTAGCATGCTGGGCTTAGGGGCCTTAGTTCTTGACACACAATGCCCAGGTCCATCTTCTAAGTCCATGACCCCAGGTATCCTCAACTGGTAGGTATCCTCGGCTGCCCTTAACCCTTTCTTGCCATATAGCCATCAGCCTGTCCTGGATCAGAGGCATCCACCAGTGCTGTCTCTCTGCGCCTCACGCCCTTTCTGGATCTTGCTTTTTAGTGGCAATGCTTCCATCACTGATTCGAAAAGTTACTTTGCGCAATGCCAAGCTCTGCTGAGTAAGATCAGTTCTGTGAACCCTCAGACAGAGATCGATGGGATCCGGAACATCTGGATCATAAAGCCTGCAGCCAAGTCCCGGGGTCGAGGTGAGTTCACTGGGCAGAGTCCTCCCTGTTATGCAAGTTCCCAACCTTGACAGACACCTGCTCTCGGGTGGGGGGAGAAGTGCTGCCAAGGTCAGACGAGGGCCCGAGCTGTGCTAGAGGAAAGAGGGCACTGTCACTGTGCTGTTCTGGAGTTTACTATTTGAGCTCAGATTTTCTCATTTGTATCCACTAAACAACCGCAAAATGTTAGGGTTTTTTGTTTTGTTTGTTTGTGTGGGTGTGGGTGTGTATGTGTGGGTGTGGGTGTGTGTTACCTTGATCTTAGCAACAGGCTTATTCTAGCCTCTAAAAAGGGTGTAGGGGAATCATCATCTCAAACAATGTACTTCCTCTCCCCTGGATTCAGGGTAAAATTCACCTGTAAAAACCGAGCACCCCTGAGAGGCAAATTCTGAACACCTCATAAAATTTGCCTGTGATTTATCCACATGTTCATACTTCTGCCTCATCTACCCAAAGTGTAGCCAGAATTACATTGTCTTCTTTCTTAATGGGGTGTGTGTGTGTGTGTGCACGCGCGCACATGTGCACATAGTCATATGTGCATATGCTTGTGTATGGTGGTGCATGTGTGTACATGTGTGTATGCACATGTGTGATAGCATATGCATGTGTATGTGAGCATCTGCACATGTGTAACTTCCTAATTATTTTTGTGTTTCCAAAGTCAACAGTCTCAGTTTTTCTATGAGGGATTTTTCTCTTGTCTCTGATTTAAATGCTGTTTATTTATTTCCAGGCTTTCCTGTGAAATAATAAAATATTTACGGCTATCAAATTTCCTCTGTCTGTGACATCAGCTGCATCCTCTTGTCTCTGTTAAAGAATGCTCTATTTTCCTGTAGCATTTAAACAGACTTTTTAATTTGTATATCCTGTTGGTCTCTTGACTTACTCTGAAGGTTTTTTTTTTAATTCACAGGTTATGTGACTTAAATTTTTTTAGATTTATTTATTTTGTGTGTATGAGTGGTTTTTTTCTTTTCTTGCATGCATGTATGTGTACCATGTATGTGCCTGGTGCCTACAGAGGCCAAAAGGTGTCAGAACTCCTGGAGTTACAGGTGATTGTGAGCCCCCACGTGGGTGCTTAAAATGACCTTTAAATTTTTTATTAATGTGTGGTTTATCACAATCTGTCCTAGAGGTCTTCTCTCTTGAATTCTTCTGCTGAATATATGTGGTCCATTCCCATCTGGTGCCCTGCAGACAGTCAGGGCTTCCTCCATTCTTCTGTGATGCTGCAGCCTTGCTTTGCAGCTGTGTTCCTTCCTGGGCTCTGGGCTCAGGCCCCTCCCCATCCTGAGAAGTCTCTGTCTCCCCTCACTGTCAGGCCATACCTTCCTCCCACTGAAGACTCCATTCTCAGGGGCACTCTGTAGATTGTTCAGATGTGTGGGTCAAATGCCTGTGCTCTTGCCTAGTACTGGTAGCCCTTGGTGACCTCCCAGGTGGCTTCAGCAGTTCGTTTCATTTTAGGCAAGGTCTCAACTTGCCGTGACTAAATAAATGGAAGCCATGTGCTTTGTGAGATCTATCTTCCCTTGTGCCCGTGGGATACTGCGGCTGGAAGCCTCTCTCTACCTTCTATCATCAGAATTGATGACCACACGTCCTGTGGAACGGTCCCCCCAAATCTCAGCAGAAACTTGTGTCCCTGGGCAGCTTGCAAGGGTGCTCTGCCTATCTTGTGGCCTCGCTCTTGCCCTACATTGTCATGGCAGGAGAAAGTGAGCAGCAGGCTCTGTCATTAACATTAACCCCAACACAGCTCAAAACGAAACATTTGACTCCTTCTTGCCTGCCTCACAAGTCGGGCAGACCTACTTTAGGGCCAAGGTTGGAAAAGTATAGAGTCTACCTATGGGTAAAGGAACATCAATGGGGAGGAATTAAAGGCCTCCTACCTGTGCCAAGGTTATCCCATTTGGCTGGTCCCTCCTGTAGCATAAACCCTTACTGGTCTCCAACAGTCCTGCTCAGAGAGCACACCAAACCCAAAAGCTCTTGAGTGATGGATTCTCTGGTCTGCTTTTCCTGTATGCTCTCTGGAGTGTAGGGTTGGTCCCATAGCGGGAGAGCTGAACAAGTAGTCTACGTCCCCTGAGTGTACACCTGTCCTGCCCAACCAGTCCTGCAGACTCTTGGTGCTGGACCAATGGCAGGGTGGGTGTCGGGGCCCATTATGGCTGCCTGGGGACTATGCTGCACCGGGCCAAGGTACCACCTCTTGTTCTTGGAGATATTGTGTGTATGGACCGTGTGGAGAACATCCTGAGTCTGGTGGCCGCAGACAGCCAGACCACAAAGGACAACAAATGGGTGGTCCAGAAGTACATCGAGACCCCAATGCTCATCTACGACACCAAGTTTGACATCAGACAGTGGTTCCTCGTCACAGACTGGAATCCCCTAACCATCTGGTTCTACAAAGAAAGCTACCTCCGCTTCTCCACACAGCGCTTCTCCCTGGACAAGCTGGACAGGTCAGCGGCGGGGAGCTCCGTAGTCCTCTAAGCACACAGCATGAGGCACCCTGGGCCTTTGGCACTCTGAATCCTCTAGGTGGTCCATCCCTGCCAGAGCATCAGGGTATGGGGGGCTACCAGGCTCAAACACTCAGGGAATTCCTGGGGAATGAACCAACACATCCCAGTGAGGGTGGGAGATTGAGAACCTATCTGAATCCCCAAGGATGACCCAGGGCTTCCTCTCCATGGTTTAGAGATGGTCACTTGGCAGGCAGGACTGGGAACCTGGATGCCCTAAGGGGACTTTGAGAGGGAGAGTCAGCTGGAATCCTGGGAGGCTGAGGGTTGCCCAATTGAAACTTTGCTAGGTAAACTGTACCCTCGGCACACCTGGAGTGACACCTGTTAGGTCACACCTGGAAGGGGGCTGGGCAGAGCTGAAGGCAACCACCCCCATCTGTGTGTTGCCTCCAGACAAAGAGTCTATAGCAAGAGCTAGAAATTCACTATGCAAATGAAGTCCGGGAGCAGCCTGCAGCCCCCGGAAGAGCCTATTAGCCTCTCTCCACATGGGCCCAGCTGAACCAGCCAGCCAGGAACTCTGTGCCTGGCAATATCACATGCTCTCTCTCAGCTTTGGCTGATGGGAGGTTTCCCAGCTGAACAGGCATAACCCAGCTGTACAAACAGAAGTTAAAGACGGAGTTTGAAAACTACCATTTAGGTGGCTATATCTTTTTAAATGTTCACCTTTTTCACATAGGTCTGTGGAGCAGGCCTCATTCTGGAATTGGATGGAGGTTCCCAGTGTGGAATCCCTACCCCCATACTGCAGTTGAAATGAAAATCCCCTTAGTTCTAAACAGTGCCTTACAATTTAAAGGTACTACTTGTTTTAAGTTACATAGAACTAGGCAGGAGTGAAAAACAAACTCACTGGAAACTTTAGGCAGGTGGCTCATGGGCTCCTATAGACATGTGCATGTGGAGAAACTGAGGCACAAGCAGATTTCTTTTTCTTAGTGGTTGGTTCTGCATTGGTGGACCTCTGCTATATCCTAGTACAATCTGTGCTGTCCCCCAGGCAGGTTGGGGTGGAGGTGGGGGGTGGTCCATGCTGTTTCAGGGTGACAGAGCAGTCCCAGGCCTCCTGAAGCCACCCTGCACTAGGCATTGTGACTCCAGGGCAAGCTGGGGAGGCTGTGCTGACTCTGTGTGATGGTTGTTGGTGTACACCAATCTCACAACGACATTGCCCACAGCGCCATCCACCTGTGTAACAACTCCATCCAGAGGCGCCTCAAAAATGATAAAGAGCGCAGTCCGCTGCTACCTTGTCATAACATGTGGACCAGCACTCGTTTCCAGGAGTACCTGCAGAAGAGGGGCCGAGGAGGAACGTGGGGTAGCATCATCTACCCGTCTATGAAAAGAGCTGTCACCAATGCCATGAGGGTAGCCCAGGACCACGTAGAAGCCCGTAAGAACAGCTTCGAGCTCTACGGAGCCGACTTCATCCTGGGGCGAGACTTCAAGCCATGGCTTATCGAGATCAACTCCAGCCCCACCATGCACCCCTCCACTCCCGTCACAGCTCAGCTCTGTGCCCAGGTGCAGGAGGACACCATCAAGGTGGTGGTGGATCGCAAACTGGACCGAAACTGTGACATCGGCAACTTTGAGCTTCTGTGGCGGCAGGTGAGGATAGCAGCTACCCTTCTTAGGCTGCAAGTGTCTGTCCACAAGGTGGGTGGGTTTCGGCTCCTGGGTGGCAGACACCCCATTCTCAGTCATTGGGGGGTGAGGGTGGGAGACACAAATCCTGTTCCTTCGGTCTGGACAAAGTGGTCCTGGCTTCATGCAGGACTGTCGGGAGTCTGGATCTGCTGATCTGCCCTGAGCTCACCCTTCTGTGTGCACCTAGCAAAAGGTTTACTGTAGACATGGAGGCTGGCTGGACAGCCCTGTCACTTGGGCCCTGTGGCCTTCATAATCTAGTCTTTCTACCTGTCATTTCTCCATGTCCCAGCTTTCTGGGTAATGGGAGAGGCCCTTGCCTGAATAGCTGGGGGTGTTCCACAACCCCTG